>NC_079493.1:103779353-104136774 GCF_030052815.1 Hevea brasiliensis
TCAAATATAAAATTAAAATAATGATTTTATATTTTTTATTGCATTGTAATTTTAATTTTTATTATATATTTAATTTAATAATAGGTTAATAAACATAACTTAAAATTATTTAAATTAAATTCTATAAACTTATTACGAATAATTATGTATTCAATATAAAAATAATTTACATTTAATATTTAATTTATCAAAATTAAAATTAAAAAAATACATGCAAAAAAATGCTAATAAAATATATTAGCACTAAATTAGATTTAGAGGGTATTTGTTTTGGCTACTTGCTTTTAATTTTTGACCTAAAATGTATTCTTTAACTTAGTCAATTTAAAAATAAGTAATTAATTGTTTGGTAAAACTACATAAAATTAACTTTCAAGTGGTTTTAATATTTGGATAGAAGGTACTTAAAAGTAACTTAATTTGTCTAAATAACCAAAAAGGATATGTGGTTGTAAAAATGAGGACAATATTGATATTTTTAAAAATTATTAGGATCATATAGTCTTTTATTTGATCAAATAGTAGTTTTAAAATAAGCAGATAAGTCATAAATACCTTACTTATGACTTTCGACTTATTTTAAGTAGCTTGTTTAATTTGTAAATCAAACTAAACACAAGCATACTTATAAATTTCTACTTATAAATAGATTTGACTGACTTATAAGATAAACCAAACACTCTCTTAGCTCAATAACCTATACTTCAATTTAGAGCTCTAAAATAGCTCTAAATACTAATAAGTCAGCCCATTTAAATACCAATAAAAGCTATAAATCATGGATTAAAATTGCAGTCGCCCCGATGGTTGTGGGTAACAGTAACAGTCTATTGCTAAGCAAATTTTTTTGAAAAATTTGTAAAGTTTGTGAAATTAATATATATTTAAAAATATAAGTAAAACAAAGATACAAAACTAAAAAATAAGTATAAATACATCATATAATGACATTAAATACATCATTCTTAGACATTATTAGTATTAATCAATTTAAAACTAAAATAACTAAATAGCTAGTAAAGAGTTAACCGTGTAACTATGTAGATCGGACAAACTAATGTTTCATACCATAAATTTAACAAAAAACCTAGTAAAAGATTTGTAAAAAGATAGAGAAGTTTATATGAAAATTTGAGAAAATAAGTGAGAAACAACAGCTAAAAAACAATTAAGACAAAAAAAAATGAGGAATAGTTAGTGCCCCCCATGTGGCTTAAAATAATAAATGAGGTAAGAGTATTATTGTTACTTAACAGTAAATAAAGTCCTTTAACATTAAGTAACGAGTGTAGCGACTAGTATAGGAACAAATTTTTTATGCTTTTAAATAACGGACATCACAGCAACAGAAGGGCAAAAAACCTATAAATAACAGCCGTTACGTAACGTAGTAATCTTTATTTAAAAACATTCTTTAAATACTAAAGTCCCATTACCATCAGCCCATTTAAATACCAATAAAAGCCTAAATAATAAATTACTAAAAATCCCCATTTAAATACTAATAAAAGGCATCCACCACTTAGAAGCCTACATTTCATTGAGGAGCACTAGCAGTCGTTAACCAGGAACGTCTCTTCTTCTTTTTCTTTTTCTTCTTTAAATACCAATAAAAGCCTATATAATAAATACTAAAAAGCCCCATTTAAATACAAGTGAAAGACATCCACCACTTAGTAGCTTACACAGCTACATTTCATTGAGGAGCACAAGGCAGTTCTTCTACTTCTTCTTCTTCTTTAAATACCAATAAAACCCTAAATAATAAATACTAAAAAGCCCCATTTTAATGCCAATAAAAGACATCAACCACTTAGCAGCCTACACTTCATTGAGGAGCACCGAGCATGAGGCAGTTGGCAGCCAGGACGCCCCATTTAAATACCAATAAAAGACATCCACCACTTAGCAGCCTACACTTCATTGAGTAGCATGAGGCAGTTTGCTTGGGTGGACCTCACTTGGGCGCAACCAGCACCTTGGTGCGCCTCCTTTTTTCAATTGCTTGGGTGGACCTCACTTGCGCGCAACCAGCACCTTGGTGCGCCTTTGGAACATCACCCGCCTGGAGTGTTTCTGGGCACAGAGTCGCAGACCCATGGGCCTCGAGCACTTGGAGAATCAGTTTAAATTCTTGAGCAGCATGGTACTGCTGTGGCTGGGGCTAGACAAACGCAAAGTTTGAGGATGACTTGGTGGCATTGAATGGTATGGAGCAGTGTTAGGATCATGAAGAGTTCAAAAATTGAAGGGTAAAGTTTATATATAATATATGTTGTGTTCTAGTTTAAGAGGAGCAAGGACAGTAGAAGGAAGAAGGGAGCTTTCTAAGTTTTTTTCCCCCATTAATTATTGCTTTTATTTTAAATATTTTAACATATATATATCATTTTTGGTAACCACCACGTCAGTTTGTCAATAGGTTATCTGTTTTTAGTTCACATTACAGACATATGACAGAATTGATAAACATCTCCATGTTTGTGTATTTAATTGATAAAATTAGAAAGTCATGCTAAAATTGAAAAAAGCACAATAGCTCATGACTTTTTCTTTCATTAGACCTTTAAGAAAGTACATCAAACAAGTGTGAAATCGAAGCATTACTAACCTGTTTGTAACCATGCAACACCTGACAAACTTCATTGTGCAGCTCCTCGCTCCTTATTTCCTATGGGAATGTATTATGTCAAAAATCATGTTTTTAATTAAAAAAAAAAAAAAGAAAATTCAAAAAAGCAATGTCATTCTTACATGCCAACTTGCTATAGCTTTGCACATGAAAACAAGTGAGCTTAAAGCTCCTGAAGGATTTGCTCGAACCTGACAACATTTGAAAGCACCCAAAGGTTCAACTATTGTTCAACCCTAGGAAGAATAATGTAAGCAGAATCATACCATTGCACACAGGCCTCGGAAAGCATCCTCCTTTTCAATATCATCACGAATCCTGCCATAGCTCAATTCAAATAATTTCTCATATGATGACACCATTAACCTTGAAATCAATAAACCATTTCACATTGACATAAATGGACCAATACTTACAAAGACAAAGCAATGCACCATGATTGCATGAAATGCTCCATGTGTGGTGATACAAGCTCAGGACAAACCCATGCAAGCCTCCCAAGTGTGATTGCGCTATTTTCAATGAGGGACTTGTTCAGCTCCTGCTCATCAGCCAGATAACCAATTATAAATACCATAAAGCCACTTGCACATGCACAGTTGCATACAAAAAATTATATTAATGACAGAGAATTACCTCTGAATGTTGAAGTATTGGAACTAAGCACGATATAATGGTCATAACAATAGGAGAAATTTCTTGATGAACCTGAAATTATTAGTAATTATATCCTATCAATAAAATTAAATCAGGAAGAAATTTATGCACTTAGATATTTAACAGTACAAAACATTTTTATTTTAAAAAAAAAAAAGAAATAGAAAGATGAACAACATATACCTTAACCGCTAATTCTCCGATAGCCCAACAAGCATTATTTGCTACTGACATAGTTTCCTTGAGCTTGGGGGTGTTCTGTGAGGAGCACACATGATGTAAATGTTTGACCAATGAAACAGAAGTCTCAAAATCATGAAAGAAATTACACTGACCAGTTGTTTAGCTGCAACATCAAGAAATTCATGCAATCGAGGCCGCAAATGAACAGCACATGCCTGATCAAAATCACGAAATACCAAATGCATAATAAAAGCTACCAAAAGAGCACAATTGAGTTTCCATCTACCACCAGATCTAGTCCAGTACCAACTAGCTGTTTTTTCCAAGGAGTAACAAGATTCACATCCCACAAATAAATGGTACCCAAAGGGGGAGTGGAATTTGAATAAGGTCAGCTGGTGACTGTAATTACTACTTACTTTGGCAAGGTCTCCAAGGAGTGCAAAGGCACTTTGACGAACATCAGTGCCATTATCCATACAACATTGCAGAAGCAGGTCCCTCAAACTACTTTGTGAAACCTTCAGGAAAAATTAGAGAAGCTCATTTGGCAAACATAAATAAATATATATATATATATATATATATATATATAAGTAGTGTTTATATATAAATATATATAAACACTACTTGCGTCTGGGACATCCACACCATGCAGGATAACTCCAATATATGATCAGGAAATAACTACATGGAATCCATTCCACCAGGAACAACATCCCAAATAAATAGGCAAATCATCAAATAAAAATTTCATCCCTAAGCAAAATGTGGAATCAAAAACACGTATCCATTGAACAAAAGAATTTCTTGCAACAGTTAAAAGGAATTATATAACAGATGAAACAGACTACTCTGTAAAATTCTATCAACAAGCAGCAATGTTCGGCAAAAGTTGAATCCACTTCTTTAGTTCTTGCACAGGAGAATAAAACAAGGAATTCGAAACAGAAACAAAAAGTATGGGGAAAAAGGAGTACCAAACTCTCTATCCCACTACCAAGACCCTCAGCAAGTCCAGAAAGGAGATCCAGAGAGCAGACGATAAACTCTTTATCATATGGAACTCCTGCTGAAACAGGATCAACCTGCAATTAAGTTCCAGTTGATGTCTTAAAAAAATTGCAAGGTTTTGCCATAAATACAAACAAATGGTTTAAAGAATGACAAAGGCAATGCAATATAGGCAGTTAAATTTCAGACACATCAACAGTTACACTAAGCTGGAAATGGATATTACTGTGTTGAGAATGACATCATGCAACCATTGAAGGAAGCAAACTTTTCATTCTCTTTGCTACACATTGAAAGGAAGAAATAATTCACCATGCTGCAATATGCATACGACATTCCATCCCATGTCAAAAATGGGTATCTAGTAAACATGAATGAATGCTGTTTAGGAATCTCAGTAATGAGAAATTATACCACACATTATTGTGTCAATATTAAAATGGTCAATAGGGACATAACAATATGATGTGGGTGTGGCATATAATTGAAAATATAAAAATGGTTAGCAGTCCATATGCTGACATATAGATCAGTACAAAAAGTATAAAGTAGAATAGAAAAGGAGGCAAAAAGAAGACAAAAGTTACATTTATAAGCTAAAAACAGTAATATTAGCTTAAAAATGGACCATCCCTCTTGAATTTGAACACTATCAAATTTAATCAAACCTTTGCCACATGTTGGCTCTGGATGATATGTATACACCTCTGAAACACAGGCTCAGCGAATTGAGAGAACCCCGGACCCAATGCCTGAAACAAATAAATAAATTATTCTCCTTGTAGCAACTCCCAATTGAATTTCGTTTGTACTTGCATTGTCAAATTGAATTCAATGGCTTCTAGAGTCAATCACATAATCCAACAATTTGTACTAAATATCTACATTTAAGCTTAGACCCATATTTTTTTAATTTGAATGTGATTACTGTGTTATAAGTTATTTTAAAGGATCTACATTTAATGTTGTCTAAAGTCATAACCAAGCACATGTAAACAACTCCAACCCAGCCCAAAATACTCACAGCTTGAATGATCATAAAAGGAATTTAAAAAGAGAGTTATGGATTTGACTTTTTAGTTTGAATTACTTAAACAAGGCTTCAAAAAAAATTTTTTTCCTTGGTTGATTAGTGAATGGAGATTAAAATTTGCTTAGAACTTTAGATGACTATATCTCCTTTCCAATTCATATCTTTCATAGAATTTAAACTAAAAGATCAAGTTCAAATCCTGAGATTTCAGATTCACTATCCAAACGCAACCAAAAAAAGCAGTTCCACGAGCATCATAATTGAGATTAATGATAATATTGAAACTAAATTTGAAACATTATTAGAAGTCTAATCACACGTCTTCAATATCTATTAACAGAGAAAAAAGAGGAAATATCAGATTCAGATTCTGCAAACTATATTGAACGTCATCAAGATTTTTTTTCGCTAAAAGAAAATAATAAATTTAAAAAAAAAAATAACTTTAGGTTTCCATCTCTAAGGAAGAACAAGTATATAACAGAGGCAGAGGGAGAACAAAAAGAGTATAATCAGAACATAAAAAAGAATATGCCTAGCATTGGCTGAGAGCTGGCCAACTGCAGAACACTGATGGTTTTGGCAACACAGAGCTTGAATTAAATAGAATTAGAAGCCCTGTTTGGCATTGAGTTTCAGAGCCTGAAACTGCTTTTCTGAATAAAAGCACCATTTTAGATGCTGTTAAGAAAAACAGTTTGGAAAAAGCTATTTTGTTATTTTAGTGTTCTTATGACTAAAACTGATTAAATTTAATTTTTAATTATTTTTTAACACTCTCTAACTAATATATTTAAAAAAATGATTTTCTCAACAGCAGTTTCAACAACGATGCCAAACAGGCCCAGAGTCTCCTCTCTCTTAAGGCACATGTTCATAGAAGAACACAATGCACCCAAAATTTTGTAATCAAAGATCCAAATTTCCATCATAATCACTATAATACATGCTGGAAGCTTATTAATGTATTAGAGGGAAAAGGGAGGGGGGAATCATATTTTAGTGTTCCTCAAATTGATCTCCTTCATCATGCCTGTCACATCATTATAAACAAAGAATAGTGTTTAATTGTTCAACATAGATTAGCAGCACTATCAAATATCAACTGACACAATACACCCATTATTGTTTAAGCTGTTAGTTTTCCATACACTAAAATATCACTAGAACCATACACCTATGACATCAGACAAAGAAACCAAAACTACAGATCAATGCCCAACAACAACACTAATCAATACCTGTGCTATGGATGTAAAGCACTCAAGCAATGGAAAAAGATCTTTATCTGAATTTGAAAGCTGCTGCCACTTTCCGATCAATGGTGGCATCAAAATTTCAAGATATGTGGGCTGAAAATCATTACTAAATCAGTTAAATAGCTAACTGCATACATCATTCAAGAGAAGAGAAGAGAGAGAAAAGGAAGAGAAAGGAAGAGAGCAGTGCATGATGTTAATACCTGATTCAGTTCTGCTCCAACAGCATCCGCAAGAGTTCCAATAGCATCATATACAATTCTGAGATTCCGTCTCTAGATCAAATAATACAGCTATAAGTAAATAATAAATTACAAGTTATGCAGAAAGACGTAACAATATGTAAAAGCACTTATAATAATTTATGAAATTAACAATGAAATCAGCAGACATGCAGCATCTAATCATTCAACATTGGAAGAAGCTCAATAGAGTTAAAGGCAGGAAGGAACCTGATATCTCCCAAAAGCACACATGAGATGCTGTAGAATAATGTCTAAGCGGGGTGCCAACTCTTCGGCAGCCTCCTGCAAAGATAGCAGATCCATTAAGATATGGTACATATTTGAAAACAGGAAAAACTAAAACAACCAAAATCACTTATCAGAAAGACCTCTTCTAGTGTTGCAAAAGCTGAACAAGCAGCTTCTTGGACCCGCTTGTTAGTATCCAATATTCTTCGTAAAAGACCCATAAGAACCTTGTCAAATTGTTCAAATCCTTTTTCATGGCCACTTTCCTAAGATAAAAAGAGAGATGTCAACTGCAAAATTGAAACAGAGACAATGCACTACCAGAGGATTATAAAGAACTCAGCCAAGGAAAGAGACTAACAAATATATATATATATATATATAGACACACACCCACACACACAGTGCATCAAATGGAGGAAAGTTAATAGAACAAAAATTTAACCATACCTGAACAATGTATTTGCTGAATCTAGAAAGTGTCCAGCAAGAAATACTCCGTATGAGGGGGAACTTATCATCTAATAAGGGAATAAGAAATTCCACAATCTGCACATAAAAAAATTTAAATTGCATGCGTCTAATTTAATATTCAGAATCAGTGAGGTAATAAATAAACCATTATTTCATTCCTCACAAGCTTGAAGCACAAACTACAAAGTGCAACTACTTTTTATTATATTGCATAGAAAAGAAAACACCTGAAACATACAAAATGACATGCCATACCCCACTCCCAGCCCCTAGTCTTCCCCCCAAAACAAAAAGAAAAAATTAATTAATTAATTGGCTCCATGAAAAAGGACAAGGGATAAAAAGAAGTCAGAAATTTAAGGATACATTATCATAATTAAAAATACAAAAAAATATGTCAAGAGCCTTCCTTATGGATAAATTTTAAAGCGGAGAAATAAGAAACAAAATATGGCTCCAAGTACATGCAAAAAGTAAGAAGAAATGAAAAGAACATTAGCATCAATTCAAGCTGCTTATTAATTCCAAAAGGTACCAGAAGAAAGGACATCAACAATGGATGGGTGAATTTAAAATTCCAGATCTTCTGATATCAAAAGCTCAATACCTCCAAAGCTCTATTATTTTCCTTTTTCCATACTGAACCTTTTTCCCTCACCAATGAAATGGGCGAATTTATCCCAAATGAAAATAAAAAGGAACATAAAAAAAGAAATATGTTGTGACTTGTAACTGTTGCCAACTATTGAGACTTGGAGAATACACTTTGTCTACACAAACTAGTACAACTAATTGGAAAAATCGTTTAAATGAAAAACATATAACAACTTAACTTGCACAACCATAAAAAATAAAAGGATTATATATAAATAAACATGAAACTCACATTCTAAATGAAGAGCATACAGAATCTTACATTTGAATTTATCCATTGAAGCACATAAAATCAAATTTGCACAGTTATCCAACAATCCTAAATCATCTGCTATAATGCTTTAAAGACGGCTAATAAAAATTGGAAAAGTTCTAAACATTTTACCTGAGACAGATGAGGATAAAGACCATTAATACAACCCTCAGCTACAGCACCAAGAGCCAAGACAGCTGCTTCCCTTTCTTTCCAGGCTTCATCACCAGTAGCAGATAACTTACCCTGAAGAAATTTGAGAAGAAAAAATTAGGCATTTGAAACAGAAGCATGCAGCTTGCAGCTTGCAGCCTTGCAGGAAAAAACTTTCACAACCATATTCATAGTGGTGCAACTAAGACAATCTATTGGTCCAAAGAATTCTAGCCAGCCACTATTAGGCACAATAGGATCAATGCTTCCCGCATTCTTAGTAGACCATTATTAGTTAGCCACTGACTCACATGATAGAACTATAATATAAAAACTTTTCAATGGCCAAAACAAGTTATTTTAGTCACACAACCAAACACAAAATCAATGCAATAACCGAAGAGGAGAATGATGAAAATTATACCATCAACAACCTTTCCCATTAGGAACGGGCAAAACTTAATGAGCTCAGCTATATATTCTCCAACTTCAAATAAATATAAAAAAAAGGGCAAAATTGTTAATCTAAATTTAGAAGAGGTAGCATTTCCTTAAACGTACACTTCATATTGAATTGTTCCCTTTACATGCACAAACCATAACAGTATTATCTAGGGGCTATTTAATTTTCAGATGAGCCACAAGGATGAACTGCATAGTTACTTCTGGACAATAATCAGGGAAAGACAAGAGGGAAAAAAAGGGGGGTGAAAGGAAAATATAAGGAAATAGGACTCCAAGGTTGATTCCCTACTAATGCACAAAGAAAATTATTTAACACCAAATAATTAATTACCTGAACAACAGGTAACAGTGTTGGAAGAATCTCATCTCCAAACACATTTGATAGAACATCCAGAGCAGCTGCACTGCATTTTCTTAAATTCCATATATTAACTATGTCATCATCCTGTAATTATCCCAAAATAACAATTCAGAGAAAGTTAGCACAGCAATATTTAGTCATGTGTACTGAAACACAAATTTCCCAAGGAAAATATACAGGGCCTATGGACACTTACATCACCATCCACACTATCTGATCCATGAAGTCGTGATGAATGAAAACGTGGTTTCAGATCCTGTAGTGCAAAATTTTAGATTAAAAAAAAAAAACACCACACATCAAGCAAGACATGATAGTTGGACGAGACAACAAGAATCTCAAACAACCAGGAAGTGAAAAATTACTAGAGAGAGAGAGAGAGAGAGAGAGAGAGAGATAAGAGATTATACCTGATCACGATCTGGGAGAGACTCATCCTCCTGCAACAATAAATTGATGCTGGTAAATTACGAATTAAACAAATGTCCATTCAGAATCATCCAAAAACCAGAAATGATAACCTCAGCCTCAACAAGTGACTCATCATCATCGGTATAAACCATGTTTGATAACAAAACCTGCAAAAGGGGAACAGAGGCATTAAAAAAATCCCCATGAATTTGAAAAGATAGATGAAAAACGGAAAATCAAATCAAGAAAGTCAAAAATTGGAAATTTCGTACTGGAATTAGGCGGGGCAAGAATTCTCTTAAGTTTTCAGGTGATAACTGAGCATCACAGTATGCAGACCTGCCAATTACAGCCAATATTAACAAGGAAGAAGAACAGATATAAGAAATGGAAGACATTATGAAGCTGCAAACAAAGACCAAGAAGAAATAAATTTACCATTCTGTCACTAAAAAATTTAATGAAAGATATAAAAGTGTATCTCCTATTTCTATCATGGAAAGAATGGAACACAGAATTCATGATCTCAATCCAGACTGACAATCAATAAAAACCAAAAATCTAACTAGGTTAATCCAGCTTCTTTCTGTGTTCAAAACGATTGCCTTTTAAGTTTTATTCTAGTGCATTAAATAATATATCATTGTTATAACAATCTTCCCATCTGAATCTAATGCTAGGTGATTAAAGCTGAGCAAACTAATAATTCAAACATGACCTATGTAAAAGTAGGTGGAAAACCTATTTTAGACATTAAAGCTCCTAATTATTTATTAAATCATTGAATCATCCTTCAAGATAAATTAACAAATAATATCTCTAACCTAACATATGAATTCCAAATTATCCCTTATTTGTGAAAATGCATTAACAGTTTTTTTTACTGTATCTTGGATTGCATACTATTTTGGTACAAATACAATTCATTATCAACTCAAAGTATGAGATGATAAAACTAATTATACATAGGTTCTCAATTTAGCTCCTTTTTCAAGGACATTCATATATATATATATATATATATATATATATATATATATGAATGTATGAAAGAGGAAGGATGCAATACCATAAAATGAAAATAATTCTTTTGTCAGATAAAACGTCTTGCAGATGGTGCATGTAAATAGTCCAGTAATTGGGAGTTGTAAATTTGAAACAGAAGCAAGCCGAAGAGAAAGGAGGAGGAGGTGGGGTTCATAGTGCCAAAAAGGTTTGAAATGGAAAACGTAAATATTTGTAACCGCCAATGCTATACTACATGATCAACAGGTTGCCGAGTCAAGATTAATCTCCATTTACATGATCCCATCTATCCTGGTACCCAGGTCTATGCAACCAAATCTCCAACACAAAAATGGAAAGTTAGCTACATAAAGTTCATCATACGTAGTTTACAAACTGCAGGTTTACCAGAATTCACATGCTTCAAGAGCTACTTCATCATCACTATCGTTGTTGACTTGCAAAATATATTCAATAACATCCTTCAAATGATGCTGAAATTAAGCAAAAGTCACATCAATAAAATAAACATAAAAAAAAGAGGGTGGCAGATTAAAAGCCCTCTCAGCCCACAATTGCTTGAGATGCTTTGAAGCCAAGGAAATTGCATGGCCAAAGGGGACGTAAAGCACACTAAGACGTAAAGCACACTAAACCAAAGACTGTAAAATAAAATTGAACTAGTGTGACAGACCCAGTGAAAATTTATTTAAAAAAAAAAAAAAAAAAAAAAAAACTCAAATTTGAACCCCCCCCCCTCTCTTCTCTCTCTCTCTCTCTCTCTTAAAAAAAAAAAAAAAAAAAAAAAAAAAAAAAAAAAGAGGATAAAAGTATATGAAAGGTAATTTCGAATGGAATCCAACAAATATGCATGATACTAAAATTTAACAAGATACCCACCTCTAAAAAAGATGGACGGACTTCAATTAATTGAACAAAAGCTGCACAAACCTGTTCAAAAAAAAAATTCAAACGACACAATTGAATAACCCAAGCTAAGCTTCTGAGAGAGAACAGTATTCTGCAAGTTATCAATGTAACAAAATCCTAAGAGAAGCTCAAACATGGAAATAAATATGAGAAAATTAATTTTGTAAAGCAAACCAAGATTCAAAAATTGGAACAAAAACTTGCCACAGCTGAATAAAGATATTATTTAAAACAACGCCAAGCATAAAAATAAAGCACAACATATTTCAATTTGACAACAAGACCTTAAAAATTGCCCACCAATATTGGCTTCTTGATTTTAATATTTGATGCTTAAGATGCCTCTGTAAAACATACAGGAAGTAAGAAGACTGACCAAAGACCCTGATTTTTTTCCCCCTAGATAAAGAGAGTGACCTAATATGATAATGAAGCCAAATAAAAGTCATAAATAATCAAGACAATATACCATTAATAAACAAATTTTATAGTCAAATTAAAAATAACTGATACTAAAAACAAATGAGTGAAAGACTACATTTAATGGCCAGAATTGCTGATTAAATCTAATGATACTGGGGCAATGAGAAAGTATTCACCAATTTCCGCACTTCTGAAGTAGGATCCCGAGCAAGAATAAACAAACCCTGAAGATATTCAGTCATAGATGCATACAAAGCCTGCAAAAGATTAACATATGATATTAACTATTTCATCAAAATTCAGAATAAAAACAAGGGCGAAAAAGAGGGGGGAACTAGAAGATAGATAGATGGATATATCAAGAATATGCTCACAGCAGGCATTAACATAATGTACTGATTCACAGAAGCCAAGGCAAGCTTTCTCAACGAACTGTGTGGTGACTGGAAAAACTGTTAATAGCAAAACCAAGTTCAAATACTACTCCCAGGAAATAATAATAATAATTAAAGAACAGGCAGAGTCAAAAGTTTTTGGGTACATTACAAGTTAGTCTCTAAGGTCTGTCAAACACCACAACTTAGTCCCTCTATTTTCAATTTGAAATAATTTAGTCCCTCATTTTTGCTCTGTCAACAAATCAGTCCCTCCGTCCAGATTTGGCCAATTTACCATTAATTATAGCAAAAATGAGCAAAATACCATTAACTCTATTTTCAATTTGAAACAAGTCCCTGCAGTTGTGTTTTATTAACAAAATAGTCTCCCATCCAAATTTTATATTTAAATAATTAAAATATTTTATATTTAAATAATTATATATATTATATTTAAATAATTATATATATATATATACTTAAATATAATATATACATGTATGATGTCTAAAGTATAATAATATAATTTTTTTTTATTAAGATATCCTGTATGTGTAGTGTCCTATATTATTAAGAATAAATGTGTTAAAATATTTGCATCATAATGTAAACTCATTTCGTGTTTGTATTTATAATTTATAAATCAATTAAATATATGTTAGTGCAATAAGAAACATTTAAAATTAAAAAGGTCAAAATAATTTTATTGTAATTTTTCATTATTTATAGAAAAAATTTACTAAAAATATTATATCAACCAAATTAATAAATTGCACAATATTATAACTTTTTATTTATATATGTATGCTATATTTTAAATGTAATATATTATATTGATCAAATTAATAAATTGTACAATATGGAAAATGAGACACCATGTAAATAAAAGATAGTTTACATGATAGTTCTCTTTTTCTTCCCATTATATTTTCTTATAAAATTCTAATTTACCACTATATGGTATAAAATTTTATTTCTTAAGTAATAACTAACAACTAGTGTAACTGGAATTCTAAAAAAATAACGTGACTTTTCTTATAAAATTGTCTTGTCAGACTCATATATATTTAATGTGTTTATAAATTATAAACATGGATATATTTACAATACGATATAAATATTTTAGCACAATATGGAATATTTTAATAATTATATTTTAGTCATAATATATGCATATATTATATTTTAAATATAATATATACAATTATTTATATATAAAAATATTAACTATTTATATATAAAATTGGATGCAAGGACCATTTTGTTAATAAAAGAAAATCTCAGTGACTTAATTGTTTCAAATTGAAAATAGAGGGAATAAGTTATGGGTTTTGATAAATATTGGGGACTAACTTGCAACTTGCCCAATTTTTTTTTTATTACGAATAAATATGAAAGCATCACATGATTAGTTTAACAGAAAATATGAACAAAGCAGAACCTCCATTATGAACTCTGCCAAAAACATAATACTCATCTCACATGGTAAAATCGAGGAAGGAATATCTTGATTGGGGGATCAGACAAGCCGGGTACATCTGAATCCAAAACTTGAGGGATATCCTCACAAATCTGCATAATATAGCATCAGCTTGATGTGGTAAATATTCAAATAGTAGAAAAGGCATATAGATTCTAATCTGTGGCATAGCTGTGAAAACCTGATTGGAAAAACCAACACTACACCAAAAAACAGATACTGTATCCATTGTCAGTAGATTAAACAGCATAAAAATTTCAGAAAAGATATGAAGGACTTCTATGAAAACTAGGTTATCAGGGTCACCCGGATGAACCTGGGGGCTGGGACAAAGTTTAGATAACCAGAAGCATTCACAGGTAATTCATTAGAATACAAAAAACATTAACCCTCCAACTCATCAAAGATGCTTTGTTATTCAATAAATGATATACTGCTGTAACTCATCAAAGATGCTTTGTTATTCAATAAATGATATCCTGGACAGCAGTAACATCAATGCCACAAGGCTAACAAAATCTTTCCTCTCCTCCAAAACGTACTACTGTAGAATAAATTTATACATACATACATGCACTCTATATATAAGTATAGGAGCTCCATAACCAACTATGCAGTGTTGATTTCAATAATAACAAAAAGGATATTGATGATGACAACAACTGTAACACCCTAGGCAAATCCCACATCGGCAAAACACGGGAGAAATGCTGGATTTATAAGTTGGCGGTTCGTAACCCCCAGTGACGCGTTTTAAAACCGTGAGGGCTTCGGCCCAGAGTGAACAATATCACTAGTAGGCCGGGCTATTACATTTGTGGTATCAGAGCCGCTTCGCGTGCAACCTTGGGCGATAGTGGGGCAAACCTCAGCGAGGACGCTGAATCCCATGAGGGGGTGGATTGTAACACCCTAGGCAAATCCCACATCGGCAAAACACGGGAGAGTTGCTGGGTTTATAAGTTGACGGTTCGTAACCCCTAGTGACGCGTTTTAAAACCGTGAGGGCTCCGGCCCAGAGCGGACAATATCACTAGTTAACGGCCCGACCCACTAGTGATATTGTCCGCTCTGGGCCGGAGCCCTCACGGTTTTAAAACGCGTCACTAGGGGTTACGAACCGTCAACTTATAAACCCAGCATCTCTCCCGTGTTTTGCCGATGTGGGATTTGCCTAGGGTGTTACAACAACATTCAAGCATACGGCTATATAAAAATCAGTAGTAACAAGCTATTCATGTACTTTTCTTTCCAGCATGCAAACAAAATCAATGCCATTTTTTTCTCTCCCCATCACATAATGGAAAACTAATACTCCCTCCATCGCATTTCAATTTTCAAATGCCTTTTAAGGTTTTTGAACAAGGATTACAGAAAGGAATGGATAACCTCATTTTTTATAAAAAAAAAAAAATGCTAATAATCAACTAAAGTACCCTTGTATTAAATTAAGATAGGGCAAGGTGATATAAAAATTAAAAAAAAAAAACACTTAGAAAGGTGATAAGGAAGAGATAAATGCATTGGGAATAATAATAATAATAAACAAAGGTAAAGTTGAAAAAAGAAATAATGCATCCTTAATTTTCTAAAAATGGCAAATAAAGAGGGACAAAAGAAATTTTCTAAAACATCACTTGAAATAGGACAGAGGGAGTAATAGTAAGCTACTAGTCAATGGATGTAATGCATACCTTAGACAGAGCATCCATAGCACCTTCCATGTGATTAAGATCATTACTGTCCAAGCAAGTTACAAGAGCCTGCAACAGCTCAGGCCACCCTGAAATTCCCCCTATTTGAACAACAACACTTATAATGGTCCCAACCGTTGATCTTATATGCCTATCTGCTGCTCCTAAACAAGGCAACAACTCTGACTTAATATACTGTTGGCATGCCGTAGTCAATGATTTATATGCAGTTTTGAGGTTGTTTTTCAGCAGCAGACCAGCAGCTTGTCGAATTTCCACAGATTTACCCTGTTAGAAATTCCAAGAAACAGAACAACAATCAGCATTAAAAGTTTGCCGTCGTATCATAGCTAAATATGTCCATGTTAAAAAAAAATGAGAAGGCAGAGAGAGAGAACAGAGAGAAAGATGGCACGACACAGCAAGGACACTAGTGTTGAAGCCCAAGTTTTAGTTTAATCATGAAGAGCACAAGTCAATGTGCAAGACAAGTATGTTCCTCAAATTGCCAATTGATATTTTGTGGCGGGAAAATTTTGTTGACAGGATAGTATTTTGATAGACTTTTGTTTTTGGGTGATGCTTCATACAAATACCTTGCAAACTGATCTGTTTATTTTTAATTCAAAAAAGAAAAAACTATTTATGGATAGTACAACTTGAGATACTTGATTTAGAGCATCATATCAACATATAGTCGGTATGTTTGCTGTTTTAACAAGATTAATTATAAGTATCATGCATGTTGAGTTTCTTATGTACGTATGGGTGGTGCATATATAATTATAAGAATCATATATTTTGCAAAATGTGCCACTGAATTTTCATGTCTTTTTTGTCTTCACCATTTTGCCGGGTCGTGTCATGTCTGAGTCTGTACTTCCAAAGGCAAGAAATCAGTTTTCATGTACTTAAGCACGCTCAGATCAACAAACATATAAAGCTGTAAGCTTCAAAATTTATGAAACAATTACTCCACGGAACAACGGACACCAAAAATGGAAATTTTAAATTGCATACTCCGTTGTGTCTACAATCAGTATCTTAAACTGAGGAATTGCAGCTGGAACTGATTTTCCTGTTCTCATTTCCAAAGAAACATTTGTGAATTGTGCGATTAACAAATAGATGCTTTACCAATCAATTTTTACTCTTGTAGTTAGAGAATAGATAGCAAATTAACATATTTAAGTCAATCACAAAATCACTATGTTTAAGTCAATCACGCACCACTTGACAACGATTTAAGTCAATCACCTACCACTTGACAACATCGTAAAACCCTACTCACACAGAGAACAAGCTTCTTTCCAATTACAAAATTCACCGAGTTTCGCAACGAAGAAATCCAATCAAATCCCTCAAACAAAAACACCATCAAACACTCCAAATTGAACCTATCTCGAGAAGCAAACAATCGAAACACAAGATACCTCAGTGCGAGTAAGAATGAAAACAAGGTAATTGTTGAAATCGGGAAATTGAGAGTAGTGCTGAAGTTGCTGCCAAATCTGGGACTTGTCAGCAGATGAAGAAGGAGAAATCTGGTGTTCCAGCAACACGCAGATCTCCTTCAACCCATCTTCCTGTGGTTGCCAAGAGGCACTCGCCGTCGCTGCCATTTTTATGCAATTTCCGAGCTTTTATTGGGAGACAGATTTTGGTGGGCGTGTGTAAGTGTAGCAGCTGGCGAGGCTAAGGAGAGGGAGACTAGCTCTGTTATTCTTTCTTTCTTCTTCTTTTTTTTTTTTCTGGGTGTCTATACGTAAGTGCCTCCGTGCGTGCAATACTTGTACTTAACTACGTAGACCCAGCACTGCTTTTACCATTTTGAGACAGAATTTTGGGGTGGTTTTAATAATGACAAAATTTATATTTAGCCCCTTTATTTCAACAAAATTTAACTACTTTCCCTTTAATTATCAAAAACTACATTAGTTAGTCTTCCTATTTTTATTTTATTTGCTCTACTCTCTCCAATCGCGGTAATCATGAATATTTTTTATTATTTATACTTGAATTCTATCTCATATTTCACTTTTATTCTTTAACTTTAATTTATTATTAAAAATTTTTATGAACATTAATTTTAGTTTATAAAAAATCTTTATAACCTGCAATAACAAGTTTTTAAATTAAAAAAAATATTTCTAAACTACAATTTGATATTTATAAATATAGTTTTAGCATTTTCTAATAAATGGCAAACCCTCATCTTTTTTAAGAAGTAAATCGTTACAATAAATTAGTATTTTTCCTATAGGCTCAAATGGTAATTGAAATAAGCAAGTATGTTTTTAGTGTGAGAGGAAATGAAGTAAAAAAGGCAATTTCTTTTTTTTTAACTTACAAACTCACTATAGCAAATTAGAATGATTTTTGTGAAATAAAATTAAAGTTCATGAATTTTTTTAATAACAAATTAAAGTTAAAAGGATAGAAGTGAAATGTGTAACAAAGTTCAAGATTTAAATTTTCAATTTCTATAATTTAAAAAACACAACCACATTGTTCCTCTATTTTCTAAATCTTAAACTATTTAATCACACTAACAAAAATTTGTCTCTCCTTTAAAGATATTGTTTTTAAACTGATGAAAGAACTAAATAATAGGTAGAGCAAAATTATATAGACTAAATATTGTATTTTCAAAATAAAGGAATAAGTAATTAGTTTTGTTTAACTAGAAGGACTAAATAGTAATTTACTATTTAATTATTAAATCCATCTTTTAAAAAGGATAATTTTAAATCAGTCATATTTATAAATAAAAAATTATAAATAAGTTAATATTTTATTTGATTTATATTAAAAAAAATTTAAAATAACAAAAAACATACCACTGATAAGTGGTGTTTTTCTTATGACTTATATACTTGTATTAAAACTATTACTTTGAGCACGTAAAAAATTATATTGTCCTAATAGTTTTTAAAAATATCAATATTATCATTATTTTAATAATTACAACACTTAATTATAAATTTTTTTTGTAATTTTAATAAATTAAATTCTATTAAGTATATTTTAATCAAACATTCCAACAATTAACTACTTTTTCTTAAATTAACTTATAAGTTAAAAAGTTAAAAGTAAGTAATCAAAATAAAAACTCTTAAAATATTATTAAAAAATTATTTTAACATTTCTATAATTAAAATATATTAAAATTTTAATTAATTTTTAACATTTGTAATTAATATATTTAAAAAGTAATAGTAATTTTGACAATAATTTTAAATGGACCCCAATTTTTTTTCATTCTTAAATAGACTCTGATTTATTAAATCAAACTAAAAAGATAAAAATTTATTATCCAATTTCGATATTTTTAAAGGGTTTTCTCACTTGTCGTAAAGCTTATGACGTAGCAAATATTGTTTTAAGTTGTAAAATTTTTGTCTAAAAGCAAAAACAATAGCCTACAAATTATATTAACTTTTTAAAAAGAAAACATTCGTTTCATCATCAAAAAATGTAAGAGATAAGGCCTAAAAGAGTTTAGTCCAAGACAAGATTCAAAAATAAAGCCCAACGACTAACCCCTAATCTTAAACACGTATAGATGCGAGAGATTAACAAAGGATAACCAGATGGGCAAGTATAAAACGAAGGTCTCTCTCTTGTTTTAAGAGAGAGAACTTTACTCTCAATTTTGATCATTTTTTTTTCTCTCGAAACCACTAAGGAGTGTACGTTGTGCTTCCCCTGCCCTTTGAAGTAAGAGAAGAGGTCATTGTTTGCAATCTGTCTGAACATGATTTGGATCAGCTCTCCTTATTTTCTAAGTTCTACGCACATAGTTTGTAACACCCACCATTTTCTGGTATCAAAGTTTCTATCGTTGATGGAATATACTAGTGGAATTTAAGATTCCACAAATAAGGGAATGATGGTGGAAAGTGTAACTATATGCATATAAATGTACATATGATGTGTCAAAAATGTATTTAAGAATGAAAATATTTTAAATGATTTGACCAAGAGAAGTTTTAAATGCTATTTTTTGGCAGAAAGAACTTTGACAGCCAAAGAATAAATTTTCAGCAGCCAAAGTCCTTTTACTGTTCAAATACCCTTTTTGAAAAAAATTGACTTTGGCAACCAAAAACTGGACTTTTGGTAGTCGAAAGTACCCCCGACAGCAAGGGTATAAATAACTATTTCAGTTTAAAATTAAAAGAAAAGTGGTTTTCTCTTTTCTCTCTCAATCTCTATTGCATGCAAAGGAATTTTTCCTCTTTGAATTCTTTTATTGTGATCTTTTAAAAAGCTAGGAGTCTTGGATTGGTTGGAGAACTCAAGAATTCAAAGGACATTGAAGATTTCCTCCAATCTCTCTACCTAGTTTACATAGGAGAAAAGTGAATTTTCCTTTCTTTAATTGAATTACCTACATGTTTTTAGTATGTATTCATGACTAAGAGTGTGACACCCCTTACCCGGCTACAGTATATCCGAGTAACATATGTCACACGGTGTACCGGCACACTCTATTTTACCTTAATTAATTTTTGTCATAGTTTTGAATATAGTTTATGAAATATAATTTATTTAAGCCATTTATCAAAAGTATTATTTATTTGAGGTTCCGAAAATTTTAAAGAAAATCCGGCAGAGTACCGGCTAAAAATAGAGAAAACAGTTCTTCGGAACCTATGAAAAATACTTCCAATATTCATGTCTCATCATCTCAAACTCCAATATCAAAATCTCAACAACATTCTACAATTTCAGTTCTCAATCATCCATCACATGTGATAATCAAGTATAAATCACAATTAGATATTTACTTTTCCATTCACAAATACAATTTTCATAATTTACATGAACATCAAAATATATTACATAATTCTAAATACATATGAGAAAATAAAAATTTAGTTACAAAATGACAAAATGACACCTAGTGCCCTACCAATGCACTGCAAGTGGTGAGGTGACACGGACACTGTGCAGAACTATAGGATGGACTCACCCAGTCTGCGGTCTACTGGGCTCACGATCTGTATCTCCAGAACCTACGCGTGGCAAAAGCAACGCGCTAAGCAATAATGCTTAGTGGTGCAATAATAAAATAAAAGAAATAGCAAGAAAATAAATATGTAGTGAATGTATATGTTTCATTTGTTTTGAATTTGTATATCATTAACTTTGTCCACTTTCATTCATTTGGTTGCCCAAGTAACCTACACTAGACGCATCGGATCGATAAACGGGTAACCGCATCGGGTATCAAGTACCTCTGGCCGTCACACCATCGGTCACATATGCATCTCCCGGTGTACAACAGAACAGCTAACAAGCTGTAAACAATATCAGGTACAAGGCCAAATCTCAATGCAAGGTCAGAATGGCTAAAAGCCATAAAATCACAGAATGGTATATTGCCATGCGCAGTACTGCTAACTGAACCCTATTGACATGCCAAACTATCCAAACCAATCTTGTTAGGTATACTAGGGCATTTGAAACTTTTAAATTCTTCAATTTGTGAATTTCAAGTTTTGGTGTCACTATTCACCCCATTGGTCAATAAAAATGTTGACTTTTGGATAGAAAATAGGTATATTGGTTTTGACACTCCCAACATACCACATTTTGCATTTAAAACTTGTTGGAATTGACCCCTAAATCCATTTCCAAACCTAAAACCTAGAGAGCAGAATTTTCAGTTTTTGTGACCCAACTTTACTGTTCCATTGGGCCCTGTTGCAGTGGGAATTTGAGGAAATGGTAAACATGAAAGTTGTTCTTATTTTTTCTAGTTGAATTTATTTTTTTGAATCACTCCATTTGGAGTTTTTTAGCTCCAGATATGGTCCAAAAACCACAGCTGGCCGGATTGCCAAAACTGCAGAATTACCAAATCTACAGTACCATGAATAGTGACTGTGACTGCCATTTGGGTTAGGTTCTGGTCATAATTTGGGGTAGGTTTCTTCATGAAAGTTGTTTGTCTATGCCTTAACTTGTTGCTGTAAAAATTTCAGGTCAATTGACCATTTCTACAGTGAGTTATGGCCTTACTGTTCATTTGGTCATTTCTGCAGGTGCTGTTGCAGGGTATCCGGATTGGGGCCAACTTTTGGTCCACTTGCTTTGGTCTTTTGGGCATGGTTTCTTCAGCAAAAAAGTGCCATTATAAGCCTAGTTTCATGTCCAATTGGCCAAACACCAATTGGACCAACACAGCCAAAGATATGGCAGTCCAAGTGGGCTGGAATCACAGCCACCCTGCTGCACTCACTAGGCAGCATACTCATTCACTTTGCCATGCTATATTTCTGTCCAAATTATGGTCAAATTTTCTCAAATGGTCACTAATTGACCATTATGATGTTCTTTAACAATTTCATAAGCCAAGTTCACATTTTACTCCCAAAACCCTAGCTTCACATTATGATTCATACAAGATGCTTTAGTTAGCACACTAACTCATTATCCATGTAGATATATACCTTAAACATCATTTCTAGTCCACTCTAAGTTCATCAAAACAATCAAAATCATTCCTTCCTTAAGGCTGCCGAATTCTATGGTGGACATACACATGAGTTTGGTTCATTTATTTCACAATTTCTTACCTATTACAAATCTCTAACATGGAATTAATGAGTTTTAAATACATATGTGCACTAACTTTTTGTAGGGCAGATTTTTCCCAAGCTCAACTTCACTTTCTTTCCTTTTCTTGGCTGCCAAACACTCCTCCTTGGTGTGGGTATAATTTTTAGTGAAGAGAGGATAAGGTTTTGAGGTGAAATAAGGTGAGGTTTGGGAGCTTTAGTGAGCTTTCATGGTGGAATAGTTATGGAATTTGAGAGCTACGGGTGGGTTTTGTGAAAGTGATGGCTGCTGGAATTTTTAGGAGCTTTTGCTGTATTCTTATCCATATTTTATTGGTTAATTTAAGTGTTGATTAAATGTGATTGGTGGGTAAGTGTTTAATGACATCATATGATGTCATAATTGGTATTTTCTTCCATTTTCTTTTCTTCTTTTCTCTACTCATTTTCAATTCATTTTTTAGCAATATTTATTCATATTTTAGATCATAATAATTATTTACTTAACTGGACAAGTCGGCCAAAAATCACCTGTGAAGGCGAAATGACCAAAATGCCCTCCGTTTGGCTTAACGGGTCAAAATTGTCTGTACCGATTGAAAAATTTTTCTAAATATTTTCTTGGCATTCTAATGTCATAGAAACCTCAATGACCCTTCTCTGGAGTCCCAAAAATTATTTTATGAATTTTTACCCGGGTCTAGGGCTCCTAGTTGCGAGAACCGCAACTTCCCTCTGGGTTACCCATCGCTTGGGCACCGGCTTATTTAACTTGGTTGTATTTTATTTCTAAAATTTTTCCTAAATTTTTCTTATTAATATTTGAGTTAATTATGGTTCCTCACTTTAGTTTAAATATTTTTCCGGACGTTCTAGCTGTCCGGACCGACACCGGTCACCGGAACAATAGAATGTACGGAGTTGCTACCGGGAGGGTGTTACAAAGAGAGTATGGTTTGAATTGCATGTGATTTTTATATGGTTTTTAAGTTTTTGGCTTTGGAAGAAGAGTTGCATGTAGGAAATTTTAATAAGGAATTCAATGATATGTTCTAAACTTATTCTTGATAGGTTTAAGAAGTCTGTATGCATATCTTGGTTAGATTTTGAACAAAGTTATATTAAGTGAGTCCTTGGACTGTTTTGTCTTTGGATGTTTAAATGGGAAGTTTGAGAAAATCTCCACTTTCTCACATCAATTGTGATGCATGTGTGTTTATTAGAGTTTCTTAAGTTGTTATTTATCTTAGAAATGTGCTTTGATAGTTGGATTGTGTTTTGGAGCATGGATATAAGTTTTGGGGAAGTTTGGGTATGATTTTATGCAGGTTTTTGACTTAGAAATTTTGAAAATTCTCAGGTTCGTCTGCCGAAAATCATTATTTTAACAGCTAAAGTGATGCAATTTCTTGAGAAAATCTAGAAAATTTCTATGTTCAGTAATCGAAGTCTAGGACTTCAACGGCCGCAATCGCCACTGGACTAAAAAGGACATTTAAGACTCAAGAATTCGACAACCACAGTAGCTATTGCCTAAAGGGGTAGCCGATGTTCAAGGTTTCAGCAGTCGATGTCTTCAAACTTAGTTCTATTAGCCTTATTTCTCCTTTAGTTCTAAGACTCCAAAACATGATTTAACTATTCAAAAGGACCTAGAATTGTCTGTTTGATGTGTGTATAGAGTTTTAGAGTTTCAAATAACTCCTTAAGTTCTGATATTTATAGGATCGGACTTGAAGGATTTAGGAAGCTAAAAATCCAAGACTAGTTACCGTTTGAGTAAAGTGTCCAATAGTTATAAGAGGTGAGTAATATAATGAATGTAATTTATTTAAATTGAAATCATGATTGATACATGCATTTTGCATAGTTATTTAGGTTTAATTTCATGGCCATTTTATTTGATTGTTAGTCACTTTTAGCTAATTTTATTAGTTATTTAGATAGTTTTTCATGATTGTCAATTTTTGGATTAATTTATAATTTTACTTTGTTTTGTAGGAAAAATGGTGGCTTTGAGGGACTAAAAAAGAAATTATGCTAGTCAAGAGTAATTTCTACATCCAAAAATATCAAAAACAAGTTTGAAAGTTGAAGAATACAGAGGTCAAATTAAGCATAACTTGCCGCATAAGTTGTGCAGTTCTGCACAAGGAGAATAAGCAATTTTTCCATTCCTGCCGAAATCTGCATAAGTCACTGCATGACTTATGCAGACTTACTCCTTGCCTATGCAGCCTCACACAGAGGGCCCAAAAACCTGCCAAAAACTGCATAAGTGGACTGCATAACTTATGCAGTCCACTTATGCAGTTTTATAGAGTCTTCATAATAAGCTGGCAGAAGATTCCCTCATAAAAACTACACCTCAAAGACACTATTTTAGGGCAACTTGTTAGAAAAAGATATAAATAGGCTCTTATCTCATTTTAGAAAAGAGAGAGGAGACAAAAAAGGGGCAGCAGCAGGGGAAGAGTCAGAAAACAGAGAGCAAAAATGTCACCTCTCCATTTCTAGACCAGATTTGGAGATTTCTTCCTTTCTTGCCTATTTTCTACCTTTCTTGTATTGGGTTTCTTAGTTCTTAGCTTAGATTTAAGATTTATTTTCATATTAACTCAGAATTTCTTGTAAATATTATGGATAGTGAGTAGTTTTCATTAGATTTTGGAGTTGGGATGTAATATTTGAGATAGTTTGTGGATTTTGATTGGGTAATCCATATTTTATGGTTTTAATGAGTTTAATTCATTTCTTGTGTGTTCAATGACATGCTTAGTGTATGATCCCATTAAGTGTTGTTCTTAATCCATGGTTGAAGCACCTAAAAGAGAAAACCTTATGATAGATAATCAAGAAATGGGACTTAATTAACTTAGATCTAGAAATAGACTAAGGATTAAGAGGATTTACAAATTAATTAAGGAACTTAATGGGTCTTGATTAATTTTAACTCCACGAAAGTAGGATTAGATTGATTAAGGCACTCTTTGTCCCACTAGAAAGGGTATTCAAAGGATTTAAGAATTAATCTCTTTAAAACCCGTAAGTTCCATAAGATTGGATAACCAATTTAAAAATCCCAAAATAGCTTGAATATGAACTCCCGAACTCCAGAATCGCCCTTTTTATCATTGTTAATTTCTAATTGAATTTAATTACTTGCCATTTTAAATATTGCCGTATTTCAATTTGCTTATTTTAATTTGATACAAATTTAGTTAAATCATTACATTGTTAAATAGATTATTAATTTTACACATATAGATTTTACACTTCAATATCTATCAATTTATTGCTTTAATTTCAAAAATAGTTCAAATTAGTCAATTTTCATATCAAAAATTCGATCATTAACACAACTCCTCGTGGGAACGATATCTTTTCTATATTACTTGTACGACCCGTGCACTTGCGGTTGGGCCACATCAAGTTTTTAGCGCCGTTGCCGGGGAGTTGTTTGTTTAAGATTGAATTCTTGATTATTTTAGTTGTTTATAGTTTTATCTTTGTTATCTTTTCATTTTGTATTTGTTTGTTCTTTTTTAGGTACTCTTAATTTTTTATGAGAAGAGCTAGAAGCACAAGTGACACATCCTTATTGTTTAATCCTAAAATTGAGAAATTTTGTAGAGCCAATAAGAAAGAAACTAGAAAAAGGAAGCAACTGAAATTGAAGCAGAAATGGCTGATGAAAGAATTAGAATTGGTGGTGGTAATGCTGGAAATGATCGAAACAATGAAAATGCAGCCCAAGGTGAAGAGGTTGTAAATGCTAATGTGCCTAGGGGAAGTATGATGGATCTTGCTTTTCCTCGTTTTGATGACTTGAGAGAGAGTATAGTAAGACCAAGAATTGATGCAAACAGCTACAAGATGGATTTGGGGGTTCTTCAAATGATTCAAAATTCCCAATTTGGTGGACATCCTTCTACAAATCCACACACATCTAAAGAAGTTTGCTATGATTTGTGATATGCAAAAACAACGTGGAGTATCTGATGATGCAGCAAGATTGAAGCTATTCCCATTCTCTTAAAGGATAGAGCATTGGATTGGCTTGATTCTTTACCTCACAACTCTATTACAAATTGGGAGCAACTCACTGATGCATTTCTTGCACAATATTTTTCACTTGGAAAAACTCAAGAATTGAGGAATCAAATGACAGCTTTCAGACTAAGAGAAGATGAAACTCTCTATGAATCATAAATGAGATGGAAGGAATTAGAGAGACAATGCCCACATCATGCCATTCCAAAATGGATGATAAATCAGAATTTTTACACCAATGTTACTCAATTAGAGGGATAATTGATGCTCAAACAGGGGAAGAATTTATTATGAAGCATGAAGATGAAGCTTATGAGCTATTGGAGAAAATTGCAAAGAATACTCATCTTTGGAGTAGTCCAAGAGGACCAGCTCCAACTCAAAAGAGGCAAGCTGCTGGAATGTATGACCTTGATCCATTCAATATGATTAGTGCAAAGTTTGATGCACTTACAAATGTTTTGGCTAAGAAGATGGAAGATTTAAGTATGTTGGCTAGTTCATCATCATCATCTGGAAGTTCACAACAAATTGCTTATGTAGAAGGAACTACCAACTGTGTAATAGACTATGAAAAGCAAGCTGCATATGGTGGTAATTATGGAAGCAAACAAATGGGGAATCCTTACTCTCAAACTTGTAATCCAACTTGGAGGAATCATCCCAAATTTTCATGAGGAAATCAGCAAAATCAAGTCCCAAATCAGAATCTTCAACCACAACAGCAACAAAGAATTCCATATCAGCAAAATAGGCAACCATTGCCTAATTTTTAGCAGAGAAATATGAATCCTCCATCAAAACAGCAAGAACAAAGTTCCACCACAGAAGCTTTATTACAACAGATTCTTGTTAACAAAACTAAGCATGATGAAGAGAAGAGAGAGATGAAAGCAAGGCTAGAACAGATGCAAACACATAACAGAATGTTGGAAAATCATATTACACAACAAGCATCTTCCTCAAGTACCAAGTCTTATGGAAAACTTCCAAGTCAACCGGAAAACCCAAGAGAGTAGTGTCAAGCTATTACTTTAAGAAGTGGGAAGTTTGAAAATAACGAGAAGAGTGAAAAATTTGAGAAAAGTGAAAAAAGTGAGAAGAGAGAAAATGAGAAAGAAATTGATGAGAGTGAAAAACAAGAAAGTGAGAAAGAAAGTGCAAAAAAAGGTAAAGAGAAATTTGAAGAGAAGAAAGAGAAGTATATACCTCCAGAGCCTTACAAACCACAACTTCCCTTTCCACAAAGATTTCAAAAAGCCAAACTTGATAAGCAATTTGGGAAGTTCTTAGAGGTTTTGAAGAAGCTATACATAAATGTTCTTTTTATTGATGGTCTTTCACAAATACCCTCTTATGCAAAATTTTTAAAAGAAATTATCTCAAGCAAGAGGAAACTTGAAGACCATGAAACTGTAGCTTTGACAGAAGAATGCAGTGCTATCCTCCAAAGGAAACTTCCTCCAAAGCTCAAGGATCCAGGGAGTTTTTCAATTCCATGCCACATTGGGGAATCATGTTCTATAAAAGCTTTATGTGATTTAGGGGCTAGTGTTAGCCTTATGCCCCTCTCCATTTATGAGAAGCTCAATATGGGAGATCTTAAGCCAACCGACATTTCTCTTCAGTTAGCTGACATATCAATTAAATATCCTGAAGGGATTTTGGAGAATGTGCCTCTGAAGGTTGGGAAGTTCTATATACCTGTTGACTTTGTCATCTTAGACATGGAAGAGGATTCTAATATCCCAATTATCTTGGGAAGGCCCTTTCTAGCTACAGTAGGAGCATTTATTGATGTTAAGGGAGAAAAATTGACTCTTAGAGTTGGTGAAGATCAATTGGTTTTCAATATTAATAACACCATAAAGAAGCATCATTCTGAAGCTGATACTTGTTTGAGAATTGAAATCATTGATGAGCTGGTTGAAGAACACTTCAGAAAGAGATATCTAGAAAATCCACTTGAAAATTGCTTAGTTCATGGAGGAAGCATAGACTATGATAACCCTCATGTGGCTGCATATGCTCAACATTTAGAAGGTAGTCCACCATTCATTTCTGCTCCAGTTCTTCAACTCACACAAAAGGAAAAAGTCGAATCTAAGCAACCATCATTCAAGGAAGAAGATGCACCTAAGGTGGCTTAACCAACTTCCTTCTCAGCTCAGGTATGAATTTCTTGGCCCCAATAACACTTATCCAGTAATTGTAAATGCAAACCTGAGCACTTTAAAGGTTGATAAGCTGTTAAGAGTGTTGAGGCAATTTAGGAAAGTTTTAGGATACACCATAGATGACATTAAGGGAATAAGTCCACACTTTTGCATGCACAGAATTATTTTGGAAGAAAATTGTAAGCCATCTATTGAACATCAGAGGAGGTTGAACCCAAATATGAAAAAGTTTGTTAAAAAAGAAATTTTGAAGTTACTTGATGCAGGGATCATATATCCTATCTCAGACAGTACTTGGGTGAGTCCAGTACATGTTGTTCCTAAAAAAGGTGGAATGACAGTGGTCAAAAATGAAAATAACGAATTAATTCCCACTAGAACAGTGACTAGTTGACGAATGTGCATAAATTACAGAAAATTAAATATTGCCACTAGAAAATATCATTTTCTACTTCCCTTTATTGATCAAATGTAAGAAAGACTGGCTAGGCATTCTTATTTTTGCTATTTAGATGGGTATTCGGGATTTTTTCAAATCCCTATCCATCCAAATGATCAAGAGAAAACCACTTTACTTGTCCATATGGAACCTTTGCTTATATGAGGATGCCATTTGGGTTGTGTAATGCACCAGCCACTTTTCAAATGTGCATGATGACAATCTTCTCAGATTTCATTGAAGACATAATGGAGGTTTTTATGGATGACTTTTCTATTTATGATTTTCATTTGACATATGCTTGGCTAACCTTTCCAAAGTTTTGCAGCGATGTGCAGATACTGACCTTGTGTTTAATAAAGAATAATAAACAAGACTTCTAGAAACATTAGTAGAGGACTGGCACTCAAATTAACGAGGTTAGACCAGGCGTAAGGGGTGCCTAACACCTTCCCCTTACGTACCCACTATCCCGAACCTAGACATTGGGCTATGGTAATGACGGTTGTGGAAACTCTGCAAGGAGTAATTTGCCATCCATGACCCTCGGAAGAAACACTGAATATGTCCCGGTTATTACCCGGGTGGCGACTCCTGTCTATCTATGCCTTCGTGGCATAAATCCTTAGTACCGTGGTAGTGTTATGGGAAGACGGTACTTACCAGTGGTTTGATTCTATTAGGATTGTATGAAGTGCATGTCTAGGAAATGCTGTCTAAGGAGGTGGTACTTAAGTGAGACCATTGTGACTCCACCATCTTTCCTGGGCATTACCTGGTGCATTTTATATAATTTTAATGGATGATATTTCGCCTCACGCCCCACCCCCACAGTTTGGCGACTCCACTGGGGACTAAATGGATAGTTACTCCAACATGTTTCTATTAGTCTAATATTATTCCTCTGTTAAACTTTTTGCATTGCACTACACTATCACACGGATCACTCTTACCCTTTTTAGCCTCGTTAGTACTAGCCAAGGAAACTATAGCTCTACTCGAGCTATGACGAATTGGTGAATGCTAGCACCCCATGCCTGTACCTTCGAGTATATAAAAGAGCCACAGCTCCGGCCGTTGTGCTTAATGGACAAGCTCTCGCATGGGTGACCCTTTTCCTACCCAATGAAGCCCATGAGCCATAGATTTCAACCCTAGGTACCCCGTAGATTTTTGTTGTGCTGGATTCGTATCCTTACTGTTCAAACCATAAGTTCTAGTGGTAGTTGAGATGAACCTAGGCCTATGCATAAACCCAATACGTGTATAGGCCCAAGTCCATTTCGAAACCCATGTTAAGCAAGAGGATGCTTACTTATGGTTAAACTTTAAGAATATAAATCCTTTGTTTGTGAGGGAAGGATCGTCCTGGACCACCCCCTGTTGGTGTGTCCAAAGGTACCAAGCCTGTGATAGAATTTTTTCTTACCATGCACGTGAGAGTTGAAGGTATAAGGGGGCGAAGATTCAGTTCTGGAGACATTCTTTTCGGTTTATCATTTAATCTTTGGTCTGATTTTAGTTCGGTTTATACAGTTCGGTTTTGGTTCAGTTTTGGTCGTATTAGTACGGTTCGGTTTTGGCTTTGTAAAGGCAAAGGTAAAAATGAAAGTGCATATTCATGCATTCATGCATTGCATTTGTACATAGCATAAGATGTTAAAACCTCGTATTTTTTTTCCCTTGTAGTAAACATAGCTTTAGAACACATCAGGAAGACTTCTAATCAGGTCACTTGGGTTAGGGAGGGAAAGAGATTAGTAAGAGTTACACCTGCACAAGCTAAAATGGAAGACACTAAGGTCATGTTTAAACAGATGCTTGAAGAAGCTTTGAATGCCAAGATGGCTGAGCTTGAAGGAAAAATCATGGCCAACTTTGAGAAGAAGTTAGAGATGGGTGGGCCTAGTGATGTTCAGGTGAAAAGGCCTGAAGAAGAGACTAGTAAAAAGAAGGCCTTTGATGACGTTTGGGATGAAGAAGATTATCTCCAAGACAAGGCCAAAAAGAAAGAAAAGGGGACAAGTGAGGAGATTAGAGTTGTTACTGAGATGATGGAAAAACTTCAGGCCAGTGTGAAAAAGCAAGCTGAATTTACTGGAATGGGGCTGTTAGATGCAGATGACTTTGACATCCAGTTGGATGGAAATCTACCTGAAAAATTCAAGATGCCTGATTTGGCTAAATTCGATGGTACTGGTGACCCAAAAACCCACCTCAGGTCTTATCTTATAGTCATAAAAACAACTGGTTTGACTAAGAACCAAGCGACTCAGTTCTTTTCTATGTCACTAGAAGGGGTTGCATCTTCATGGTATCATGGGTTAGAAGCCACTGTGAGAAAAGATTGGGAGGAGCTAGTTAGGAGATTTGTGCAACAATACTCCTATAATACAGCTTTAGATGTTACCCTGAGAGACTTAGAGACCACTAGGCAAAAACCAAATGAAACCTTTTCAGAGTATCTATTGAGATGGAGGAAAAAGGCCATGAAGATGACCAATAGGCCTGCTGAAAAGGATCAAGTGCGATTGGTAGTGAAAAGTCTGCAGCCTAGTTATTATGAGAAACTTTGTTATTATCCCTTGGCTACCTTTGAACAGCTATATGATGCTGGGGTATTAGTGGAGGATGTATTGAACAATGAAAAGAAGAGTTATCAGCCCAAGAGGGGAGGATACCAGTCAGCTGGCAACATTACTGGGGAAAACAAAGTCATTGAGGTTCAAACCGTGTCCCGCACCCCTAGAAAGTTCTCTCAATTCAACCAACCTCTATCTAAAGTCTTCGAGCGACTCAAAGCTCGGGGTCTCCTCCAACCCTTGGCACCTAGACCACTACCAAACCCACTGCCACCCAATTACAATGCTAACCTATATTGCCAATTCCATCAAACTCATGGCCATGACATCGATAGATGTTTTCGCTAAAACACGAAGTTCGGGACTTGATCGATGCTAAGAAAATAGTGACCGGAAACTCGACCCAACACACGCACCAACCCAATGCCCAACCATAATGTTCCACCTCCACCAGGACTTTACATGATTTCCACCACCTCAATTGACCCTGACCAAATTCTCAACCTTATCCAACCTATCCAAAAGCTTGATGAACCTCGATCTATAATGACAATTGATATTTGGGATAGTTCCAGTGATGAGGAAGGTTTGTTAGATGTTTGGGTTGACTCTGACGGAGAGGAAAAGAGTAGAGTGAGCCACATGACCAAGAGTGGTGGATATTATCCTGATCCACCCATGGAGAAGGACAACGTGAGAGGGAAAGCCAGGGTGTTGGCTGAAGAGGACACAGATGAAGAGGATGATCAGTTCCTTAGGCAATTGAAGAGGACTCAGGCTAGTGTAACGATGCAGGAATTGCTATTGGCATCGAAAAACACAGAATCAAGATCGACCAAGGCCCTGAGTGTACTCAAGGTCTCCACGGAGATAACTCCAGAAGAGGTTGCCAAAGTTGTGCTTATAGAAGATGGGGGTCATATTACTTTCTCTGATCATGATCTCCCAGCTGAGGGGAGAAACCATAGTAGGGCTCTGTCAGAATCGCCGAGGTTGGAGGGTGGAAAGTGCCTTGTGTGATGATAGATGATGGGTCACCATCAACGTATGCCCTCTCAAGATTTTGCCAAAATTAGGAATTTCTATGTCCGAACTAAGCGGTTCGATCTGTTATCGTGGCCTATGATGATTCAAAGAGAAACGTGATAGGGGTATTCAAGACTATGGTTAATGTGGGGCTTGTAGAAACCGAAGTTGAGTTCACTGTGCTAGACATCCCCATGACATTCTCCTTACTGTTGGGTAGAATCTGGTTCCATCCCTTAGGTGGAGTCCCCTCTACACTCCACCAAAAGATCAAGATCCCGCACCAAGATGGTGTAATCACTGTCAATGCTGAAAGAGATGGGGAAGTAGCTATGCTGCAAGTGGATGGTTCGGTACCACTATTGTCTGGTTTCCAAGTTGCTGGGATCTATGGAGACTGGATGGACCCTAGGGTGGCCACTATGATGAAAGAGATGAAGTTTTTTCCTGGCATGGGTTTGGGAAAACGAGCTAATGGCTTAGTGACTTTTCCAGAAATAAAGGGGCAGATCACTAGATATGGGCTGGGCTATCAGCCAACTGAAGATGAAGAGGGACTCAAGCCCACCAAATTTATCAGGGAGGGCACAATTGCATGGACTGATGACCAGGAGCTGCCGCATGTTGAGGAATTAGAACAAGAGGTCAGTGCCATCAAGTTAAGGTCTGCATGGAAGCCAAGCACTTGGACCTACACCCCTAAGTTTGAGTCTGTCTTTTGTAATGCTCACAGTAGTGATACTGATATTGTTATTTCTGATGTACTTGATGACAATTTTGAGGCAAAAATAAATAATATGACTAGTCCTTTTGCTTACTTGTTTGATGTTCATCCTAATGGCTACACGCATGGCATTCATAATCATTTAGAATCTATTTCTGTTAATGCATTAAAATCAATCTCTATTAATTTGGGTACACCAGATGATCCTAAAGACATTAAATTAGCTGAAGATTTAACCCAAAAAGAAAGAGATAAATTTATAGCCTTATTAATAAAGTACCAAGAAGCATTTGCCTGGTCTTATAAAGATATGCCGGGAATTGATCGAGACATAGTACAACACAAGATCCCCTGCACCCTAACATGAGGCCAAGAAACAAAAGAAACGTCGGCTTAGGCCAGAATGGGAAGAAAAGATAGCTCAAGAGGTGAAAAAGCTTATTGAGACTGATTTTATTGAAGTAATTGAGTATCCCGAGTGGTTAGCCAACATTGTGCCAGTCCCCAAGAAGGATGGGCGAGTTCGGATGTGTGTAGATTATAGGGACCTGAATAAGGCTACTCCTAAGGATGATTTCCCATTGCCTCACATCGATGTGCTTGTTGACAGTGCTGCTTGCATGGCAATGTACTCTTTCATGGATGGTTTTTCGGGATATAATCAGATCCTCATGGATTTGATGGATAAAGCAAAGACAGCTTTTATCACTGAATGGGGGACTTATTGTTATAAGGTCATGCCTTTTGGGCTAAAAAATGCTGGTGCAACTTATCAGAGAATGGCTACTATGTTGTTTCATGACATGATGCACAAAGAAGTTGAAGTATATGTGGATGACATGGTAGTAAAATCCCCAACTAGGGAGAGACATTTTGAGGCATTAGAGAAGTTCTTTCAGAGAGTCATCAAGTATAAATTGAGACTGAACCCTAGCAAGTGTGTGTTTGGGGTCACTTCAGGCAAACTGTTAGGGCATATGATCAGTAGGAAAGGGATTGAGGTTGACCCAGATAAGGTGAAGGCAATCCAGGAGATGCCAGCCCCAAGAACAGAAAAAGAGATTAGAGGTTTCTTAGGCAAATTACAGTACATCAGTAGGTTCATAGCTAGGCTCACAACTACCTGTGAACCAATTTTTAAGCTACTAAGAAAGAATCAGCCAGTGGTGTGGAATGAGCAATGTCAAGAGGCATTTGAAAAGATAAAGCAGTACCTGAGCAATCCACCAATTTTGTCACCACCCATACCTAGCATCCTCTAATCCTCTACCTATCAGTGGAAAACATGGCCCTGGGGGCAATGTTGGCACAAGAAGTAGAGAATCTGGAGAGAGCCATCTATTACATCGAAGAAACTCCTTGCTTATGAGGAGAATTATTCACTAATAGAAAGAACCCATCTGGTCAGTAGTATGGGCAACTAATAAGTTAAGGCACTACTTTAAGAACCATCGAGTTATTGTAGTATCCCGGATGGATCCTTTAAAGTACCTATTTGAAGTACCGACGCTAGTTGGAAAATTGGCCAAATGGTTGGTCCTACTGTCTGAATTTGATATTGTGTATGAGACTCGAAAAACCATTAAAGGGCGTGTAGTGGCCGAATTTCTTTCTGAAAATCCAGTTAATGAAGGGGAAGAAGTCGAAACAGCCTTCCCGGATGAGAGTCTCAAGCTAGTAGAGGTCCAGCCATGAAAAATGTACTTTGATGGGGCCATGAATAAGAGCGGAGCCGGTATAGGGGTAGTTTTGGAAGCACCGAATGGAGAACAATTGTTAATGTCAAAAAGGCTATGTTTCCCAACCACTAATAATATAGCAGAATATGAGGCTTGCATTTGTGGCCTGGAGGCATTAATAGCTGTTGGGGCTAAAAAAGTGGAGGTGTTCGGAGATTCAATGCTAGTGGTTTCCCATGTTAAAGGTGAATGGGAATTGAAAGAAGAAAAGTTGAGGCCATACCTGGAGTATGCTAAGAAACTATTATTTAGCTTTGAGGAAGTGACAATGAAGCACATGCCTAGAGCTCAGAACCAGATGGCTGATGCTCTAGCCACGCTGGCATCCTTATGGGAGAAGGGTGATCAGAAGCTGACCCAGCCAGTTATCTTGATGAGGAGTAGAATCCCATGCTATGAAGGGTTAATAATAGCACATTTAGATCTAGAAGATGAGATGAAATGGTATGAGGACATAAGAAGATATTTAGAGGTAAGAGAATACCCACAGTCAGCCAATAGTAGGGATAGAGCTACAATTCGTAGATTAGCCACTCAGTTCACTTTGGCTGGGGGGCAACTCTACAAAAGGTTCTTCGAAGGACTATTGCTCTTGTGTGTGACGAAAAAGCAGTCTGAGCAGATAATGGAGGAAGTACATGCAGGAGTGTGTGGTCCTCACATGAACGGAAGGGTATTAGCAGGCAAAATTTTAAGATTGGGCTATTACTGGTCTACCATGGATACTGACTGCGCTAAATTTGTGAAAAGATGCCATGAGTGCCAAATCCATGGGAATTTGAATCACCTACCGTCCAGTGAACTCTACAGCATGACTTCACCATGGCCTTTCTCAATATGGGGCATAGACATTATTGGGAAGATTTCTCCCACGGCTTCTAATGGCCATAGATTTATGTGGTAATTGACTATTTCACCAAGTGGGTTGAAGCTGAATCTTATAAAGTAGTAGGGGCTAAGCAGATAAGTAAGTTTGTGCGAAAGAACTTGATTTGCAGGTTTGGGGTACCCCATGAGATAGTATCAGATAACGGCAGCCAATTCAAAGGTGATTTCTTAGAATTAATTACCGAATTCAAGATTAAGCATCACAAGTCCTCACCATATAGGCCACAGACTAATGGAGCAGTAGAAGCAGCAAATAAGAATGTGAAAACCATTCTGAGAAAAATGGTTGAAACCTATAAGGATTGGCCTGAGAAACTCCCTTATGCTCTTTGGGGTTATCGCACTACTACAAGAACATCCACAGGGGCAACTCCATTCTCTTTAGTGTATGGGACTGAAGCAAAGGCTACCCATTGAGCTAGAGGTCAAATCCTTGAGAGTGATACTAGAAGCTAAGATTCCGTAAAATGAGGGCCTAAAAGATATGAAGAACTAGCTTTGATTGATGAGAAGAGGATGCGAGCCTTGTATCATATGCAAGCTTATCAAAGGAAGATAGCAAGGGCCTTTAATAAGAAGGTGAAGCCAAGAAAGATCAAAGAGGGAGACATGGTTTTGAAACAAGCTCGGCCCATCCCTTTTGATCCAAGAGGAAAGTTTAAGCCAAACTGGGATGGTCCATACATAGTCAAAAAGATCTTGTCAGGAGGTGCTGTAAGAATATCAGACCTGGATGGGAATGAATTTCAAGAACCAGTCAACTTAGACAAGCTCAAACGGTACTTTGTGTGAGATAGGCCCGCTAGGCTGAAAATTTACAAAAGACGGTCTAGGCAAAAATAAGGGTCAAAAAAAAAAAAAGAAAAAAAAATGCTAGATTGAAAACCTGCAAAAGGCAGTCTAGGCAAAAGGAGAGAAGATTTGGATGGAAAACCTAAAAAGGCCATTCGACAGGTTATAAAGCTTATTTCTAACTTTGGAAGGTTAGAAATTTGGCAAAACTAAATGTAAGAGGGAGTAATGGTGTACCTGAATAAATAAAGAAATTTTTATTGCATTGACTAGGAATGGGTTTTATTTAATTATGATCGTGAATGTTTGTGTCTTGAGGGATACATCAAATGATTAAGTAATTGAACTGCGTTGTTTTGATGTCTTCTGAGCATGACAAGATAGGTGCTTGATATGAATGTCCTGGTAATTGTCTAATTTCAAAAAAAAAAAAAAAAGAGAGCTTGCTAGGTGGAAAACCCGGAAGGGCCACTTAGGCAAAAGTTAGAGCAAGCCCGCTGAGATGAAAATCCGAAAGGACATTTCAGGCAAAAGTTAGGGCACAGAGAATGGAGTTCATGGAAGAGAAATGAGTCAAGGCAGAAACCATGGGGGGAGAGAAGAAAAAGGAAAATCAGAGAGAAATTGTATTGTGACCTTAAGGAAGTCTTTTTTGATGAACAATTCTTCTAAAAAACTTGGAGGCCAAAAGAAAGTTTTTGTAAAAAGAGGTCCCTCAGAGGACTAAGTTTTTTAGAATCTCTAGCAAAATCAGCATGCTCATAATAGGAAGTAGCATACAAGAAGCACAAAAATCACAAAAAGAGTTATGAGACTTAGTCATCCTAATTTTTCAAATCATGAATTAGATATTTTTTGGTAAGTCCTTAGACGTTGTTTAGGGCGCATGACATAGTTGTGTAAGGCATAGAAGAACATGCATCAACATGTCACCTGTGGGTGTGTAAGGCGTAGAATAACATGCATCACCACAGTTTCAATTGTCGAACTACGAGGGGGTCTGATTCTTCCTTAGAATAGCGAGGAGGATACGTAGGTAGTTTAGGACCGCGGTCCTAAATACGAACCTACAACATTTCATGACAGATATTTTTTTGGTAAGTCCTTAGACGTTGTTTAGGGCGCATGATATAGTTGTGTAAGGCATAGAAGAACATGCATCAACACGTCACCTGTGGGTATGTAAGGCGTAGAATAACATGCATCACCACAGTTTCAATGATCGAACTACGAGTGGGTCTGATTCTTCCTCAGGATAATGAGGGGGATACGTAGGTAGTTTAGGACTGCGGTCCTAAATACGAATCCTCAACATTTCAAATCACACAGTTGCCATTGTCATGAGACCATAGCTAGTCTCATGACACAGAGTGTATCGACAGAGCAAGATGCACTCAATTTTCACATGACACGATTATCATCATTATGAGACCGTAGCTAGTCTCATGACGCAGAGTGTATCGACAGAGCAAGATACACTCATTTTTCACATGACACAGTTATTACTGTTATGAGACCGTAGCTAGTCTCATAATATAGAGTATGTCGACCGAGCAAGATATACTTGATCCTCATAGCCAATGTTTCATAGTTATTAGAAATTTGAGTTTCACTTTGACGAAACTTGAGCAATGCTTTCGCATTGATTTCAACTTTTGCCAAAGTGGGGGGCAAACTGTAAACCCTTATTTTGTGATGAGTATGTGCATTGAGGCCGTGGGAAACCCGATGATGAAAAATGATATGACTATAAAATGTAATTGGAGGCATTGAGCTGAATTATTAATTTCGTGGCATGATCTTGAAAAAATAAAAATAATAATAAAGTTTTGGGAAAATTAATTTAATTAAATTTAAATAAAATTTTATTTTGTTTAAATTTAATATGGGTAGTTTTTTTTAAATGGATCTAATTAAGTTTAATTGGGCTCCATGGGCCTAAGAAAGCCTAGTTAGGAATTTTAAATGGGACCCATTTAATTATTTTCTAAAAATTAAAATAACAAAATATCTCTCTCCTCCTTGGCCCCACTCTCTTCCTCACTCCCTATTGGTGCTTTTCATTTTTTCCTATCTTCCTATTGGTTGAAACACCTCACCCATATCCCAGTCTTATTCGAATTCTGCAATCGCAGTTGTTTAAGTCATCTAAACTTTATCACCCTAAGACTTCAAATCCTACCACACCTCTTCCTCATTCCCTATTGGTGCCTTCCATTTTTTCCTGTCTTCCTATTGGTTGAAACACCTCACCCATATCCCAGTCTTATTCGAATTCTGCAATTATAGTTGTTTAAGTCATCTAAACTTTATCATCCAGACTCCAAATCCTACCACACCTCTTCCTCATTCCCTATTGGTGCCTTCCATTTTTTTCTGTCTTCCTATTGGTTGAAACACCTCACCCATATCCCAGTCTTATTCAAATTCTGCAATTGTAGTTGTTCAAGTCATCTAAACTTTATCATCCTAAGACTCCAAACCCTATCACACCTCTCTCCCAAAACCCTATAAATACCCTACTAGAGAAGAGAAGAAGGGGATGATGAGGAAGAGAAAATTTAGAGCTAAAAGAAATTTAGAGATATTTAAGATTCTTTGAGTTCTTCCTTATTTTTTTTCTTTTCTTCAAGAAGATTTTCACACAAGATTTCTGGAAGGTCAGTTTTTATTGTTTTCTTTTCAAGATCTATGCCACACAATATTTTAATTTTATGCTCTTTGTTTTCAATTTATTTTATATGTTCATATAGATCATGTAATCATGTTTAATTTGAGGGGATACACAACTCTGCACATGTTTAATTTATGTCTCTCGTACTTTTATTATTTTCTTTAGTTTCTTTATTTTTTATTACAAACAAAATTGGTAAGTAGCTCTAAGGTAAGTACCAAAGAGGGCATTTGCGTGATGGAGCTAAACGAGAGTAAGCCAGGGATATCATTGCCATACTAAAAGAGAAGACCCTTTTTTAAGGGCAGCTTGCCCCAATGGCAACTGCATTTACCAACAAGTAAGTACCTCTAAACTTCTCGAATAACCATTGGCATGAAATTGTAGTAATAATAGAACTTTCATTTGGTAAATTAAAATTAATTTTGTTTTTAATTTAACTGACTTTTGCATGTAATTAATTTAAATAAATACTTTGTAAATTAAAATTAATCTTGTTTGTAAATTAAACTAATATTGGCATGTAAAATAAATTTAATTTAATACTTGGTAATTGTAAAATAAATTTGCATGTTAGAAATCTTTATTAGGTTGTGATTGTTTGGGACTTATGTGATATTAGAATAAATTACACATGTACATAATTAACTTAGTTCAATTATCCTTAGGGTAACTTGGTGAAAATTAATTAATTAGGTTAAATAGAAACATAGGGTTATTTGATATTGAATTTGTTTGTAAATTAAATTCCCAATAATAAATTAATTTTAGTCATCTGGTAAATATCATTTAAATAATTAGCAACCCCATAGATAGGAATTACTTGTGCATGAAAATTGTGTGTAAACAACAACCCTTTTTGTGAATTACTTGCGTGTGTAGAATTAGAATTGCATTTTTTAGGATAAAGTTTAATAAAGGAATAATAAACAAGACTTCTAGAAACATTAGTAGAGGACTGGCACTCGAATTAACGAGGTTAGACCAGGCGTAAGGGGTGCCTAACACCTTCCCCTTACGTACCCACTATCCCGAACCTAGACATTGGGCTATGGTAATGACGGTTGTGGAAACTCTGCAAGGAGTAAGTTGCCATCCATGACCCTCGGAAGAAACATCGAATATGTCGGTTATTACCGGTGGCGACTCCTGTCTATCTATGCCTTCGTGGCATAAATCCTTAGTACCGTGGTAGTGTTATGGGAAGACGGTACTTACCAGTGGTTTGATTCTATTAGGATTGTATGAAGTGCATGTCTAGGAAATGCTGTCTAAGGAGGTGGTACTTAAGTGAGACCATTGTGACTCCACCATCTTTCCTGGGCATTACCTGGTGCATTTTATATAATTTTAATGGATGATATTTCGCCTCACGCCCCACCCCCACAGGGGTGGTACTGTATCAATTAATATAGTGTTGATATTATAATTCCTACTTGGTTTACATATATAATGAGAAATGAAAATGAACATGTTTGCATCATAATTGAATTTTAATTTTTTGGGCCATAATTAATTATGTATTCAAGAATTAAAATTAAATTATCTAGTTAAAATGGGCTAGCTCATAGTTTAGGAAGATCAAGAATCAAAGTTTAGTAATTATCTTGAAGTAGTTCTATAATACCCTCCATTTTTGGATATCGGAATATCTATTTTTGATCGAATATTCTTGTGAAAATAAAAATTTCACTGGCAAGGGATTAGTGTTAGGATGTGCTGATCTATGTATATGTATATGTATATGTATATGTGCTAGAGGTTATGCATATGGTAGTGTGTGCAATTATGTCTTAGGAGGACCCAAGTCCATGTTTGAGAGGAAGTGAGAACTCAAGTCTTTTTTTGGTACAATAAGACTTTCGGCAACTAAAAGTCCCTCAGTGAGGGTATAAAAAGAGACCAAGGTCTATTTTCTATTAACAAAAACTTGTTTTTTCCTCTCTCCTTCTTCTCTTAACTGGTAGAGCATGCAAGGAGGTTTTTAAGAGATTTCCTTGACATTTTTAAAATTTAAAGGTGGATTCTTCCATTTAGAAGTTTGGGGGAGCATGTTCAAGCTTTGGGTCTTTGGTTCTCTGACTTCCAAGCTCCAAGAACAAGGGTAACTTTTTTTTTTCTTGATCTTATAGGAAGATCCAAGCATGTTGATGAGGAATTTGGTTTTTATAACTTCAATTTCATGTGAAGTTGTGTTTAAGATGAGTTTTGAAAAGTTTATGCATGTTAGGGTTAGGGTCTTGTAATTTTATGTTGAAATTGCATGCTTTATTATTAATTTAGTCATGTTTAAGTATTATGAGTCGTAAATGGTTAGTTTCCCTTAATGGATTTGAGGGAATCCTTATTTATGTTATGTTAGTTTTGGGGAAAACCTAGGTTTTGTGTTATCAGATGGTGTATGTTGGACTTGTGTGTTATTTCAAGTTCTTTTAGGCATTAAAGACATGTTTATATGTTTGGCTTGAGTTTTGAAACCTTGAAGTGAGTTTAGGTGTTAATAGGAGAAGGATTCTGTAGTTATTTGACTTAAGAATTCTAAAAATTCCCATGTTTAGCTACCGAAAGCCATAGTTTTGGCGGCTAAAGTATGCAGTTTTTCGAGAAAATCTAGAAAATATCTAGAAAATTTGATAAGATGTTTATTATGTGTATAGAGTTTTAGAACTCTGTATAACTCTTTAGGGTCCTATGTTTTAGGATCAGACTTGAGGAACTTAAAAAGTTAAGAATCCGATGATAGCTACCATTCAAATTAGGTAGTTGATATGCTTCAAGAGTTGAATAACTCTAACCTTAATTAATATGATCTCTTTAAATTTACTTTATAATCATCGTCATGCATCATGTCATTATTGTTTAGAGTATATGTATCTAGAATATGAATATGCTGTATTTTTGCATAATTGTTGTTGGTGCATGATGGATATTGGATGACCCACTGATTCTTCCTATGTTATGTTCTATGATATGTTTATGTTATGATCATGCATGATCTATGGTGGTAAGACCAAATGAGGCCTAACAAGCCCCTGGCTCACTGCTTTTAAGTGAAAGTCTTAAGGAGCCTCTGTATGAAATGGGCACATTAGATCTATTTAAGCGAAAGTCTTATAGAGTCTCTGTATAAGCCAGACACATTGGATTTGGGGAATTACTGGTGACAAGTCCATCCTATGTGGAATGTTTTTGATGTGAAAACTTATTTGGATGATGCATTACATATGTATGAAATGAATGAGATAATTAATTTTTGTTTAGTTAGTTTACTCACTAAGTTTTTGTAAGCTTACCCCTTTCTCCTAACCCCAAATGTAGGTTTGCAGGAATAAAAAGGTCTCTTGGAGAGAGAGCAGCATGGGTAGCTGTAGATTTCCTTTAATGTGCATTGTATGTAGGATGGCAACGGGTCGGTTTTTTGCGGGTACCCAATTCGACCGAACCCTAATAGGACAGGTTTGGGTATTATATAATCAGGTTCAAGATGGTTCGGGTTTGAACAATAATACCCATGGCGGGTTCGGATTGGGTTTGGGTTTTATATGTTGGGTATCCATTACCCGAATCTGTTTACATAAATACTTAATTAAATATAAAATATATATTTTTATAATAATATTTATAAATTTTATATATTTTATTTTATATAAAATAGAATTTAAATATTTTATGAAATTACTAAATTTTTAAAATATAAATTATTAATTAAAATAATTTTTTATACAAAATATTAATTAAAATATATAAAAAAAAATGGGTTTGGATTTTTTTCGGGTAATAATAATGGGATTTGAGACGGGTTCGGGTAGTTGAGAATAAATTTTAAACGAGTTTGGAACGAATTCGGGTTTTGATAATATTAATCGGGTTTGGGTAGGTGATTTTCGTGGGTACCCTACCCATTGCTATCCCTAATTGTATGTTTAGATAGACATGTAAATTGTAAATGGATAGTTACTGTCCTGGTACTCAGGATTTTGATGAGTGATGTAATGATGAATGCATGAAATCTAAGCTAACTCTTCTTTGAGTATGTATGATGAACCAGTTACAATTTAGTAATTTTTTATATATGTAAAGGTTCAAATTCTGAACCAAACTTATATTATGAATGTTTAAACAAGAATGAAAAGGGTAAAGTGTAATGGTTTGGAGTATATTTAGAATGTAAAATATAGGAATATATGTATATTTATCATATTTTTAGGCTTGCTACGAGTTCCGATAGCTTTAAGTTGACTCGATCCCTAGTATTGGTAATGACCTCTGGTTGGGTCATTGCAAGTTCAGTTGGTTCCTAAAATCAATATTCAATTGGAAGGTGGTTGCATTCTTTGGAGAGAAAGTAAAGCAAGGTTGTTGCACTTAGAGAGCAAGTAGCAAATAAATATCATGTAATTTTCATGACAAAGGCAAATTAGAGCTGAATTCTCGCATGCAGCAATTGCATTTAAGGATGCAAAAGCTGGTGCAATGGATGCAATTTGCTTGATCACTAAGTTTTCTATGATACAGTCCTTGGCCACCAAGCAAACTAAGTTTATAGATAGAGGAGAAAACTTCACACACACACACACACGACCTAATCAACAATAGAAATACAATGTCTTATATCAACTTTTCTCTAATTTTGACAGTATTTTAGTTTCAACAGTCAATTTTACTTTAGTCCTACACTTAGTTTCAATAACAATTCTGCTCTTTACATTTCAAGCAATCAATTTTGCTTTTTAATGCACAATTCTTATAAATATCTCAATTCCAACAATCAATCTTTTTAGCGTTTAATGTTAGTTTGGATGGAGTGGTACTGTCCCAAAGTAATCACTTTAAATATCTCGACTTAGTCCTCCAAGTAGATGGGAAATATGAGGAGGATGTTAGTCATAGGATTAAAGCCAGATGGTTGAAGTGGAGACGTGCCACGGGAGTTTTATGTGATCGCAAGATTCCCAATAAGTTAAAGGAAAATTTTACCGTACAGCAATACGACCGGCCATGTTATATGATAGTGAGTGTTGGGCACTGAAAAAATCGTATGTGTCTAAGATAAGAGTTACGGAGATGAGAATGTTAAGGTGGATGAGTAGCCATACTAGACTAGATAAAGTCCGTAATAAGAGTATTAGAGAAAAGGTAAGAATGGTGCCAATTCAAAATAAGTTGAGAGAAGGGACATTGAGGTGGTTTGGTCATATAAAGCGTAGACATACATAGGCTCTAATTAGACAAATAGAGTACATTAAGTTAGAGGATAGAAAGAAAAGAAGGGGTAAACATATACTGACTTGGAGGAGAGTAGTACAACATGACCTATAAGCATTACACATTTTCCAGGATTTAACCGAAAATCGTTTAGAGTGGAGAAAGAAAATCCATATAGCCAACTCTAAATTTTTGGGATAAATGCTTAATTGAGTTGAGTATAGAAATATTAACGAAGCATATCTTAGTAGAGTCAAGGAACCCAATAAAAAATTTAGTTCTTTATTTCTTGTCGCATAATTGTTCAGATTGGAAGTCAGATAGGTATACTCACATTACATAACTGAGATCTTAGCAATCCTGAGACACCTACAATCCTACACACACATGAGAAAAAGGTCATATAATTTTTAACACACTCAATTGAATAAAATCAATTTAGCATGAAAAACATAACCTACCATAAAATTAAATCATGTACTAATTGTATTAAAGTCAAATGAGCAAGCCCTCCCATCAAATATCAATATTAATATTTTTTTATGACAAACTAAATTGCATTAAGATAAATCACTAAGCATGGCATCATAAACGAAATTAGGAAGGATAGGATTCCAATTATTTTGTTTTTTAGAGACGAAATTCGCTCACCTTTTAACAAATACAATGCAGCTGTCAATATAACACTGAGCTAAGTTGATATTAACGAAATTCACTTTCTTAGTTTAAAAAAAATTAAATTTACTTTTGCGAAAAATAAAATGACTTAATGAAATTTTACAATTAATTTTATTAAACTTTTCGAAAAATAAAATTACTTAATGAAATTTAATAATTAATTTTATTAAAATTTTGTAGATGTTTTGTCGTTAAGTAGTAAATTACGGAAAAATTATTTACTTCATGGAGAAAATAAATTTTTTTCACATAAAAAATATATATAATATTTTGAATAAAGTTTTTTCACATTAAAATAATAGATGTTAAATGTGAAATGATAAACAAATATATCTTATTTAATTATATTTATAATATTTTTAACATTATTAAAAAATATTATATATTTTTTTTATGTGAAAAAACTTTATATTTTCCATTAAGTTAATAAATTTTTCATAATTAATTACTTTACTGAAAAAAGCATCACTTTACAAAAATTTAATATGATAAATTATAAATTTTTATTAAATCACATTATTTTCTGTAATAAAGTAATTTTATTTTATTTTAAACTAAGTAATCATATAATACACCGAAATTTCAGTTAGTCATGTGTTATGCTTATTTTATTGACAAGTGAATAAAAAAGTTTTAAATTGCTAGCTTTTAAGAGTTTTAATAAGTTACCAATAATTCATTAGCTTGGTGGTTAATGATGAGGTGAGCTTGGGAGAGATCCCAGGTTCGAGAGCATGATTAATCTGGTTGGCTAACAGTTGAAATACGCCTTGTGACGATAAAAAAAAAGTTTTAATAAGTTGTATCATCTCAACTTTGAAGCCCAGTCAGACCTATTTATAAAATAATAAAAACAAATCTTAAAGATACATTTACTTATATTTGTTGGTAGGGGTGGCCACGGTTCGGTTTCAAACCGGAATAGAATCGAAATTGGTTCGGTCAAAACTAGATCGAAACCGGTCAAAATCGAAACTAGTTTCGAACCGGACCAAAACTGTCCTTCTATGGTTTGGTTCAGGTTCATATTTTTTAGAAATCGTGAACCGGCGGTTTCGAACCAGACTAAACTGGCGATTTAAATACAAAAAAATTCAATAAATACCTTATTCCACTCTTAATTCATTTATACATATATATATATAAATGAATTAAGAGTGGAGTATATATATATATATCATTAATTCTCAACACAATTATTCTTTACACTCTCTTTAATTCTTAATAGTTTTTCAATTTCTTTCAAATTTTCTAAATAATTATTTTCTATACTTCTTTTAATTCTCAGTACTCTCACAATTCCCTTACTTTATTATTTTATATGTTCACTGAAATTTTTACTACTATCTCAATTACTCTGTTATTATTTTATAACTGAAAATTTTGATTCCCCTAAATCCTAAAGGAATACATAGGCAAAATTAAGTTCATTTACTTTTTTTTAATTTAAAAAAAATTAATTACATCTCTAGTTTTTTAATAAGTTCAAGTCTTTGCTTATTAAATTTTTCTTAAAAATAAGTCATTTTCATTCTTTTTTTTTTCTTATTTTATTTTGATTGAAAATTTTCTAAGAAAAAATAAAATATTTTTATAAATATAACTTAAATTCTAAATCAATAAAATTTTTCTCTAATTTTTTCCTTTAAGTCGCTCTTATACTGCCCCTAAACCCTTCCAAACCGTATTGAACCGTTATTTTTCGAATCGTCCTTTAAACTGTTTTAAATCAGGGCTCGAACTGGAACCGGCGGTTTATGAACCGTCTTCCAAACCGTCCCATGATGGTTTGGTTCAGGTTCATGATTTCATTGAACCTGAATCGGCGGTTCAGGAACCGTAACCGGTGGTTCCTGAACCGTGACCACCCCTATTTGCTGGAGATGCTCTGTAAATGTGTTTTTTTTTTTTTTTTCAAAATTCTTATTATTTTGATGCAATAGAAGCTATCGATGCTCATCTAATTCAGTGTTATAATAAATAATTTAATTTATGATAGATAAAACTTAATTAGAAAAGGCAAAGTTTATTAGAAATTAAAAAAGTATTTTGATTTGTTTTGTTTATAAATACTTCTCTTGCAATTTTTTTATTGAATGAAACTTTTTTTTTAATCGTTTGAATCTCTTCATTTTTATTTCAAGAGAATTTTTGAATGTTTTCGTAATAATTTATTTTTTACAAGTTTTTACTTTTGTAAATTGACAATAAATTTAATTAGTGATTGTAGATATGTGTGAATAAAGCTCTCTGATCACAGTGAAATTTACATGAATGTGTTGATTGATCGCAAAAAAAAAAAAAAAGAACAATCTTTCAAATTCTGCAAGTGCTACAGTAACTCATCCTGTTCATTTTCTATGCATTACATCATTGTTTCCGGCGAATGCTTCATTTCAGAACAACTGCTGCATTTCTCAGTGCCAGATACCTCTGCACATATTCACTTGGAAGTGATCTTACAATCTTGAAGATATCAGCACTGGCATAGCGCAGGTTGGTTCTTGGATCAAAGTAAGGTGCCTGCAAAATAATAATATAATGACAATTTGAAGAAAAAAAAATGGCTGAAAAAAATGAACAGAAGGGTTGCATGAGCAAATAAATAGCCAGACGTGTCTATGTCATGGCACATATGAAATTGAGATATCCAAGAATAGTTAAAACTAGGCTCATTACTTCCAATTGCATAAAGCAAGCTAAACAAGCTGAGCACAAGCTAAGGCTCCAAGCTCAATCCACAATGACTAAAGTACATCTCTTGAATCAGGAAACTGAATCTATGCTTTCTGGGTCATGAGTTCTTCAAATATAAGAGAGTTGAGGACGTGAAACAATGCGCTGTAGGATGTCCTATGAATATGATGCTTCAAAATTAAAATTGCCATTGTCAATTAAGTAAAAAAGAATATATATATATATATATATATATATATCATCATCATCATCATCATCATCAGACCAATACTACACTAATTGACCACCATAAACCAAAAATATGGTGAACTCACATGAATGTTTCTAAACTTGAATGATACTTATCCTCTTTTGATTCATTGAATTTCCATCAGTGGCTGAACTGAATTCACCCATGGAAAATATCAAAACAAATTACAAAAACAAAGATTGGTTCTACCATTAATCAATGTGCCACAAATAATCCTTGAATGAATCTGATGTCCAAAAAACTTCTCAATAGACACATACACATACCTCAAATCCAGTTATGTCACAGATTCTCTTGCATGGATGCATTGAGGGTGAGGACTCAATATTAACATCTGCAATGTGGAAAGACATATAAAGTCCAAATTAAAGCAGAAATTGAAATCAATACTAAGTACCAACAAGAAACTAGAGAATATAACTATCAAGCCTCAAATGTTAAAATTATATTTTTACCATGTTTCAAATGTTAAAAATCTTTAAAATTATCACCTTGAGAAAAAATTAAATTTTTTTTTTTAAAAAGAAAAAAGAGAGAATAGGAATTGTTTTACTAAGATTACAATTGGGTTCATCAGCAAGGTAGTTTTGGAAATTCTCAGCCTGAAGAATCTGCTTTAGATGTTTCCAATGGCGACCTCTTGCTTGGCCTTTTGGGTACTTCTCGTACATTTGTACCCTCTTGAAGCTCAAATGTGTTGGCAACACTAGCTCCGCTTTCATCACCTCTGGTTCCATCTTCCTCTCTTTACCCACCAAAAATAAAGGTAGATTCAATCACATAATTAAAGCAAAATTTATCAAATTTATAATTAAAATTAAAAATTGAATAAATTTTTTATCAAGTTAAAAAAAAAAAAAAGATTTCAAGGTGATGAAGCTACTTATTTCCTAGGGCAAAGGGCACCCCTCCTCTGAAGTCCTTCCACTTCTCCTAAAGGCAGGGACTACAGGTTGAGCAAACCACAAAATTGACCCCAATGAATTTTGAAATTCAAACATAAAATTCTTTGGAGTAAACAAAACCAAGGAGATAATAAGAAAGAGTAAGAAGAAGAAGAAGAAGGTGATATATTAACAAGTTGAAAAAGAAATCTCATTTTTCGATTTTGTTCTAAATAGGCCATTTCATGTGCTGAAAAAGTGACAATGAGAGACAGTTTCTATTTGCTACATTGATGCTATCACTACACTTTTCATGCTCAAAAAATGTTATAGGAGTTTTGGGGCTGTTAATATAGCCAACTAAGCTAATAAAAAATAATGAACTACACTTGCAATATTATCTTTTAATAATATTTTTTCTGAAATCTTAAATACATCTAACATATTGGAATTCTTTTCCTTTTAATTCAATTTAAGCATATGAAGATAGATCAGATTATTGAGGTTCTATGAAATTCAGCTAGTAGCTTGGCTGAAACCATGGAGTTTTACCTCTAGGAAAAATGCTCATGAAAGATCATTGGCAAAGGTGAGACATGCCTTCACAAGACAATGGTATGATTTATAGCCTATGACTTTATAAATATGGAAGCTTAAAGCGAAAAAGTGATGTTAGAAAATTATACTTAGGTCCATTTGTTCTTCAGAAAATAACTTCTCTGCATAAAACATTTTTTTGAGAAAATGGCTTACTTTTTAATTTTGATTGTCATGCTGACAAAGTTCAATATCACTAAAAAATAGACAGAGCTTTTCAATGACAAGTACCTAAACCTAATGGAAATATGGCGTATGATATAGAAACATAAAATTTACAAGCCCATAAGATAACATTTCAAGCTTTGAGAATGACTGGTAAGAATGCAAACAATCACAATTCACCACTTTGTCATTCTCTTTCATAGGAATTTTATCAAACAGGGAGGATAACACATTCTTATTCAAAGGATTTTTCCTTGCACTTAAAACCAATGAAGAAAAAAAGGCACCGTATAGGACTCTCCTAATCAACTTGAAATCCGACCCTACCTCATTTGGTTGAGGATTTGCACTACAATCCGATCTGACAGCAAAATTGTGAGTTGGGTTAGGTCGGTTTGTTCAACTGAAACTGAACTTTTCTGCCCATGCAGATTAAGGAGACCCACACTTTCTTGGGAGGGTGGAAAGTATGGAGGGAAGGAAAATAATAAGTGGAAAAATAAGAAGAGGAAAGAGAATTCTGTTTTTTGAGAAAGTAGGAGGAAAATAAACTCAACTTTTCCCTTGGGCCCACCTAATTTGAGACTCTCCAATTTGGAGAGAAAATAAGATCCAAACAAGATGAGGGACAATAAATGAAGAAATCTTTTCATATTTTCCTCTCTTATTTTCTTTGCTCCCTCATTTTCATTCCCAAACAGAAAATTAATAATTGAATATATTCCAAGAGAATATAAAACAAATTCAAGTACCACTAGCACCCATTAGTTCTCAAAAAACCTCTAGATTCTACCTCAATCAAAAAATATACATAATTAGTTATTGGCCAAGAATTCAACTGGCCTTTTATTCCCATTATGAACCTTAAAAACACACTTATCACATACATTGTCCAAACACCCTGCTGCTCATCAAGAATTAACACCCTGTGCCCAAAAAAAAAAAAAAACACGGGATGTATAATCCACACCAATATGCATTCTTTAGCACATCATTATCTTGCTCAGCAGGAAACAATTGGTAATAACATGAACAGTTGGCAAATAAGAGGACACTCTGTAGTCTGTATCATAGCTACAAATAACCTGAACTCATATTCATGAATATACCAGCAATGTGCTGGAAATGACAGGGTATTGAGGCTAAGCAACTAGTTCTCTCCCACCCAGTCCAATCCCAAAGCCCAATTCCAATAGATGCCATAGTATAAATAAAAACAAATCACAACAGATAACCCAACTAAAAACAAGAATTCAGAGAAGAATTAACAGTAGATAGCAGAATTTGAACAAGAATTTAAACAAATCATTATAAGAACTTACAATTTAGCTTCAAATTCATAAAAATGGTATCCAAAAATATAAACAACAACAAATGAAAAGGGTAGACTCACAGATTAAACAAATTCCACAGCAATTTTCAAAGTGAAATTATTTTTAATAGATATGCGTCCACTAAAATTTAGTCATGAAGTGCAAAAGGGAGTCATTCCAGAGCAAATTGGATGCAAAAAAGGCTATAAACTAAGACAGAAGTAAGGAAATGCAAATATCAATCTCATTATTACTCGGAAAGCAGGGGCACAACCAAATTTTCCCAGCAGCCAAACAAAGGAAAGAAAATTGAAAATAAATAAATAAACAGTACCAGATGAGAAATGGCTTTGGGGAAGAGCGAGATAACAGAGAAAATGCGAGAAATGGGAAACCGCAATGTCGGTGGATGGGGTGGTGCACGGAGGTATTGGCGATGGCAAAAAAGTGAGGAACAATGGCTGGCAGTCTCGGTGTCCTCACCTTTCTCTCTCTTCGCGTGATTTCCAGGCGAGATAGAGTTCACTGGAGCTTAAACGGTGGAAGTGGAGGTCAGGAAAGGCCAGGCGCAGCCGATGATTGATGGCAACTTATCGCCCGACCCGAGCGCTACTTGTAAGGGGGACAGCACGTTGCCCTGCTCCGCGAGTAGTGGCCAAACCCAGTCAAGCCGCAGGTGTAAGAGCACAATTGAAGAGAATGATAATTTTGGTGTATACTTTTATAAATATGAAAAAGTGTAAAGCCCACAGAGACATACTATGTCTCCTCCTCCCAGAGATCGGGTGTGACTAGTTGGCTACTGGTGAGCACGATTGGGTACAACTAATTGCTAAGTTTGGTGTCAAGCTCTCCACCATCTCGGGGTCACTGGCACAAGGGCGTGACTTTAAGTGAACTCCCTGTGTACTTATTACTAGGCGACGGACATCGTGCTCTCATGAGATAGGAGCTCAGTGTTTTCATGAAGAAGGAGCTTAATGGACATTACAAGGTCGAGGGGTTTGTAGTACGCGTGTCTCCGAGGCTCGATGTTTCTATATAAGGCCGACGATGCTACTCAGTATAAGGGCCAATGATGCTACTCAGTATAGGGGAACAAATATTATATATTGGTTTTGGGTTCAGCCAACAGGTCAGATGGTGCTTATTGCCTTGCTTTCGGAACATGCTTATGGATATACACGATGAAGGGCGACATCGTGCTATAAGGAATATCAGTGCTCAATGACTAAGCTAGATACGTGAGAGACCCTCGATAAGGATATTGAAAATCCTCTATAAGGGGAAAAATCCTTGAATTCGAATAGGCTGGCCTAGATTGAGTGGAAGTCTAGGCGCCACACGGGACTACTATCCGGTCCAGGATGTGGCCTCGTGACACTACGTAGCCCCCATTAATTTTTTGGGTAAATTATTATAAGCTTTCTTAATTTACCAAAATTAATTACTTAATCCTAATTTTTAAAGCCTAATTAAAATGTTATTGTTTTAAAACCTAACTTATTTTATTCTTAGTATTCGTATTATTTAATTTTTATAATTTTAACTATTTATATTATTTAGTGAGATTATTTAGCCATTTAACTAAGGCTAAAATAAGTTGATTAGTATTTTTTTTAATAAAAATCTAATAAAGTATTAAAGAGTTTAATTTTATAAAATATAAAATGTTTTAATTAAGCTTTTAAAAATATGAACTAAATAATTAATTTTCACAAAATAAATTACTTAAATAGTAATTTATTTTTAATTTTTTATGACTATGATCAATCACGAAAGATGGAGAAAGTCTTCTCATTTTAAATTCCTAAAATTTACTTTGATAATAATATATTATTATTTTTATTAAAAAATTAGTTTGTTATTATATTTAAATATTATAATTCTTAAAAAAAGTATTTATATATTATTAAAATTATATTTCAAACTTATAATTTATTTGTTTATAAAACTATATTATATAATAATAAATTAAAAAAAAAAAAAAATCTCCGTGAAGAAATTCGCCTCATCCGTGTACCTAACGAGAAAGTTTCAATTCCGACCTTTATCCTCTGTGAGCGAAAAAAAAAGAAAGCGATTCCCACTCGACGAGAGAGTTCCAATTTCAATTTTAATCATCTGCCTAGTAGAGAAGGGGAAAGCGATCCCCCCATCCGTCCATTGCCATCCCAATGATAGATTAGTCAAGAGCGAGAAAATTGTTGCCATGAAAATCTTAGGAGAGATCATTGTTAAGTGACATGTCAATAATAATTAATAGCATCATTGAAATTTGTGGCCAAATTAGCATAATACTTAGCTAATCAGGTAATACAATATACCATAGATAAAAGAAGAACTATTTTCCCACATTTTCTCTGCTACACGTATTAGAATTTGTTAATCCCATGACTCCTAAAAACATGATTTTGATGATAATAAAATTTAGTGAAAATATATCTAACCTTGGAACCAAGAATCTCTTTAGACATTTCAAGTTGCCCATAATAAATCAAGGATCAGGGTGGAACAAAGTAAATATCCTAAATATGTCCTTGGATATGCAAGATAAGGCATGAAGATTGATTGAAGAAGCTAAAGGTCCCAATTAGGCACTTTAATGTAAAAAGGTAGAGAGATTTTGCAGATTAAAGACTATTACATCATTCATATCTCTTCTTCAAACTTTTACAAACATTTTAAGATATGTTTTTAAAGATTTTGATGGACCAAAACTAATTTTTACCAAGTATTTAAAAAGGTGAACTTTTGCAAAAGCAGCAAGCTAGAAGCTTAAGTAGTCAGCTACTATTGAAAGTAGTAGGCTACTTACTACTTTCACACTTTGCTACTTGATTGGCGTAGCAAAATAATGGCTAGTTTTCAAAAATTTAAGAGTCATTTTTCATGGTATTTGTGCCCAATAGTTATATTATTTAAAATACCTAAATACCACCTTTTGACTATTTTTTAGGCATGAAAGCTATCGAATTCAAAGAGTATTCTTGCAAAATTCTTAAAGCTTTCATCCTTGTTCTTCAATTTCGCATAGCTCATTTCCCAGTGAATCATTCTTTCTCATCTTTATCAGTTCTTAAATATGCATTTATGAGTTGATGGGGATCCAAACACCCAAAGCGAACATCTATTATAAAGTTTTTTCAAGCACCTTAGTCAAGCTTGAGGGAGAGTGAGAAGACTTGTAAAGGGTAAACAAGCACCCTTGAAACTTATCCATGCAAAACGCTTTTTTCGCTTACTCCTAAAAAGAGAACATTACTTGAATGAAAATTTCAAAGAAGTTCTTTGAGAAAGTGAATGTAGGCTAATAAGAACCAAAATCACTATAAATTTTTTTGTTTGCTCTTCTCAACTCTACACTTTAAATTATTATTGTGATATCTTTATGTGTTGAATTGTTTGAGTAATGCTTGCTTTGTTATTTGCTCAAGCTTTATATATGCTTTAAAGATAAAAGAAAATTCTTGTTTAGATTCGGCCTATTGTAGATCCAAAATATAAATATATGAAACTTCTATACTTGATAGGTGAGTTTCACCATATTTTTTGTATCTTAGATTCATGGTGTAATGGATTTAAATAATAAAAATCCAAAGATAAACTAAGTTGTTTCATAAAGACTAATGTGTATTGAGTTAAAACATTGAATATTCTCTATTTTTCTTACCAAATTACCAAATGTTATTGCCATATTGAATATAAAAAGTGCAAATCTGTTTGACAATTATTTGAAGTAACTGTGCTTTCCTTTCAAATCACTTGTACACCTAATTTAAAGTGCAAATTCCTCAATTTTTCATAAAACTTCAAGTAATGGTGAAAATTTAATCAGTAGTCTAATTCATTCCTCTCTTGGACATATATTTTGAGACAATAAAAATACGTGCATTAAAACATATATAATTATCTAAATTAAAACATTATTTTTTTAATTTAGTTAATTTTATAAATAAAAATATGAATTAATTTTTATAAATTATTATATCTTTAATTTAATTATATATATATATATATATATATATATATATTTTTTTTTTTTTTTTTTTTTGAGAACCAAAGCAAAGTATAATATTAACTGGAAAGATCAGAACACAGCAAAGCTTGAATGCCAATCACAGGCTCTGTAGAAATAGAAAAACAAGCATACAAATAGGAGGCCCTAGCTAAGGCATGAGCAGCCATGTTTCCTTGTCTTGAAACCCACTGCAATGAGAAGTCCCTTCTTTGGTTTAGAATCTAGTTACAATCAGCCATAATCAATCCCCATTCTAAAAAATCTTCCTCTGCAGACATAACACCAAACAATACCTACTTTGAATCAATCTCAAGCTGCACATTAGAGTATTGTTGAACACTCAACCATTGCAAAGTGTGCCTTAATGCAACAGCTTCTGCAAACTTTGGAGGTCTCAAACCAGGATGCCAACCCCAACCTGCAATCACGAACATACCATTCTCATCTCACAACACAAACACAAACCCAAACCCAGTGCTCTATTGATCATCAAAAACTACAGCATCAATGTTACACTTCAAAGTGCCTGAATGTGGACAAGTCCATTTGGAACCTCTACTATTCATATTTGGAGTAGTTAAACCACTAGCCTTATCAGTACGCACTGCCAACCAATTATTCAAATAAGAGATGCCACGCTGCACAATTTGAACAGCAGTACAAGACTTTTGATTCCGAATCAATTGATTCCTACTACCCCAGAGTCTCCATGCCACAGCACAAAACTTTGCAATACATTCAGAATTTGATTGCTGAAAAAGACTAAAGAACCAGCTCCCAAATTCTGTGTAAACAATCCGAGAAGAATCCACTCGTATTAGTTTCCAGCAATCAACTGCCAAAGGACATTTTAACAAAGTATGAACTGAATCCTCCTCTTGACCACACAAAACACAAGTTTGATCAACTTGCAAACCTCTCTGATTTAATCTGAGTCTTGATGGTAGCAAGTCCCTGCACACCCTCTAAATGAAATTCTTCAACTTTGGTGGGATTAATAATTTCCACAATTTCAACCAACAAGGAGTTGAAAAATTCCTTTGGTCCCTCAACACAGTTCTAGCAACATGGTAAGCTGATTTGACAGTATACAAGCCCTTCTTCGCATAATGCCAAATCCATATATCCTCCCTCCCAAAACAGCTAATACGAATGGAGCTTATAGCTGCCACATCTCTTTGTTGAAAGAGACCATGTAATAATTCAAAGTTCCAATTCCCACCTTCAGCATCCATAAGATCTTTAACTAACAAGTCCTCACATCCCGGCACAATAAAAAAGTCAACATAAAACTTATCAGAATCATTAAGCCAAGGATCATGCCATACCTCTATTTTCGCTCCATTGCCCACTCACCACCGACATCCATGTTTCAGTACAATTTGGGATTGCAAAATGCTCCTCCATATAAAACATGGATTTGACCCTTTGACAGCCTCCAAGAAATCCCCTGATGGGAAATATTTAGCTTTGAAAACACTAGTAACAAGAGAATCTGGATGAGCCAGAAAACGCCACCCTTGCTTACCCAACATTGCAACATTGAAACAATGGAGATCTCTAAATCCCAAACCTCCCTCATTCTTTGTCAAGCATAGTCTATCCCAAGATAACCATGCTAAATTTCGTTGCCCATTCTGTTTCCAACCCCACCAAAAAGAATTCATAATCCTTTGGAGCTCCTCACACAGAGATAGGAAGCAAAAAAACACTCATATAATAAGCCAGAATAGCCTGAGCCACTGACTTGATAAGTATCTCCTTTCCTGCCCGAGATAGTAATCTCTCTTACTAACCATGAATCCGCTTCCACGTCTATCTCTCACATAAGAAAAAATTTGTCTTTTATTACTGCCAATAAGAGAAGGAAGCCCTAAATATCGGCCATGATTCAAAGGGTTAAACACTTAAAGTACACCAGAAAATAAATCTCTGTCCCTTGCTGAAATATTTGCACTAAAGAATAGCCCAGATTTCTGAAAATTAACTACTTGGCCTGATGCTCGCTCACACACAGTCAAAATCTCTTTAATTTTGAGACATTCCCTCTCCTTTGCTCTAAAGAAAAGGAGACTATCATTAGCAAAAAATAAGTGAGACACACTAGGAGCCTGCCTATAGATCTTCACCCCTTGAATTTCCCCCATTACTCCAGCTTTTTGTAATAAAGCAGAAAGACCCTCCGCACAGAGAATAAACAAGTATGGTGATAAGGGATCGCCCTATCTCAAGCCTCTAAATGGTTTAATAGGACCAATCTCCCACCCATTTAAAGCAACAGCATAAGACACAGTAGAAACACATGACATAATCAAATTCACCCATCTCTGATCAAAACCCATCTTCAACATCAAAGATCGTAGATAACCCCACTCCACTCTATCATAGGCCTTACTGATGTCTGTTTTTATAGCAACCTCCCCCCTTTTACCCTTAGTTTTTCTCCTCATATAATGAACAATTTCAAAAGCCACAAGCACATTGTCTGTAATAGACCGACCCGACACAAATGCAGACTGTGTGGATGACACAAGCTTAGGTAAAATCTTTCTAAGCCTATTTGCCAAAGTCTTAGTCATAATCTTGAAAAGGACACTACAAAGAGAAATAAGCCTCAAATCTTTCATGCAGACTGGATTTTCATTCTTAGGAATCAACACGAGAATAGTATCATTAAGTGTCTCAGGAAACACACCTGTAGTAAGCCGTTCTGTGCACCTCTTTCCCTATCAATGGCCAAAACTTTTGGAAGAGTGCAGGATTATATCCATCTGGACTTGGCAATTTATCAGGGTGCATTTGGAAAATTGCATGTTTGAACTCTTCATCTCAAAAAGAGCCAATAAAAATTCATTATCAGCTGCAGATACTCTCGCCTCCATGCAGTCTAAAACTGAATCATTCTCTGCTGGTTCATCAGCAAAGACATTAGAGAAATAGTCCTGAACAACAGAACTCATGTTTGCCTGGTCCGATACCCAATTACCCATCGAATCCTTGAGCTTGTGAATATAATTATGCTTCTTCCTTAAAGAGGCGGAAGCGTGAAAATATTTTGTATTCAAATCCCCATGCTGCATCCAATATGCTTTTGATCGTTGTTTCCAGATAGCTTCCTCCTACTTTAGTAATGCTATCATCTCTTGATTTAGCTGAGTAAGCTCACTACTCTCACCATCATCAATTTGCACCTTACAAGATTCAATTCGTTTTGACAACACTGCTTTCTACTTCTTAAATTTATTAAAAATATTTTGCTCCCATTTGACTAGACCCTGACTACAATGCTCTAATTTAGCAATTAAATTCTCTACTAGCCTCTCCTTCCAAGCTGGTCCAACAACCCGATAAACATCCCCATCTTGCAACCAGGCATTCTCAAAATGAAGCCTCCTATTCACCCTACCACCACTTCTAGACTCTGTATCTAAAAGAATTGGAGTATGGTTTGAAACAAACGCATGTAAGTTAAATAGCTTACAATTTGGAAATAACTGAATCCAATTAGAAGAAACTAGAGCACGGTCCAAACGCTCTTCTACACACCTCTGAGAGCCACGGCCTCTCTCCCATGTAAACAGGTATCCATGCAGTTGGAGATCAAACAGATTACAGGCCTCAACAGTCTCTTTAAAACCACGTAACAGATAGGATGGATGAGAAGAACCACCCTTCTTATCTTCTGAGCACAACATATCATTGAAGTCCCCTGTACAAACCCAAGGCATAGACCCAATTCGAGCAAGGAATTGAAGCATCTCCCATGATTCTCCTCTGCTACTTCGCTCAACAAAACCGTAAAAGCCTGTCATTCTCAAATCCACACCTTTGGGATCATGAATAAGCATATCTACAAAATGAGAAGAATACAACTGAATATGTACCGCCTGTCTATCCTGCCACAACACTACCAAACCTCCACCACGCCTTTCTCTATCCATAGAAAAACCTCCTTCAAATCCCAACACCACGCGCAATTCCTCAATTTTGACAAAATGAACCAAAGTTTCTACAAGAAAAATCACATCTGGCCTCTTAGAATGAACAAGCTCCTTAAGAGCAAGAACTGCCCAAGGGTTGCCAAGCCCTCAACAATTCCAACTAATGCAGATCATGGCTGTCGGCAAGCCTAAACCACAGGTCTCGTCGCTGGTAAAAAATGGTTGATTGAGATTGTACTTGCTGCATCTGTTTCTCCATTAGTAGATCCTCTCAAATTAGCTGAATTATATTTAGTTAACTGGTTATACTGATTGTCGTCACCTTAGATTGCATGAGGCCTTTTTTTAGTGGCTAACAAGGCCAAGGGAACATCCTCCTCCTCACTCGACCCATGGGCTTTAAAAATAGCCAACGGCCTAGTTGTCATGCTTGTTCTCCCTCTTCCCGCTATTAGAGCAATTGAACTCCTAACTGCATGTTTCCCACTTCCACAGTGATCTTGCACATTCTCCACATTTGCCTCTAATCCCGGATCCAACCCAACTCCCTCTATCAACTGCTCTCCATTCTCTTCTCTGAACCAACGACTAAACTCCAGCAACTCCCCAGCTTGTCACGATGACACCCGGAGCTAAGCTCTCCATGGCCTATCCACCACCCCCTCTCCCGCTATAAATAACTGCTCACAATATCGATCGTTATGACCCAGCCTACCGCATAGAAAACAAAAGATGGGAAGCCTTTCATACTTAAAATGAAACACCATCTGCGATCCATCAGGCTTTTGAAGTTTCTTCCATCTCTTGAGAGGCTTGCGAACATCTATTTTAACTCTGATTCTCATATACTTCCTCTAATTCCCCGAGTTATTTGACAAGTCATATGCAATGAACACCCCAACATAGTCGCCGATGTGCTTAGCCATTACCTGTGTTATGAGATCCGAAGGAAGGTCATAGACACGGACCCGGAACTCAGCATAATATAAGGGAACCCCTCCAGGAACTTCCTCTTCTGCCATTCTATGTAGGATAAGGAGATGATTATTAAAAGACCACGGCCCACCATCCCACACTCTATTCATATCCACAATATGGAAAAATCGAAATAGAAACAAACCCTTTTCAATCTCCTTGACAAACATTCCCCTACCAGGCCTCCACAGATCAGCTAGCGTATTTTTCATGGCCGTAACATTGAATAGTCTCTCTGTCAACAATCGACCCACCAAGCACCGTTCATAAAAAAACTCGTTGATTAACTACATCTGATGGCAATAGCAGTGCACACCATTCAATTCACCCTCAATAGCCATGCCAACAGCTTACCACTCAAGCAAGATAAGCTTTCACCAATCTAGCGAGACAAATCCTCTCTCTCATCTTATTTTCAATTATATTTTTATTAAATTTATATTTTTTCTCCTTTTTATTTTAATGTTGGCAGCGTGTGTATTTTCTTTTTAAGTTGTTAACCTATATAAATAAATTTTTTGTAAAATTAAAATTTTTAATATAATAAATAATATAAAAATAATATTCTCATTTAAGATTACTTGTCTAATTAAAATAAGAAATATTAATATTAATATTTAACTATAATTTTTTATATAAATAGAATTCCAATTAGGTTGGGATTTATTATTATTATTATTATTAGTATTATTATTATTATTATTATTACTATTATTATTCTTATTATTATACTTTTTTTATTTTTTTTTATTTTAATTTATTATTAAATGATATATATATTTATTTATTAAAAAATAAATATATATATATATATATATATATATATATATATATATATATATATATATATATATATATATATATATATATATATATATATATATATATATATATATATTTTAAAACTAGTTTTTTGTAGCACGTTGTAATGCTCATTATACATACTTGCGATTTAAATAAAATCAAATTTTGTCTATTTTTTACGTAATTATTTTTTATTTTTTAATTTCAATATTTTTAATACAATTTTTAAAATTTATATCAATTTTATTCATTTAATTAAGTGATCAAATTATAATAATGCATTATTTCTTTATTAATTTAAACAATAAAAAATATTTTTTTACTCTCAACATTTCTTTTTTTCTTTCATGAATTATTTTTCCTCTCTCATATCTCTTCAACTCCACCTTAATTTTTTTTCACTTTTAAATTTTATATTATTAAAAAAAATAAATGTGTTAATAAAAAATATTTTTAACTATTATTTTATTAAAAAAGGTTTAAATGAATCAAATTGACATATTTAATATATTTAGTCCACCCTCATATTAAATATATTTGATTAAAACTTTAAGATATAATATCTTCTATATGTTTAAAATAATTAGATAAATTTCAATTTTTCAAGCACGTAAATCAATTAATTAATTGAATTTACTATTATAAGCCATCAAAATACAAAAAATTGAAAATCCAAAAACAATTCTACTATCTCTTTATTGCAATTGCATGCCCAAACACAATATAGATTAAAAAAATTAAATCTGAACATTTTATTAATTTATTTTTGTAATTTTAAAATAACAAAAATAATACGCTGAACTCATTTATTTAAATTTTTATTTATTTTTAATATATTAATTTAATAATATTATATTTTCATGTATATTAATAAATTTTTATTTAGTTTAAGATATATTAAAAAATTATGAAAGATCAAAAGAAAAATTATCTTCAATTTATTTTTTTTAATTTGATGTGTTTATTAAAAAGTAATATAATTTTTTTTTTCTTATATAGTATATCAATATTATTTATTAATGTAAAATTATATTAGAAAGTTACTGCTATTTAATTATTCTCGTTTCTTTTTTTTTAAAACTTTTTTTCTTAAATTTTGTATTTATTTTATTTTACAATATTGTAAATGATTTGATTTTTTTTTCTCAATTTTTTTAATATATCAGATTTTTGGAAAAAAATAAAAATTTAATATCCACTAAAAAATAGGGTTCAAATTTGTTATCTCAATAACCCTTTAATATCCATTAATCAAATTTAAACTTATTATTTTAATATTCACTTCAAAAATATTTGTTATTTTAGTTTCTTGTTTCCATATGTTTAAAAATTCTTTATATATGTATATATAAACCATAAGAATTTTATATTTATATAAACTCTAAAATTAAATTAAATAATAAAAAATATAATTAGAAATAATATATATAATGAAGGATATTTTTATCACGACCCAACCTATGGGCCGGACCGGTACTAGGACCTAGTCCAGCCTAAAGCCCCCGAGGCCCGTAGTAAGCCTAACTATTTACTTAACCCAACTCTAAGGCCCATTTGGGCCCAATTTCAAGAAATCAACCGGACAGAGTCTGGCCATAAAATGGACCTACCAACGGGGAGTTTTTGACTCACCCGACCTGTAAACACAGTAAATACTCAATTGGGGAGCTCAGCTCACCCTCCACATGCTCATCAGCATAAAAATAAATGGGAGCTCAGCTCCCTCATCCAATCCATCAAACATGCATAGAATATTAAGTTTACAAGTCCAAAGTAATAATTTAGTTTACAGACCTATATCAAATAAACATTCCTAACACATGCAGAAATTCTAGAAATTTATAGAATTACACAAACATAAATAAATAACCTGCGAGGGAGAAAGCAGATTAACCTCAAAAATATCCTTCTGTGGCCTGGAAAAAAATATTGAACAGGAGTGAGCGTTCGACTCAGAGAGTAAATTATCAATTTTAACCATAATCTCTATAACTATCTGAAACTAATGCACCATGTAGAGTGAAATGCAACATCAGCAATAAATTCACATCATAACAGCAAAAAGGTAATTTGGAGTACTCACACACCGAGTGATATCAAGTGTAATATATGGGAGCTGATCCCCTATACAGCTCTCTTAAATCCAACCTGGTGCCAGCGAAGAACTCAAGCCGGACTTTCGCTTAATAAACCAAATCGGGGGTCCCAGCGAAGAACTCAAGCCGTGACTACCCCCCGAAGGATCGGGTCTCAGCGAAGATCTCAAGCCGTGACTATCCGTCCTATCCATAGTCCACACCACATCACACGCACGCCAACGCACGCACACTGCTCCAAATTACCACAGCAACATACATGGCACTTTCACAGTTATGAATGCAACATAAATCGTGCCTAAAGTTTATCTACATAGATATATGCATATAAGTGATGCATGGGCATGCTTGAACATATAATAATAGTGAAATTACAATTAAAATTAATATTTTACTCACAGACTTGACAACGGTCAATGTGGAGGCTGGGCGGAGGAAGAAGGCTGTCTTGGCTCACCTGACAATTACATTACAATTATTTAATACAAATGACTCAATACAAATCAAGAAAATGCCAAATACGTCTTAAGTCGTGCCGAAAATCCGGCAGAGTCTCCCCTATACCTAGGACCTACCCAACTTGCAAAAGAGCTCAAAACACACTTCTATATTCACAACCCATATATCCGCAACTCAATCACATCACACAGCCCCTCCTGGGCCCATCAAATCAGTCATTCATCACAATATGTAAAATTTCAATTTAGTCCTTATAATTTATCATTTTTGCAAAAACTACCCAAATAAGCTCTAAAAATTCTAAAACTTTGCCCCGCGGTCCTTAGCAATATTACTAGGCTATTGCAAAAAGAATCATAATTTTCTGAGCTACCACGAATATCTTATGGAATTTTAATCCTATTTAAGCATTAGAAAATTATGAAAAAGTAAGGTTCGGGTTTACCTTTGCCGATTCTGACTCCGGGGACGAGCTCGGGACATCTGACAATGGGGGGGTAGCCAAAACCTCGGTCCAATTCGGAGACTTTTCCGGAAATTCACAGACCCGGTCAATTGTCGAATTTCAGCGAATTGAGGATACCTACACGAAGCCCACAACACGGGGGTTAGTACATAAATTTTTCAGAATTTTCTAAGCTCATTTAATGCTCGGAAAAATACTGCGAAGTTCCGTGGGACCCACCGAAAAACGGTGTCGAAAGATTTTGAAATTTATATCCCCGCGAAGCTCTCGACGAGTGGAGCGCTCTGATACTCTCGGTTTTCTCGTGGGGTTCACGGTTTGCGAGAAATCTAGCCCGAAAGTCAAAATGAACTAAAACTTCCCGGGCAAAAATTGGACAAACTGCTCAATGGATTTCGGTATTCTTGGTGTCTATGGAAAGCTCTCGACGAGTAGATAAATTTAGACACAATATCCGATCCGATTGGTGGCCGGATCGGCCGAATTTTGGCTGGGAAGTCGAAAAGTTGCGCGCACAAGGGAGGGGCGTTTGCGCGTGTTTTCCGTCGTTGGGCGCGGCCGTGGACTGGGGTGGGCGCCATGGGTGGCTGGGGAGGCGGCGGTGCGGCAAGGGGAGGAGGGAGGAGAGAGAAAAAGAGAGAGAAAGGGAGGGAGGTTGGACGCGCACGGGGAAGGGGAAAGAAGAAAAAGAAAAGGCCGGTTCGATTCGGTTTGATTCGATTCGGCCGGTTCGATTCAGGATACAAAATTTTAAATTTTTACTCTGCCTCGGGACTGAAAACGAGGTCCAAAAATTCCGAAAAAATTTCAGAAAACTCAGAAAAATTCGTAGACTCTAAATATATTTTTAGTTTTACCACGTGGTCTTTAAATTACTTTTTAAAAATCATCAAAGTTTATATTTTCGAAAAATCGAACCCGATTTTTAAAATCCGAAAAATCTCAAATAATTTCTTAAAATTTAAAAAAAATTAAAATATCAATATTACTCATAAAATGCTAAAATTTAAAATTTTTGGGGTGTTACATTTAGACAAAACCAATATTTTCCTCTCACACATATATATAGTACTAGTTTTTTTCACAACATGCATTACATATTATTGTACTCATGATTTAATTTTTTATTTTTCTTATTATTGAAAGTATTAGCAATGGATATATCATTATTAAACTTATTAGCAATAAATTTGTATAAAATAGCTATTCATTGTTAAAAGTATTAACATCAGATATATTACCTCTAAAGTTAATCAGTCACGAATTGATATGAATTAGCAATGAATTTTTGCAACTATTTATGTTATTAATGATAAATAATACATCTGTCATTATAAATATAAAATACGTTTTTATTGAAATAAGGGTATTTTGAGTAATGTTAATATTTCTTCTTCATAAATTTATATAAATTTTGTTTTCAATTATAAAATTTTTATAAATCTTAAAATTCTAAAGTCAAAAATATTATTTTTAAAAAATGTTAATGAGATATTAATAAAAAAAATTAAAAATTTTACTTCTAATTTTAATTTTACGCCACTGAGACATAGCACGTGAAAATTAAATTAAAAATTTTACTTTTAACACACACACATATATATTTTTTGATCAAGAAAACAAAATTTGGATCCGCCCACTCTTATTTAGAGTAAATTCAAATAATTGTCAAGACCAAAGATAAGGCATCTTTACAAATGAGGTCACAACCACCAATTTCATGCTGCATTTGAATTCTCTATCTCCATATAAGAATGCTGGTTGCTACCCAACCCCTTGTTAATATATATTCTATAGAGTTTGATAATTAAAATGATATAATATTTATTTATTTTTTTCTTTGAAATTGATATATCATGATTATTATAATTTATTTTTAATTATTTTAAATTTGTTAATCGGTATTCTCCTGTTCTTTTACTTTTCCTTGTGTAATAAAAAATAGCAGAGAAGAACTTATTTTATATTTAATGTCTCCAGTCTACAAAAAATTATAATTTAATATACTATAAATAAAAGGCATAATTAAAAAATTCAAATAAATAGAATATTGTTATAATAATTTCATAGTATAATAATGAATAACTAAATTTAATTTGGTATTCAAAACTAAAATATTATGATAATAACATTATATAAAACAAAGATAAAATTGAAAAACATAAAACAAATAAATCAACGCGCAATACACACTAATAAAAAATTAGTTAATTAATAAATAACAAAGCATGCAATAAAAAATTTTCTTCTTATCCCTATTAAATATAGAGATAAACTGGATGTCCTCAAAAATAAAAATCCATAGGGTCACAACTTACAAGAAAAATGAGGCAATACAAGGAGCACAACATCAAAATGTAGAAATTTAAAGCAGCCCTGATTCCACTTGAGTTAAACTTCCAAAAATGGGTACCAACTAACAAATAAATTACAAGATCGAAGCACTCCTCAATGGAAAATTATATAACAACTTTATCCCAAATGGAAAACAGCTTTTATTATTCTGCATAATTGAGAGATGAAATCTAGGATAGATCAACCAAAACAATTTAATCAGAGCCGTAGAAGTTCATTTCTTAGTTAGATGAATCTCGGCTGTAGTACTGGTCAAGGGTCTTTGCTGGTATACGGTGTAGTAGCTCACGAGGGAAGATGCGGAGCAAGGTCCAGGCTAAATCAAGTGACTGGAAGATATTGCGAGTGTCATAAGCTCCTTGGGCAACAAATTTTCTCTCAAATTTGTCCAAGAACTCCAAATATAGCTGTTTATTCAAGAGGAATCACATCAGTTACCTTGTAGTAAGAATTCAATAATATAACTATAATATTCTTAATGAGCAAAAGAGAAATGTGCAATACCAGGTCTTCAGAAGAAAGAGCTTCTTCTCCAACCACTGCTTTCATTGCCTGGACATCCTTCCCAATTGCATAATTTGCATATAGCTGCAAGTCAAAAAATCATATATTTAAAGAGTTTAGGTAGCATAAAACAACACAATAAACTGAAATCAAGCAACAGTGACTATTGAATCAGACCTGGTTGGACACATCAGCATGGTCCCTGCGGGTCATCCCCTCACCAATGGCACTCTGCAATGAAAACCAATGCAAGTGTTTAGCATATGCCTCGTACCCTGTATTTCAACTACTTCAATATGATACCCTCGTCACCTCAATGTATCGAGAACTCATAAGAGAGCATTTCTTACCTTCATCAGACGAGACAGAGATGGGAGGACATTGATTGGAGGATATATCTGCCCAATTCGAATGAATCAACAGTCTATCAAATATCAATCCCATACCATACAATATAATCTATATTCCAATTAAACATCATACTAATTGAGATTCCAATGTTACGTTGCATGTTCTAGTACAATTGTTTCAGAAAGCCAAATTCATTGCAGAAAGTTAACTTTGGCTAGACGCACAATCGTGAAAATATATAATTAAAAATTTGCATGTTACAAGCAAACATGCACAACAAATAGGGCCTTTCTCTAGAGTCACCATGGATCAAGCTTGACTTTTCAGTTAGATTCCAAGTAATATTTCTCATCAACAAACAAGAACGCTTAGTTACAATCTTACCTGTCTATTGTAAAGCTGCCTGTCAATGTATATCTGTCCCTCTGTAATATATCCTGTAAGGTCTGGGGTGGGATGTGTAATATCTGGTAACAGAATAAAATCAAGTTAAAAGAATTTATTCCAACTGAAGAAATGAGATTGTATGGTCTCTGAACCATTACCATCATTTGGCATAGTTAAAATTGGAATCTGTGTGATGGAGCCTTTTCGTCCCTCAATCCGTCCAGCCCGCTCATATATGGTTGCCAAATCAGTATACATATATCCAGGATATCCACGCCTTCCAGGCACTTCCTCTCGAGCAGCAGACACCTGCAGCAATAAACACTCATTTGTGTTACACAATCTTAAGACCATTAACACCTTAAAAAGTATTTAGTTAAATTGTTTCCTTAAAAAGAAAAAAGGACCCAACTAGTTTGGGATTAAGGCTAGGTTGTTGTTGTTGTTTGAAAAAAGAAAAAAAAGAAAAACACGAGTTTCAAACAAATTAAATGGAAGTCCCATGAAAATTTACAAGCATATTTGATATCTTGAGCAACCAGAAACACAAAAAGACAATAATGGACATGATATATACAAAGTTTGTGTTACTATTACTAGTCAATATTGCACTTAATGTATGACAATGAAAAGAAAAAGACCCATATTTTGCCTCACCTCACGAAGAGCATCAGCATAAGAACTCATATCTGTGAGAATGACAAGGACATGCTTCCCACACTCATATGCCAAATATTCTGCAGTGGTAAGAGCAATTCGAGGTGTGATAATACGTTCAATTGTAGGGTCATTTGCCTGCATGACAGCATGGCGGAATCAAATTTCAGAAACAAACACAATTTACAAGATAATAACAAACAAGAAATCAATTCTCTGGTAAATGTAAATCAAAGAACAAAGAAATTAAATGCTGATGTAAAGATTTACCAGGTTCAGAAAGAGTGTCACTCTCTCCATTGACCCATTTTCCTCAAAATCACGTTTGAAAAACTGTGCAGTTTCCATGTTTACACCCATAGCTGCAAATACAATGGCAAAATTGTCCTCTTCTTCATCCTGAAAAGTTGCAGGGTGCGTTCATCGCCCAGTTACATACTCAACATTAGAAAGAGAGAATAAATAAGAGAAAATGAAATAGCTGCCTTAGTATTAATAGACTCTACTCTTTTGAGGTAAAAGGAACTACTGTTTCCAAGGCAACAACGGTACCAATTTAAACTACCAAAATCACAATTTTATTCAAGAAAACAAAAATTACATAAGATTTAGGTTGACCCTACCATTATAGATTACTGTAGCACAAATTAGAAAATAGGAAGGAATAAGGAATTCTAAACTGGTACTACTCTGTTCACATTATTATTGTTCTGAAGAAAGAGGTTACCATCCCCACTAATATCCCTTATACATAACATCTTAGACCCAAACTAGTTGGAGTTTGCTACATATATCCTTTTTCGTCATTTAGCTTTGTTTGAAACCAATTCAGTATCACTAATATATAAGCTATATCAATTAAATTCTGACCATTTATGGAACATCATTAAACCTTCCATAGCAATACTGTCTTCTTTTAATTATCATACTCATCCAAGTTATTAAATCTATAATCATAAATAGCCATTTAGATGTGCTACATATACCTCAAGAAGATTGTTAGACTTTTCCAATCGCTTCACCAAACCTGCTTGGCGACATATTTGTGCAGCTATTTCATTATGAGGAAGACCAGCTGCAGAAAACAGAGGTATCTTCTGTCCTCTAGCGATGGAATTCATAACATCAATTGTTGAAATCCCAGTCTGTATCATTTCTTCAGGATAGGTTCTCTCACTAGGGTTAATAGAACTACCTGTAATAGAAATATAATAAATCCAAGGACATGCGATATATAACAAGCAGCATAAATTAACTGAAGTTTACTTGCTCGAATATATAATTTACCAGAAATGTCCAAGTATGCCTCAGGCAAAATTGGGGGACCATTATCAATAGGCTTTCCAGAACCATTAAAAATGCGCCCAAGCATATCCAATGAGACAGGAGTCTTCAGAACCTACAAAAGAGGAAAGAGGAATGGGTGTTAGGAGGGTCAAATAAACAGATAACGTCTTATTTTACAGAATCAAAAGATTAAGTGAGGCAAACCACACTATGCAATATCAAGTAGTATTATGCCAAGAGTTGTCTACGAAATTTTTTTTTTTGTTTTGTATTAGATCATAAGTGTATAGCTTTTATCTAGAGGAAGATATTTCCCTAAAAACATTTTTTAGTGGTTGGGGCAAGCGGAAAAATTGTTCAAAAAACATTTTGTAGGTCAAAGAGGAAACTAATTCTAAAGTTTGGACAAGAGAGGAATTGGGAGAAAAGAACAACAATAGAGTTGGTTGGGGGGGGCAGAGGTGTGGGGGTTGGGGGTGGTGGTGGTGTTGAGGAAGAAGGGAAAAGGAAGGAATCATCTCCTCTTCATATGATGTGAAATTCATTAAACTTAGATATGGTGGTGGGCAGTGAACATTACCATGCAACAGGAGAGATTGAAAATTTGTCCTGCACTTTTTACCCTCATTATTTTGGTTCAATCAAAATTTATTATCATGAAATCATTATCTCTTTTTCTTTTTTTGTAAAATATATATATATATATATATATATATTAATTTTGAAAATGAAATCAATCTCAATTCTCTTCTTTTTTTTTCCTTAATAAGAGACTTTTGGGCTTCTTGCCTTAGTTGTCAAAAGCCCTAGACGCTCTTATGGCGAGAAGGTCCTCCATCGCCTAAGGCGCTAGGCGCTCGCGATAATAAATAATTAAATATACAATGTAAAAAAGTAACATATTACACAATCAATAAATTGCCAAATTTCAGCTCTCTTTTTTTTTACATTATGTTCTTCCATGGCAACAAGTACCTAATTAGGGTTTAGAGATAACGAAGAAGAGGAAGAAGAAGAAGAAGAAGAAGAAGAAGAAGAAGAAGAAGGACGAGGACGAGAATAAGGTAGCAGCCTGCTGCATGAAAAAGAAAAGAAAAAAGAGAAGAAGAAATAGAAAGAAATGTGTGGAAGAGTGGGAAAAGAAGTTTGACTTGATTTGACTCTTGGGAAAAGACAGTTCACTTTCTCTACTTTGTAGTTTATTGGAATTAGGTCACGGGGAGCATAGGGACATGTGTGGATGTGATAAGAAATCAGATTAGCTTTTCTCTTTCTCATCTTTTTTTTTTTTTGTTATATATATTTCTTGCCTGGGGGCACCTGGTGCAGCCTCGTTTGACCCTCACCTGGGCGCCTAGGCAGTGCCTAGTTGAAGGCGTCTCGCCTGGAGCCTTCCTAGGCGAGGAGCCTGGATTTTGTCTCGCCTGGGTGCCTCTTGACAACACTGGTAATAACAAATAAATAAAAGCATATACAGGTGGGAAACAGTCCACATGATACAAGTGCGTGGAAATCATTACACTATGGAGGCATGATTTGCCAAAATTTTCAGCTCTCCTAGTGGCTCGAGATTTTAGAAAGTCAGACTATATATATTTATGTCATATTAGTGAAACATAATAATGCACAACAGACTTGTTCAAAGAAATTTGCAGCATCAAGGCCTAAACCCACTAAAAACCCAATTAAATTTTAAGATATTTTTCATAAAATCACCATATTACATTCAAAATGTGACAATCAAATTCTGTCCTTTTATAATTATAACTTGCTTCCTTCCCTTCCTACACCCTCCTCACAAATCCAAACAAAATAATGACCTTTCTTCCTCTTTTCCACTCCCATCTTCCCCAAGGTTCCCAAACAAATCAAGGGTAACAAGTCAATTGTTACAACATGGCAATGTGGGATCGTAACATCCCTCTTCAAAAGGAAGTCAATTTATACACTTCTATAAAGTAAGTAAATAAGGCCCAATGATGTTGTTCATCTTAAGCTTTTTGTGAATTTTCAGTACTATCCAACTCCAAAAAATTAATTAATTTGCTATACATTCTGTGGAGTTTGTTTCAGTTGTATCTGCCAGCAAATGGGTGTGTGCCACTGCGATGGATAACATGTCCTTGTGGCATGCTCATATGGACCGAAAAAAAAGTTGGAAAGAACGCTTGAAGTAGGTCCACTTGGTGTCTTAAACACCTATAACATTGCTGTTGGGGGAAAAAACTCTTAACCTAGATGATTCTAGCCTCTCTCAGTTCATTCAGATGCCAGAAACAACTGAAAACCACCACCACTACTATTGCTGGCTTTGTCTCAACCATTTCTCCAACTCTCTCTCTCTCTCTCTCTCTCTCTCTCTCTCTCTCTCTCTCTCTCTCTCTCTCTCTCTCTCTCTCTCTCAATCCTCCTAATTATCACTGTATTGGCCACCAAACTGAAAGCCACCACCACCACCAACACACACGCACACTCTCTCACTAGCCCAATAAACAAGTACAAAAAAAGAACATCGCATAGGCACATAACCATTACTTCGCTAAATAGTCCCAATTGCCATCAGTGCCAGAATTCACACCTTTATAGTGCAATTTTCTCTCCTAATCAAGTCGATTACAAAATAAATAAATAAATAAACATAGAAACTTAAAGTCCTCATAGATCCCAATGTTCTTAGGATTCATGATCTTCTACATTATTTAAAAAAAAAGGGTTTTCTAGTGCACTCTAAACATCAGAAAATTAATTTTGTTTGATTCCTAGTGTTACAAATTACAACCAAACAGCAAAAAGTATTTCCACAGGCAGGAATTTTTTTGAGAAACAAACAGAGCCTGATTCTCAAACTATATTTATTGAAACTAATTCAATAAACAGTTAGCATCCAGAACAAGAAAAAGATATTTTCCAACTGAGATAAATATCTATTACCTACTTTATACTTGAAATTTATAAGTCCAAAGTCATCAAAAAAATTAAGGAATACATTCATCTAAGTTAGTTACTATGGCAACATAACTTCAGCAGCCTGCAGTATTTCTTCAGTATAATAGTACTATCCATTTTCTTCAGTATAATAGTATAATCCATTAGCTTAGAATTTCACAAGAATCTCACTTACCAGCGACTTTTTAACTTGTCAAAGACTTTAGTAATTATTCAATTTAAAATAATATTAGATTCATACACTTAATTTTGCATTTAGAACTACCCTAAGGGCATGCAGATAATTTATATAAATTGTTGAAATCCACATCTCAATTCGTATGATCGAAGGTGTTTCAGTAGTTGAAATACTGGCTTGAACTCAAAAATTACTCCCAGTTTCTTGACATTGAAAGGTTAAAATAAATAAAAATAAAACACCATACCTCCCCTGTAAATTGCACAGTTGTGTATTTGTTGTCAATCCCAGATGTTCCTTCAAAAACCTGAAACACAATACAGAAAATAGATAACGTATTACTGCTAGTTAAAACACATGACAGCAGACCAAAAGTCCACCACAACCCAAACAAATTGTTCACCCAAAGAAAATATCCACTACAAATTAACACAAAAAATCTCTTTGGCACTTGCATACACCAACCATTTAGACAATAAGCATACAGGATCACAATTAAAATGCTAATAATTTCACAATATTTCAAAAATCATGCAAGAATTCAATTTACTAGTGAGAGAAAAGATGGATAATGTGAAACGGTAATCACCTGAACAACTGCCTTCTCCCCATCAACTTCAAGGACTTGACCACGGCGGGTTGTTCCATCCCCTAAACGAATATTAACAATCTCTTGATATTTTGGTCCCTAACACAGTGAATCAGACAATGCACCGGTAATCACTAAAAATTGCAGCAAAAAACCAACAAATTAAATAATAATTGTACAAAATTTTACATTACCTTAACCTTATCAAGTATAACAAGAGGTCCAGCAACTCCAGATACAGTTCTGTACTCTGCAATGCCATGAAAGAAAAGAAAACAGAAATCATCACTCAACACCATGTTAGGGAACAAGTCAGTAGATAATTCCAAATCAGATTCCAAATTAAGCATTATCGAATCAAATTCTACAAAAATACAATCATACCCATGCCGATCTCTAGCGTTCCCTCCTCCATATCGTAATTGTTTTGCGCCACACCCATTATTATATCAATCTTCATTCACAGGATTTGAAAAAAAAAAAAAAAAATCAGTAATCATGAAAAGCTCCAATTGAGGAATGATTGCGTCAACCTTTCTATAAAAAAATTGAAACCAATAGAGAAAAACCAAATTGAAAGATAAGATTACGAATTCAAAACTCACTGTTTGGTATCAAAGTTGAAATCAAATTAAGATCAGAAGAAGAAGAAGAAGAAGAAGAGAAAGTGTGATTGGGTGCAAGAGATTGTATAATTAAGTGAAGAGTTTTGGATCTAAAAAAGGGGAAGTAGTGAAGTACCTTTTGTTTTTGATCTAATACACGCAGGCACAGCACAGAGCCACAGAGGGATGCAGGGAGGGAGAGGAAAGGGTCTGGACAAAGATGGGTTATTATTTATGTGTATTTAGAAGTATTAAACTGAGTCTGGTGGACTGCTAAGAAAATGATTTGAGATTAATTAATGATAATTATTATAATAATCCAAGCGACCAGGCCATTTGCTATTTTGGAAAATTATTGTGTTGTAAGAGAAATTATGTAATAAAATGATTATTTTATGTCAGAATTTAATATAGAATGATAAATTAATAATAAATACACATATGTAATTTTTAGAATCTATCCATATATATATATGTCTACTCATATATATATTTATTAACTATTTAATTGCTATTTCATGTAAAATATTTTATATGGAATAATCACTTTATAATATAATCACTCGTTCTCTTGCTATGTATTGTGCACCATTATTTATATTTTTATGGATCCATTTTTCATATTTTTATGGATCACTTTTTTTTAATTATTTATGTGAGAATTTAATATATTATTTTTTAATATATTAAATATATTTTATATTAAAGATCTGTTTGGCATTACTGTTGAAACTGTTATTGAAAAAATCACTTTTTTAAATATACTAGTTAGAGAGTGTTAAAAATAATTAAAAATTAAATTTGATCAGTTCTAGTCATAAGAACACTAAAATAACAAAACAGCTTTTTCCAAACTATTTTTTTCAACAGCATCTAAAAAAATACTTTTATTCAGAAAAGCAGTTCAGGTTCTAAAACTCAATATCAAATAAGACTTAAGTATATTTTAAAATTTATCATTTCTGTGTGCATAATTTTTATCCAATTTAACACAGAAAAAAGATATTAACAAAGTGGTTTAATTAGGATACACCTCAATAATAATATTCATAATTTTTTTGACAGATGAGTGTTCTGTTTAAAGCATTGGTCAAAAATTAAATTAAACAATTTGTTAGTAAAAGATATTTTGAATTAGGGTTAACCGTAAAAAAAATCTTAAAATTTAAAAATTCTTCTATTAAATTTTAAAGTTTACACAATTACTAATTAAACCCTAATATTTTATTGATGCCTCAAATTAAGTCAACCATCGAAAAATTGTTAGTATATTTAATTGGAGTTCTACGTCAGCTGTCATATCATCACTGTGGAAATCATATCAGAAAACCTTAAATTATGGGTTATTGTAAAAAAAAAAAAAACTTGTGAAATTTGTCAATTTTTACAATTAAACCCTAAAAGTTGTATAATTATCAATTAAACCCTTACATTTGATTAATGTCTCAAATTGACTCGATCATCAATAAACCGTTAGTATATAGTGCTTGGGAGGTAATTGTAATAGTTTTTGTTTTGACTATTTTAGTTGGGAGTAGTATTTTATAAATTTATTGATAGCTGATATTAATGGACAATTGATTAAGGAGAATGACTATTTTTTCTTTCAATGGTTTAATCCACCTTATAATGGCCCGAAAAAGGAGCTATTGACACATTTGCTTTAGCAAAGAAATGCTTTTAAGGAGAAAGTTACATAGTTGAGGGAAATTAACAATAAAATCACTAAGAAATTGATGTAGCTCAGTGAATAGTGTGATTAAAATAATGCACTAATTAATGATTTGCAGAGTGGAGTTGAAATATTAATAAAGACAAAAATTATAAAAAAAAAATTGACTTATAATTTGTTTGTTAAAATATACTAACGATTTATTGACGGTTAGATCAATTTGAGACAATAATCAAATGTGAGGGTTTAATTAACAATTATGCAAAATTTAGAGTCTAATTATAAAAATTGGCATACTTCATAGTTTTTTTTGGTAATCAATGCTAATTTGTAATTTTTGATGTGGCTTCTATAGTGATAATGTAAAACTCCAGTAAGTATACTAACATTTTTTTGACGGTCTAGTTAATTTGAGACATCAATCAAACGTGAGGGTTTAATTGATAATTATGCAAACTTTATGGTTTAATTATAAAAATTATCAAACTTTAGGGTTTTTTTAGCAATTAACCCTTTGAATTATGCCATTTATTTGATGTAGGACTCCTATATTATAAATAAGTTTAGAATAAAGTTTTGTTTGTTGTGAAAATAATCAACTGGTACACAGCTTAAAAAATACTGGCATAATCGATACATCAATGTATCAAATCGATGAATGAAATGCTTCTAAAATAATGTAAAAGGAGAATTGACTATATTAAACATGATTTCATCATCACTATTCTTTACTAAAGGTAAATTTAGAAAATAAAAAGATGCAATATGTACTATAATGAAATTAGAATTTGATTGAACAAGTATTGGAAAATACAAAGGTTGAAATTGAAAGGAATTTTGGGAAATAAACCAAGCTTGGAATTTAAAATAATACAATAATTGCAAAGATTGATTGACTGAATTGTTGAATCTAAGCCTATATTGTTATTGGTATCGTGTCTTGGCAGCTGTTTGAATTTATATAGGATCCCTAGGAAGTTCTGGACTCATTTCTCCTCTTTTGCACGTTCTTGACAATTACCTCACAATTCATGATTTTGCTCTATAACTTCTCACTCTATCTCTAACTTCCACTTCCAAATAACTCCTCTCCTTAAATAATTATCCACTATTAATTTAAGTTATTTATGCCCTTTTAATTTAGCTAATTAAATAAGATTAGCTAAAAAGTAAATAAATTAATTTTAGCCTCAAAACTGAATAAAATTAATTAATGTCATAAATAATTGTCCGTTGCAGATGAATTGGCCCGTGGGCAATTCCAATGTGTTAATTTTATTTGGAGTTTCTCTTTAATATGAATCTTACCCTAGTGAAATAATTTTAAATTTAAAATGGTCATTGTCCTTACTTGAAAAGAAATATACCTTATAAAATTCTAAATACACAGGTTTGAAAATTATGCTCATCCTCTTTAATTTTCACTCTTGCCTAGATAACTTTTTACCTTCTTAAGACACTCAAACATTAAACTGTCTCACTTTAACCAACAAAAAGGTGCTCTCCCTTTTCTTATTTATTTTTATTTTTTATTTCCTCAAACATATCTTCACAACTATTTTCAACCAAAGCTCACTCCTTCCCATCAGTAATATGAAATCATAGAAACCCCCCACATCGGTCATCTCTTTTGTGATCACCCTTCAATGTCAACGATGAGAAGCCAATTTGTCTAATGGCTCTTTGTGGACGTCTCACAAGCCTCAACTAAATCCACAACCTTACCTATGAACAATGCAAACTAGCCATCTTTGACAAACCAACGCGTCAACGTCCATCCATATCACATCGATGTGTTTCTAATAACTCTTTAGCACATCCTTAACATGAAACAGCAAAGTGAGCCAACTCTAACATGGTCTAGTTACTCTTGACACTTCTCGCTGATGTAAACCAATGACTCCTCAATGCCTGGCTGATGAGAATTGATAAGCCCAACTAGCCTTTTAGCGCTTTCAATCGAGACCCACTGTTGCAATGGTACCACCTGTCTCGATCTTAACCAGACTTACAATTCCCTAGCTTCTCTTGGTTGTGATTCAGCTTTAATGTTTTGGTTCCCCTTAATACCACTACACAAGTTCAAAATTCTTCACTCCCCCTTCCACACATATATATCCACTATTGATTTGAACCTGAGTATTGTTTCTGTACACATGGCATCAAGTTCCTCTCTTTCAATTTCCAATGCCATTGCTACTATCTAGATTCCCTTGGCAGTTTCCCAAGCAATCTCTTTGCCTGTAAGTTCCTCTATGGCAGGTTCCTCTAGTATAAAAGCATTTACTCCTCTTGCATTCGAAGTTTTAAGAACTAAACCTTTCACAAAGATCGTAAAAGGTAAATAATAGATTAAGTGTAACACCCCTTCCCGGACTAATCCAAATCTAGATTTGGAGATGAGATGTTTTCGAGGTCCCAAAGGAAAGAAAAACTAAGAAAGTGGGGTGTTAGGAGAGATAATAAGGAAAGAGAGGGTTAAGTTGCAAAAAGCCTATCTTGGCATCTTTGGTAGGTGAATGTTATAAGTTCGGCCACCAAAGTTGCTCAAACCTGTGGAGACTCTACCAGCCCCTCTTTTCCTCTCTATTACTTCTCTCCCATTTTTCTCTCCTATCCCTTTGTTTCCTCTCTCCTTTAGCCTTAAAACTCCCTACAGTAGCCCTTACATGAAGGAAAATCACCATTAAGGTCTTAAAAGAGTAAATATCATCCTTTTCTCTCTTTTTGTAAGAGGTTTAGAGAATAAGAGGGAAACTCCTCCCTTTGGAAATCTTAGCTAAAAGAGGTAAGCTCCCTTCTCTTTCTTCTTAGTTTCTTTGAAGGTTTAGGGTTCGTATTTGGTAAAGAAGTTGGTTTAGATTTGGTTTAAGGTTGTGTTTAAGGTTTAGCATAAAAAATTATGAAATTGAGTTTAAATATAAAGATTTAAGAAATAAAGAATGTTTCTAGTTGTTTAAGGTCTAAAATAATATAATAAACCTAGAATGAGAACTTGAGGACTTGATACTAGGATTTTAGTATAACAACCCTTATCCGATCTACAGTGTAGCCGAGCAAAGGAATGCCACATTCTGTGCCAAAGCACCTAGTCTTATCTTAATCAATTTATTGCTCGATTTCATTCTATTATAATTTAATTTAAGGAATTTTTAACAGAAAAACTGTAAGAGTTTCCCCGTATTATTAAAGTTTGACCTGTTAAATAATTAACCTATTTGAATATCTCAATAAGAAAATCTCAATTTTAATAACCATTCAATATCACAAATCATAATTCATAATCATTCACATAACCATTTCCATTCATGAATTTGTTTCATTTCATTATTTACATGATGTACATAATTTTATACAACTCAAAATTATAATTACAACCTTTACATTTAATTACAAAACTCATGTACAAACATTTCTATGGGCCAATGATGTATATATATACCAAAATGAAGTATGGAGGTGACACTGGCTTCTACTGTAGATCAGCACAAAACTCCCTGTCCCAAATATCTATTGGACCTTACCACCAGAACCTGCATGAGGAAAAATCCATTGCGCTAAGTATTTATGCTTAGTGGTGTAATAATAATAAAGTGCAATATATAAACAAAAATAATAAATTTAATGCTTGTAGAAATATAAGGTAAATGCACATTTAATTAATTATGAATCATTTAAAAGAAATATAAAATTTGTAATATCAAATTGTTGTAGTCATTTCATTATTTATTCACATGATGATTTTAAACACCTTTCATAATGTTTTTCTTATTCCCTCATGGTTACACATTTTTACGATCTTTGGAAGCATTTATATTTTTGGGATCTTTTCCTTTCTTTAATCGTTATATTCAACTTCTTTAGTTTATTTCAGAGCCCAAGTAACCTTTAATCAGACTGTTTGGATTGGATATGTGAGTTTTACTGGCGCTGGACACTCGGTGCCTTAGGCCGTCATACCTTCGAACACATCGGTGCCTACTGGGTATATAAATATAAGTAGGGATAAAAGCCAAAGGAATAATCATATCGGACACTCGGTGCCTGCCAATGATTAATCAAAGTGATCATGAACATGGGATAACCATATCGGACATTTGGTGCCTGCCAATGGTATCCAAGCATAAAAGCCAAATGCAGTATTGCTAATCTCATCCCTTCTTGGCATGCCAATCTATCCAACCCTTACACTATTGTCTAGGCATACTCGGGCTAATTTATCATTATTAGCAAGTTAACATTCTCATTATTTCATCATTCATTCATCATAGGAGCATAAGTCCCAAAATACAATTTCATGCTATTGGCATTCATTATCATTCATATTTGGAACTATTACGTTAACATTTCATAGTTTCCAGATTTATTGCCTTAACTTCTTTAACAATTTGGACCATACTTTCTTCATGAAGTTTGTAGATCTATGTCTTATGTTTATCTTGGCTTTGGAATTACTCAATTTGCATAGATGTAGCGTAAGTTATAGTCATTTTACCAAAACTAGTCCAGTGACTAATTTCCAATTTTTAGGGCATTCTACAATCTAGGTAGATTCTAGACCCATTTTGTCAAGCTATTTTGGATAGGTTGCAGCCATAATTTAACTTTGTGTTCCTCATATGAATTGTTTTCCTGTGTCTTAGTATTACACAAGCTCAAGAATCACTCAATTTGAGATTTTGTAGAGTGAGTTATGGCTAAATGATCAACCCTTGTTCATGGATGCAGTATCCTGTAGTGTTATTTTTATAGCTTTGAAATTTTGATATGTTTTCCATGAACCCAAATTATGACCCGACCCCAAAGTTTCGTGCTGCGACCCGATTATGATAAAGAGTGAGATCTGTAGTGGTAGAGGAGGGCACGAGCCGAGAGGCTCGGGCCCAAAGCCCACCATTGATCTCCTTGGGGGTGTGAGGGCAATGCCCCAGCGGTATGGAACAGTATAAATATTATAATATTCTATCCTTTGTATTACAATTGTGAGATATTCGAGAAACACACTGGGGTTAGAATTTGAGAGTTCTGATTGATTGTATCTTGCTTTTTTCATCATAGTGAAACTTTTTCTCTTGTTTTGCCCGCGGACGTAGACCTTACGGTTGAACCACGTTAAATCCTGTGTTATTATTTTTTTCTTTTCAATACTGTGTGATCGTGCAATTTGTGTGTGTGCTTTAGATTTGCGTGCTTGTTATAACATGCAGTTTCCAAGTTTTCAGGTCAGTTTCGCACTCAACATTTAAGTGTCTTACACCTAGAATTTGGAGAAAGTTTCTAAAACAAAGTTGTAGGCCTATGTCTTAGGTTTCTGGAGCATTTTGAATCACTTCAATTTGAGTTATATAATGGAAGTTATGCCCTTTTTACTATATGGAGGTCACAGGACAATTTGCTAAAATTACAAGAAATTCCAGATTCAGCAATTCTAAATTCCTCTAGAAATTCAACCAAGTTACCCTAGGAATTTGATCTAGGTCAAAACACAAAAGTTGCAGATCTAGGTTTCAACTTTAATTTGGTTTCGGTTTCACAACAAATGGAGTTGTGTAACTCAAGTTATGAGCAATTGAAGTCACTGGAATCAGGCTATCTAGAACTAGTCCCAATGCACAACACTACATCCATTCAAGTGTTTTGTCATATCATTAACATTTCCCAACAATTACACATCCAATAGGCATAATATATGCATAAATGCATCAAATAGGTCACAAGAAATGAAAGACCAAATTAAATTGAAGCCCTAATTCAATTTGCCATAAACTTCAAATTCATTAAATCTCATAGCACTAACCTTGTTTTCAAGCTTTAATCAACTCCAATTAGCTTCCAATCCAACCAAAAACTTGATCTTCCTTCTTATCTCCCTTGACTGAGTTTCCCCTTCTTCAATCACACCCAAAATTTTAATCAATTTCAAAGAAAATCCCACAATCAAGCTTAAATTTCATGAATTCACCATTAACAAAGCTTAGAACATAGCTTACCTTACTTGATCACACTTCCTGTTCACAAATCCTTCCAAATTCCTTTGAATTCTTATGTGCTTTCTTCAAATTAGGGCTCAATTTAGTGTTCTCTCTCAATTTCCTATGGAAATTATGGAAGAAATCAAGTGGTTAGAGCTTGAAAATTGAGCAACAATGGTGGAAGTTTGAGACGAAATGAGAGAGAGAGAGAGTGTGTGTGTGTGTGTGGACGGCAACTATGGGAAAGAAGAAAAAGATAGGATTAAAAAGAAAATAATGATGGTGATGAGGTAAATATGAGGTAGCCATAACTTAATATAATTTGTTTTATTAATTTCATAATTATCCAATTACATTTAATTATAATTAAAATTTCAAATTCTTATTCTTCCATCACCAAAGTTTTATTTTCATCCTCATTACTTTTCATACTCTTTCTAATTAATTTAATTTTGTTCCAATACATTAATCTCACTTAATTTAATTGACATTTTGGTCAAAAGTCAACTCTTTTAGTAAAATGACCAAAATGCCTTTCATCGGGTTATAGCCTATCTTTTTCAATAATACCGATTAAGTCCATAACCTGATGGTCACTTCGGTTTTTATTCTGCTTATCTTAATTAATTTTCATCTCATTTTTAGTCCTTGAACTGGCTTTGAATAATACTATTCATATACTGAAAATAGTACTATTCAGAGCTCGGATTTCTCGAGACATTACATTGAGGGTTTAAACCCTATTTAGAACTCTGGACGAATTCTAGGAAATCCCAGGTTTGACAATGGAAACATGAAAGTTTAGTAGTCGAAACAAGAAAGTTTGACAATGAAACATGAAAGTTCAGTAACCAAAACATGAAAGTTCGACAGTCGAAATATGTGAACAGTCACGTAAACAATGCATGGTAACTTCGATTACCAAAAACCCACTATTTGGCCACCAAACATGCTAACTGAGAATCCCAAATCCAATTCAATCTGTTTAAATCCTAAACTAAGGACCTCTAAATTTGTTCCCTTGTAAACTTGAAGATAAGGCATATAAGACCTAAAGTCAAGGAGTTTAATGATCATCTAATGTGAGGTAGTAGAGTTTAGTAGCTCAAAGTGAGTAGAACCCACCAAATTCTTTTAAATAAATGTTTTCTTAATGCATACACAAGCAGTCATGCATGATGATATATTTTATTAGATATAATTGCATTTTAGGGTAATTTATATAAATACATGTTTTAGGCCTATAAATATGCTACATAATTAATTTAATGTGCCGGTAATTCATGGACAATCCACTAGTCCCCAACTAGAAAAGATATGGTAAGGAAATAATGACATACTTGCATAATAGGCAAATTTATGATATAGATGTCCTAGAAAGGGAATTCTGTGTCTTCGGCTTCACTTATATGAAATGAATGATGAGAGAAAGTCCTAGGAGCTCACATTTGATATAATATGGATGGGGAAACCATTGATGATATGAATTATCTTGATGTGATTTATTTATATTATGAGAACTGATACAGTTGTTGCATTTTCATATGCTTATTATTTTATTTAATTATGACTTTTCCTTCCCAAAGTAGACTTTTACTCACTAAGCCCTAAGCTCACTCCCTTATTCTGCCTTTCCCTTCAGGGACAATAGTTGAAGATACAGTTACCATATTTAGGCTATGAGTTCCAAAGGCTATTACCTCATTATGTTTTAAAAAGGTATATGTAAAGTTTACAAAACTCCTTTTATGACATGTAATTTTATAAAGGCTTGTTGTTCTTGTTATCAAATGTTTTATGATGTAAATAAATTGTTTCATATGTTAAAAGTGTTTTAAACTCTTATGGGCCATATGAGTGTTTATGGAAGTAATGCTCATGCTTGTTATAGATTTTAGTAGCTCTTTGTTTACCTGTTCCCTTAAAACTGGTAACACTCCCAGTTTTGGGTCATTATAAAGATAGTATCAGAGCACTATGTTTGTATGTTTTAAGTCAGGATAAAGTTTGTTAAGTTAATGAAAGTCCCTGGTTATGGAACCAAGACTAAGTGACTTAAAAAGGGACTCCTTTTCAGTGTTGAGGTCTAAACTTTAGTTCAAAAATGAAAACTGAATAGAAAAGGAAAAGACAGATCAGGAAACCGTGTGAGGGTTTTAGGAGATAATATAGTTGCCAAAAGTAAGTTTGAGTGATAAGGTAAAATGAAAAGAAAAAATGTAAAGAGAAAAGAGGCTTAAGCAGCCAAAAGTGCCTAAAGAACATATGTTAGTGTTAATTGCCAGCCCTCCATATATGTAAAACTAAGTTCAAACTCAATACTAATGTAAAAAGAAATTATATAGGAATGACAGTCTAAGGCCTAAGTGGCAGTAAAGTGAAATACAACATGATGTCATGCTTACCTAATAAGAGGCACAAGTATGTGAAACCAAGTTAAGTCACCATAGTTGCCTTAGATGATGGAAAAATTGCTAAAAGGGGCAGATTGATGTGTAAATGCTCTATTAAGGCATATGCTTCACTTAAGTATTAGGGAAATTTTAAGGGTTAAGGATTAAGGTTTATTAGGAAGTGTTGTAGTCACCTATGCAATGCTCTTCGTGTTAGTGCTGTAAGCTATAGATTACACTACTGACATAGGAATGTTTTATGGAACTATGTGTATTCTAATAAAACCCTAGTAGGATGAGCTGTAGTTTGTTCCCACCACATTTTAGTTATGCTTTGCCGGTGGAGTTAGAAAGTCCTAGTGATAAACTATGGCACTTGTAACAGCATGTAAAAATAAGTTAAAGGTAATAGAATAGCAGTAGCTAAAACAAGTAACTCAATTACTTTAGTGGGAACATCTAGTCTCTAGGGTGGGACCTTATATAGTTTTGGCATCTTAGTAGAGTGCCACCTAAAGTTTAGCAAGACAATACCCTCCTAAGAGTCATAAAAAGGCATGACCATGTTCCAAATGTTAACATCCTGAGAGAATGTATGTCTGTATAGTCAATTACTACCTTAGTACTAATTGTGTAAGGAAGACTATGCCCGAGTTGAGGAGTCAAAGACTCCTAGCAAAGGTTTTTAACCCCTAGGGTTGTGAGTTAAAGATGACAGAAAGGGGATAGGAAGGGCAAGTGGCCTTATTACCCTAACGAGAGAATCTGACCTCTAGAAAAGAACCTTGGATGGTTAAGGCATCATGATAGCTATTTTTCCAAAGTTAGGAGGAATAATACCTTTTCTTAGATGCCATTGCTATGCAAGGCATGGTTATATGTATTAAGAGAGATAAAAAGTTATAAGCAATGTTGAAGTGTCATCTTAAAAGGGATAGCCAAATGATAAAGAAGTAAATGCCCCAGGCACCCCCAAGGGTGGCACATGTTCTAAAGAAAATGAAGTAAAATGGTTAAGTATCATGATAAGTAAGGAGCTTTAAGGCTTAGAGAAGTAAATTTGGGTAGCCAGACCATAAGTTTGGAGGGAATGAGTATAGGTGAATGAAGAATTCCTTGTGAAAGCCTCTTCTTAAAAGGGTAAAAGAATGGATGTAGTTTGAATAAGGAGAGAAATGAGTGAGTTCCTTCATCTATTTCCTTTCAAGCTTCTTGTGCGTAGGATGGGAATACCCTTTAAATAAGAGACAAGGAAGTGCAAGGAGGCGAATGAGACTAGATTATGGCCACTAAGGCATAACTAAAGTTATAGAAGGAAAAGCTAAAATGGTTAAAGGTTTTAAAGGCGGTGATAGTAGCTCTTAGAGACTTATAGAAGTAAGGATCAGGGGATTTAACACCTTATAATGAAGGCTCTAATGACTGAATGGAAATGAAAGGGATTTCTATAGAGCCACCTTTTAATATAATTAGGATGCTAATGGATGGAAGTGATATAGCAAAGATGATCGATGCAGTCAAAACCTTAAGTGGCAAAAAGGGAAGAGTTGAGATGTTAATAAGGATATGGGCTAGTAAGTTAAGGGCCCAATCCAGGATAATGTAGAAGATGTAGATGCCCAATAAAGGCTGCAAAAAGATGCAGCTATATGGAAAAGTTATCAGGTGGAAAGGAAAGCATAAAGATAAGTAATGGAACAATTAGGTGTTGCTGCTAGTTAAGGTAAGGAAAGTAAATAAGGGGATAGATTGGAAATTCAAATTAAAATGAGTTTAGTAGAAATAGAAGATGAATTCAGGAACTAATAATATATAAATTCATATTAAGGATTATCTATTCCTTAATCACAAAGTACACTAGGCCAAAGTGGAACGAGATCTCTATTAGCTCATTGGCAAAATTAGGATCCCTCGAAAGGAAAGCCCCCTAAAGTGATTAAAGACAAGAGGGCTTACAATGATATCATGAATTGTCAAGCCTGACAAGATAGAGGAGCTAGCAAATGTGGACTGAAGAGAAGTAGACCAAAAGGTTTAAAGGGAATATGAGACTTTAAGCCTAAAGGTTCGAGCTATAATGACAAGTAATGATCAGGAGTCAAAGGAGATGATAAGGTAATAGGAAGAGAGTCAAATGAACCAAAGGATAGATGGGAAGGTTACTAACAAGAGAGGTAAATCACTTCCTAATAAAGCATATATTTTTTAGGAATTTAAGAGGATAAAAGAAGTAATGAAATGCTTAGAGCTTAAAAGAAGAAGGATAAAACAATAGCCATCAGTCAGCAAAGTGGCAATGGATGGATTAAGAGATTCTTTTTTTCTAGCGCAATGGATGGATAAAGAGATTCTTTTTTTCTAGCTATCAAGTGTTTTGACTCCCTAAAAGTCTATCGCAAGGCTGGATGGAAATGATGTGGTGCAAAAGGATTGGACATTTGTGCCAAAATTTATTCACACTCAATCTCTAAAAGTGAAATAATAGGCTTTCTATAGAAGTGAATATCTAACACAGAAGATGAAGGGATGATTAAGAGAAGGACCGAGATTAGCTCAAGCTAGTTCCTAGTATAAATGTTAGGATAAATGAGAATACAGGAAAGAATGATGAACCTTAACTTATAAGAGAGGTTAAACCTTTAATCATGAAGTAGAAGCACTTTTAATGAAAAGGGAAGAACATGATGAGTAAGGCCTTCTGTAGCATACTATAAAGAATAAGGCTAAAGAAGGAAGAATAGTAGATGAAGGTGAGACATGTGATAGGCAAGCCCAAGCACAAGGCCAAGCATTGTCCAACTAATTATAATATCTTATGGTTGAAGAAAGAGATTTCTCCCTCTTTAACTATAACTAATGCTTAAATCCTGTAAAGGACTGCCTTTAAGTGGAAGATGATTTTACTAATTGAGAACATAAGCCAAAAGAAAAGGACACCCCAAAAAATAGACTGTCTAAGATGGAGATCTCAACATTAGTATTGAAAGTGGTTAAAGAAAGAATTAACCTAGCTGACAAATTTGAGAAGGAAGTTAGACCCTCCTATCAGTATTGTGATGTAGTTTACATGTCTTGAAACAATATGTTGAGGGATAGCAGTAGGATGGAAGGTTTAAAGGTAGATGTACAAGAAAAAGGTGGGGAATGCCCTTTTTTATATCAATTTGATGCAAAGTTTTTTCCTTATAGGAAGCAAAGTTGGTATAAGCCAAGAATAGAAGACCTAAGGCAGCAATTCGAATGAGGAAGTTGATGAAGCAATTACTCAAGAGGAAGAAAAGCTATGATATATGGAAGATAGGGAACAAATGTGATGTCAGCATTCATGCTAGATATGAGTCATAATTTAATTAAGTTCTCTGCTATGTATTAATTTGCTATGGGACTTCCAGGAGTTCCATCATATACAATGGCCATAATGTGGTACCAGTGGTGCTCCTGTAATGATCATCATGGGAAAAACATGATGGCCATCTACAAAGCTTACAAGTTAGATGACGGCTGGATCGTGCCTTTATTGGCTTGCTTACTGTTAAGCAGAACTCTTATTGATAGGAGTAGTAAGAAGGCCAGTAGAATTGAAAAGATGATATTTTAAGAAGAAAATAAAAAAAGCAAAGGAGATGATCAGGAGTGTGCTATGAATAAACTTAAGATAGGAACCATGGCTTTGTAGCCTTTCTAAACTCTATGATGGAGAAAGACAACAATAAAATTAGCCAAGTTACGATTAGAAGGCATAATAAAAACCTTTTATGGTGAGTTTTAAATGTTGCATAACAAGAGCGGCTAGTCAGCACAATAATAGGGTAAAATATAAAGGCTTGTAAGGAAATCCACTATAGAGTTAGAACCTCGAAAATGATGGAATTAGCAATTAGACGGGAACCAAAAGAGAAGGAAATGACTTGAAGTTAATAATGGCAGCTATATGATGAGTTCAGGGAAAAATGAAGATAAGGAAATAAGGTAGGAGATGGATGATGTGGACAATTAGGTGTCACCTACGTTAAAGTCCATAATTAGAAATGAAGATAAAGAAGAAGTGCCCTAAGCATGGGTAATGTCAAAACTATAATACTCCTATATTAAGTAGTCTATACATTCTACTGTTCCGGTGACTAGTGTTTGTCCGAACAGTCAGGATGTCTAGAATTATGTTTAAATCATCTACAAAAAATCATAAATAAAAATTAATAGAAATTATATGAAAGTAAAATAGAAATAAAGAAAACAAAGCATGATCAATTAAATGAGCCGAGGTCCCAGCAATGGGTGATCGAAATGGGAAGTGATTGTGAGCTTAGTTGCTGCTCTAATTTTGTGTGGGACCTTGTGACACCCCAGGCCTAGGGATAATTGCGAAGTTTGTGGAAATGTGAAAACCATAGAAAGTAATCAAGAACCAGCTCAAATAATTGAATCAAAATTCAGGAAGTAATCTAGTGCTATTAGAAAAACGGATCATACCAATAAAGGGCAATATGATCAATTCACCCTTAGAGGTGACTCTTGGCCTAAATGTCCATTAAAATGTAGGAAATTAAAATTATGAAAAATAGATTAAAAGTGAAGAGGTGTAAGGAAGAAAGGAAAAAGGGAAAAAGGAAAAGAAAATTTAAAAATTTAATGCTTTATGACATCATTGATGGCACAATAATAAATTATAATCTTAATTTATAAAATTATTAGATAATTAACAACCTAAAAAGAGACAAATTAAAAAGAAAAACAAATTTTTTGGTCTTCTTCCTCTTGGGTGCCGATTCCACTCTCTCTCTCTCTCTCTCTTTCCTCTCTTCTTTCCTCCATTAAAGAGCACTTCAAGCTCTAAAATCACTAAAACTTCCCTATAATTTCCATAGCTTCTTAAGAGAAAAATTTATTTTGAGCCTTAGTAGTGAGATTGGAAGTAAGAGGAAGGGGAAAACTTGAAGAAATTAAAGCTTTGAAATTGGTCAATTGAGGTAATTCTCTCTCTTCTTATTTAAAATGGTTTATGCTTATGGAAATGGTGTTATGTTAGTAAAAATTTCTTGGAAAAGTGAAAAATCATACATGAAGAATGTTGTATGGAATTGGGCCACCTTGAGAAGGATTAGGGTTTGATGGTAATTGATGGTATTAAACATGTTTTATGATAGTTATGAAGTGTTGGATTTGATTAGTGTCGTAAAATTTACATGAATTAAGCAATTGGAAATTAGGGTTCTTGGCAATTGGGGAAATTTGGGAATTTTAGTGAATTGTGCCCAATTGACAGTATTGATGCTTAAATTAGTCAATTGGTATACTTATAAGTGTGATTGAATGCATGGAATTGAATTGAAGTGTGAATGTGGTAATGTCCAAATCTGGACAGCTTGACCCTTGCCCACTCAAATGGCTATAACTGAAATTATGTTACTCCAATTGGTGTGAGGCTAATTAGAGATGAAAAGTAAGAACTAAAGCAACAATTTTTATGTAGAAACCTTGCCCTAAAACTGACTACAAATTGGTGTAAAATTTGGTTAAATCCATATTAGGTACCCTGCCACTAGACAAAACTAAGCATATAAATAGTATATGTTCAAATGGTCATAACTTAGTGTAGAAAGGTCCAAATGATCTGATTTTTATACCATTGGAAAGATTAGACATAGTAGAACAACTTTCATGAAGAATATAAACTCAAATTCTAACCATAATCTAGTCAAATTGCCAACCAAACTTAGGTCACTAAATCTGCCAGGCCTAAATTTGCCCAGAATTTCTGAGTTTTAACTAATCTGGCCAGCCTTAGTAAAAATGGCATAACTTGAGCTACAAAACTCCAAATAGAGTGATTCAAAAAGGGAATTAAAGCTAAGAGATTAAGGAATAACTTTGATGAAGAAAAATTGGCCAAATTTCCACTGTAGATAGGTTCAATGGAACAATAAATTTTGGAAACAAAAATTGAAAATTTAGAATTTCTCTTAGGGAGTTTTGAATTTCAATTGGCAATCAATGCCAACACAATGGTAATCCAAAATGTGGTATGTGGGTGTAATTAGAACTAGTATACCTATTAAGTATAAAAAAGTCAACATTTTACCTAATTGGTCAAATGAATAATAATCACCATAATAAAAAACACAAAGAACTTGACTTATGAAACCATATAAGTGAAATTAGTATATAAAAATTTAATTGTTGGACTTATTGTTAGAAATAATTTAGATAAATCTTGAAACACCTTAATTTTGTATTTCAGTGGGAAAGGAACCTTCCAAAGAAGGAAATAGACGAGAGTGAATTAAGGAAAAGCTAATATACGAGGTTTGTGCACAATAATTTTTGATTTCTTGTTGCTACTTGAAAATTTATTTGAATGTGTATAGTGAACAATTTGTGCTTATTATGACTTTGAGAAATGCTGTGTTGCCTATTTTACAATGAAAAATTAGAATGAAAAATGCCTAGTGCTTTGCATGGAATGTTTGAGCAATATGATTTTGAATTTGGTTTTGGATTCACACTTGGCATGGCAATATTATTGTGTTCCTCCTCCATTCATAGGGTTGAGATTGATTATGTTCCTCTCTCTCTAGCTTGCCAGTCTGAGGTTGAGATTGGATGAGTACTCATATAGCTAGCTAGCCACCTCCCTTATTGATTTCAATTAGTGGGGTTGAGATTGCTTTGTCGTGGTGTACAACACGGCATTGATTGTAAATTTTGTGTCATGACCTAAGTTATATTATTAATTAGCAACACTATGATTTATAAATTATTTTGATAAAATGGTATTATAAAGGTTGACATCAATTTCATGAAATGTGATTATGAAAGGGTTTAAATATTTGTTTATCGATGTATGCTTTTATGTTCAACAACTTAAAATTTTTTTATTGTGCACCACTGAGTATAGTACTCAGCGATGAATTTTTCTTGCTGTCACAGACGGAGGGAAAGATAAGGCAGCAGAATGAGCTGCTTTTAGCTTCAGTGAAGGGATTTTGCTGTGAATCTTGTACGGTATAAAATTTTATACCCTTATAGATTTATTTTGGTGTAAATTAGTTGTTCATATATATTGTAGAACTTTATGAGCAGTTGTACCTTAAAGTTGTATTAATAATATTTTTGGTTTTTCCTTTCTGTCATTTGAGACTTTTGTATGTAAATTGAATTAAATTAAATGACAATGAGGTTTATTGAAAATGTGTTGAATTGTGTTGATTGAGACAAATTGTGTTGAAAATTGTTGGAGTTGTGGTTGTGAAAAGTATTGGGAGTGTTTTTAACAGGTTTTGAAGAACTGTTTTCTCAAATTACAGTCGGCGAGCTACTGAAATTTTTATAAAATTTTCAAAATTTTGAATAAATCAAAATTCTATTTGTCACCTAAACTCCAATTAATAGCTTTTTAATAATGATTTAACATCACTTTACATCTTAAAATGAATTGAATTTGTTTAAAATCTCTTATATTGTATTTAATGAGTTATTGGTAGGCGAAGTTCGGTAATTTATTAGTTATATTACAGGATCATATTATGCCTTGCAGAGGGGTAACGTCTGACAAAAACAACAATAGGATTGACACCAAAAGGGTAAAATGGGATTCAATTGATAGAAGAGTAGCTAAGGGAGAATGAGTTATAAGGATAAAATCATAAGAAGAAGGAATTAGTGAAGCTTAGTGATGGGTTTGCCTTGAAATTTAAAAAGTAGGTTGAGTGGCAAATGAAAAACCTAGTTCACCTTCTAGTTCCCTAAAAGGGTGTTTAGGAAAAGGTGGCATTTAAATGGAGCCCCTAGTTACTGGTCCCTTATGACAAATAATAAGTAGTATTAGGGGTCCATGGTAGAATGAAGTTAGTTGATAGCCCTCAGTTTAATGTAGACAGCAAAAGTATCGGTACATTACAGGTGAGAAAAGCTGCAGATGATAGAACATGAGGGAGGGTTTATAGGCTTTTAGATTGGAAAGGTTACATAAGTACTAAGCAATAGGAGAACTCTATCAAAGCTCTAATAGCTTTAGAGTATCAATGGTGATTCCAATAAGGATGCCACATCCTAGAGAGATGGGGATTGGAAATGTAAGAAATCGCATCAAAGTGGGTAATGATATACAAAACGTGAGGAAGCATTTCCTTTAATTCTAAGCTTCCCTTTTTAGTTAAACATTTGGGTATTAAAGTTCTTAGAGGGGGAGATTGTAATACCCCTCACCTAGACTAGTCAAAATCTGTACTCAGAAATGAAGGTCCCAAAAGATAGAGAGGATTAAGAAAGTAGAGTGTTGGAAGAGTGAATAAGGATATAGAAATTTGTTAAAAACTTGTCCAAGCATCTTTAATCGTCGAAGATTACGAGTTCAACCACTGAAGATTACGAGTTCAACCACTGAAGATGTTCGGTTGCCAAAGTTGCTTAGACTTGGGTATAAAATCCAAAGGTTGGAGACCCTACCAACCCCACTTCTCCTCTCCATTACTTCTCTCCCATTTTTGTCTACTCTCCTTCTGTTTCCTATTCCAGACCTTAGTCCCCATATGAAGGAGAATTACCCTAAACCTCCTAAAAAAAAGTAAAGAGTGCCTTTTTCTCTCCTCTTTCAAGAGTTTTGGAGAAGAAGAGGGAGAAACTCCTCCCTTTGAAAACCCTAGCTAAAAGAGGTAAGCTCTTCTTCCCTTTCTTAGTTTGTTTGAAGGTATAGGGTTAGTAGTTGGTAAAGAAGTTGGTTTGGAATTGGTTTAAGATTGTTTTAGGATTTAGCATAAAAAATTATGAAATTAAGTTTAAATATAAAGATTTAATAAAGAAAGAATGTTTCTAGTTGTTTAAAGTCCAAAATAATATTATGAACCTATAATGAGAACTTTAGGACTTGAAGTTAGGATTTAAGGGTTTAAATCTTGAGATTTGGATTGTGGACAATTTTTGGGAAATCCTAGGTTTAATGGTCGAAATATGAAAGTTTGGTAGTTAAAACATTTGAACAATTACATAAGCAATGCATGACAATTTCTACCACTAAAAACCTTCTCTTTGCCACTGAACATGCTTTGACTGAGAATCCTAAATCTTATTCAATTTGTTTAAGTCTTAAACTAAGAACTTCTAAATCTCTTTCCCTTGTAGACTTGAAGATAAGTCATGGAGGACTCAAAGTCAAGGAGTCTAAAGATCATCTAGTAGTTTGTAAGGTAGTAGAGTTTAGCAGTTCTAGGTGAGTAGAACCTACTAAACTATTTTAAATAAATGTTTCCTTAACACATACACAAGCATTCACGCATCATATGATATGTTTTATCAGACATAATTGCATTTTAAGGTAATTTTTATAAATGTATGTTTTATGCTCATGAATATGTTGAATCATTAATTGTGATGTGCCGCTAATTCATGGACGACCCACTGGTTCCCAACAAGAAAAAAATATGATAAGGAAATGATGGCATGCATGCATAATGAGCTAACTTATAATGTGGGATGTTCGAATAAGGCAATTCTATGTCTTCATATGACTAGGCCATGCACTTTCTTTATTTGCCACAACCTAGCTGTGTGATTCTCTATTCCTTATTTTCTTTACACGCCTTGGCCATTATTTGATATACATAGATAGGATGTGAAAACTTATGCCATCTTGAGTTTGTTTTCAAATTCTTCATCAGTTCCCTAATAAGTTCCCTAGCATGTTCCACAAGGGTTTTTACTTTTATTGCTAATTGTTTCCTTTCTTTGCAAAATATTTATATAGGAAGTGTGAGCATTGGCCCATCTTGGCACCCACCATTAACTCCATAGGGGAGCTTGGGGAACTGCTAGCCTCCAAGAGTTTGAAACCTCCACCACTTTCTAGTAAGAACAAATTCTGTCCACATTTTTTTAATGCTTGGAATGCTTGGTGTAACAAACTGTCACTTACCTACTCCATTCAATGGAAAGAGTTGGATATTTATCACTTCATAAAGCTTAGTCATACCTCTCCTCCTCTATTTACTAGCATTCTTTCTATGGCTCTTTAACTATGATCTCAGCATTGCAACTCCTTTATACTACTTGTTAACCTAATGTCTATCACACTAAATGATGTCCTTGCTTTAATTGGGTTGTTTATTATTGGAGAGGATCCTAGTCTTATGCCCGAGCTTCTTGCTGATTTTAAGATGTGTTCTTACCATTTCTCTTCTTATAAGCCTTGATTGAGCATAACTTTGACACTTTTACTATTGATCCTATCATGTTTCTTTGGGCCTTAATTTGCCAATATATTTTCTATCTTGCATCAAACTGTCCTTCTATTGAGTATCTCCCTTTGGCACATTCTCTTGCTATTGGCTATGTTATGCTCTAGGGACCATGATGCTTGGTTCCAAGTTCCATGCTTTATCCTAAATGGTGACTGACTCCCCTTTTAGTAAATGGAACGATAGTCTCTGGATAGTGCAACTTTGGCTACTGTCTTATTTCCTAAAGTTAGGGACCTCCCATTTTTCTTTTATGGATGACATTTTTGGTCATAGGTTAGTATCCCTGTCTTCTGATGCTGATGTGAGTACTACTTTAGTCATCTTATCTAAGTTGAAGTCGAATGGGTTCAATTACTGTACCCCATTTAATGATGTTGATGACCTCAAGGCAGCAGGTCTGCCTCTTTGGTTTAGTAACCGGTCTAGGGTCCCATTTTTCACTAGGCCTCTTTTACTGCCATGCGTTATCTCCATAGCGGTAACATTAGACTCCTTCCTCAGTGCTTTCTCTATGTTCAGTTCCATCTACCTTCTTTATGGTCCAAGCAATTTAGGTTACTATAGGGGATCTCGCATCTTGCCAAGTTCCTAATCCCATTGATGGAAATCAATAAAAAGTGCAAACCTACAATACAATACATAATATTTCATTATAAATTCTAGTAATGCAAATAGTATGAGAAATATTGCATACTTTCTCATTTTTTGAATTGACTTAGCTAATATTTCTTCAATGTCCTTCTTCTTTTTAAAAATGTCTTTCTTATCAATTAGTTTTTTTCCCTCATGTCTAGTATTTCTACTGTTTGTTTTCTATGAGCAAATATATTTTTCAAATATATAATTTTTTTAAAAAGGTTATAATTCTAATAGAGATAAATTTTTTTTCTTAATTTATGTAATAGTTTTTTTTTCTTAATTTATATATAGTCTCACCTCTCCTTAAACTCCTCAATTTCAGATATATCAGGATTACTATAAATCTTACTAGATTATGGTTTGACAAAAAAAAAAGGAGTTTCTATTAGAAGGTAAAGAGCACATTAGACAATTGAGAAATCTATAAAAAATTATAAAAATATAAATTTTGTTTAGAAACATACTCTTATATTCTTTCACCAATGTTGAGGTGAAAATAGCAACACAAATTTCATTATTTAATGAGTCATTTTCTTTATTGTACATCTTAATCAAATTCTCTCAAATAGTTTTGTGAATTCTATTCAGCTTAGACACAAATTCAATTATGATTTGTCAAAATTAATATAATATAATTAACTAATTAGAATAATAACTTAGATCTTGCAACTCAACAACTAATTTTTTGAGATGAATAATTACTGATATTATCATTTTTTCTAACTTCACTCTTTCCTATTATTAATCTGATGACATTTGAAAAAAAAAAATTTATTAGTAACTAAAATAAATATCAAAATTTGTACTCTTAGAAAAAAAAAAGAGTTATAAGAAAAAAAAATTAAAAACACTACCTGTTAAGACATAAATTTTGCCTTTTCAATTTTTGAGATTTAAATAATAAAAAGATCAATCTGTGTTTTGGAATAACAACATCTTCAATTTCCAATTGTTGCACAATCATTAGTGCATAAAACTGGATCATAAATTTATTGTCACTAATCACTTAGAAATTTTCTTTATTGTCTACGATAAAATTTTTTTTTATCATATAGATGTTACATTCTTTCAAAGTGGCCTAAAGTTGTAGCAACATTCTTCTTTATAATGGCATAAATGTAATTCGGCTACAATAAGTAGTAAAAAATAATAATTGCATATTAAATATCCACAATGATGATTGCATAAGTGTCATAGGTTAGTGATTTAATAAATTGAACAAGAAAGTTCTAAACTTAACCTTTTCATCAAGTAAAACTATTTTTATACTTATAAAATCTCTATTGTTTATAAAAGACACATCCCATAATTGCAATATTCTTACTTCTATTTTTCAATCGTCTTTACTTGTAGTCAAATTTTCGAAAAAATTATTTTTTTATTTTTATTTGAGATTCTGCGGCTATAAAAATATATAGTTATTTAACCAAAACAAAAAAAATATGATTACAAAAATATATAGTTATTTAACCAAAACAAAAAAATAATCTAATAAATGAAGCAAATTAAAAGAAAATGAGATAAAGAACTACTGACTTCATTGTAGTAAAGACTTGAAAGGTAGTTCTCAACTTTTTAGAAAAAATTGCATTTACCATTTAAAGAATGTAATTTATGTATTTGGGTAAATTCTAACAATTGATGTTTCTTTTATAAGATTATTGTAATTAATTGAATGAATTTGGATGTAGATCACTCGATTATGTAAACCCAAATCCATATCTTTTATATTTGTGTAACATAAAATTAAAAAAAAAAAAGAGAGACAAAAAACCAAAACACGTAATTGCTGGGCATGTTCAATATGTACAAGAAGCCAAAGTTACTTTCTAACTCATGAGTTTGCACAAGTTTCTTACAATAACCAAAAGTGAGTGTATTCATTAACTAATTCTTAATCACAAACACATAAGAGAGAGAAAGGTGCAAACAAGTTGCATTTGGCTTTAGTTTTTTGTTCTTTTCATAAAAAACTCCTAACAATTACCCGTAATTTATATTTTGCAAATAATATAAATTTAGATTGTGGATTAATCTAAATAGGTCGTTAAAAATATGTGATTACATAACGAGAAACAAATCTATTAGAAATCTTGAAGTTATATCAACATGCGTTAAGATCCATGCGCTTTAGATTTTTTTAGCCCTAATATTTGTTTTCTAGTTTTTGGAATGTATATAATATGTTTAAGAGTGTTAGGTGTTAGTAGGATGCCCTAGAGCATATCATTTAGTATGTATCTTGTACATATTTTATTAATAAAAGGCATTTTCACTTTTCTATTTACATAATATATTTATGTGTAATAGAAAAAGTCCATTGATATTTTGTTAGAAATTATATTCTTAAGTTGTTAAGAATATGAGTGACAGTATTTCTAGCACAAAGTATCATGAATAAGTTCACGATCGAGGATACTTCACAATAAGGACATGATTTATCCAGAAAGATTGTAATCATGTTTGTTCCCAAGTTATTTATATGAGATGTAAATAAGATGGAATGGTGAGTCTCATGCCATATAACAAACATGATAGGCACTTATACATGATAAGTAGGCCGAACCAGTGACACTTATGACAAGCATATGGAGTTTACTCTTGTCAATGCATTGTCATTAATTATATCATTGCATATAATCTTTAGACCTGAGATAGCACAGTTATCTTGTATATAGGTGGTTTGAGTTTGATACTGCTTTCATACTTGTACTGTGTATGAGTATATGGGCATGTGTTGGCTCCTACTAGTTATATATGGAGGTAGGTATTAATCAAGATGGAATCTGTTCCTCTAAGTAAATAGGGATAAAATCCTATGTTCATTTAATTGTTCTTGATGTTTCAAGTTCCTGGCCAGGACAGATAGATTTAATCAGAAAAGAGTTTCTGATGAGAAAAATCTTTTAATGAAGAACTGAAATTAAAAGAGAACATAATATTCACAGCAAATGGGGTTTGACATAAACCATGACTCCAGCTCGAATTGGAATTTTGTAACAGAGAGAGTCTAGTGCATGGTAACATATGATTATAGGTTCATTTAAGATAAACCTTATTACTAATTGGTTGGCCATGGCATGCTATGCTAGGCGTTAACCATGGTCTATGAGGTGCATAAAATGATTTAGAGAAATCATTTATGGTAAGAAAGAGTTCTGATGATATTAAGAGTTGATATCATGTCTCATTGCCAATCAGTGATGAGCCTAGTAAGTCACACACATACACAAGTAATCACTAAATTAAATATGATTTAATTAATTAATTAAAGAGTTTAATTGATTAATTAAATAGGTTTAGTTTGCAATTAGATTGCAAAGTCCCTAGCATAGCTTGAAACCAAATCTAGGTTATTGGATGTATAGTATAAGTTAAATTTATATTTAAAGTATTTAAATATGAATTTAATTATGAGAAATTAATTAATAGTGATTAATTAATTAATTTATATTTCATATAAATTAATTAGAAGAAGAGAAAAAAATATTTTGGATTGAGAACTCAAAATTAAGACACAAGATTATTTTGGTCATTTCACAGGGTGATATGTGGCACCATTAGATGGTGACACATGGCATTACACATAAGCTTGTCATATGTCTTTTAATCATGTAAGATTATCAAAGTCAAGATTAAATATAGGTTTGACACTTGGCACAATGTGATTGGGTCAATTAAGCTTAGAGCTAATCAAAAGGTGGCATGTGGCAAGGGTTTTAAGTGGTGACCTAGCTATATAATGTGTTGTTATGAAAAGAAAAAATAACAATCTGTTGTATTCTCAAAGGTGCCGCCACCCCTTGGCTGCCTCTCCCTCTCTTTTTCTTCATCTCTCATCAATTCAAAGATATTAGCAAACAATCTCTTGAATTAAAAATACTAGAAATCGTTTCTAGTATCCAGTTTACATCTGTAATCTCTCAAAAGGCAAAACTTAATTTTCTAATTCATAGAAAAAGCTTTAGAAGCTGTTCAAGGGCTGCCATAGGTGATCTTGGTGTGGACAAGCTAGAGGGACAATATCTGGTGTCTTAAAGACGCATCCCAAAGGTGCCAAACACACTGCAGTGCATCAAGAGTTTAGTGCACTTGTTCTTGATCAATCTAGGGTTTTAATAATTAATCTGATTAATTCTAAAATCTTAAATGGCAAATGTAGATCCAAAAATATATTAAAAGAGCTTTAATATGCTGTTTATCATTGAAATCAAATAGATAAAAATGAATCTTGCATGATGCATGTGACCCTAGATGAAAAATTTTGAATTTCAATTATCTAAAGTTGTGTTTTTCATGCTTCCGCTCATTCATTAGGATGGATTATTTTGATTTACATTGTCACAAACCTCACATTGAGTGGCAAGCTCTCTCTATATGACTTTGATTTGGATGCATACTTTATACCATTGCAAAGTAGAGTAGCATAACTTTCTAATGATATATTATATGCGAAATTTAGGCTAGATTTGAGGGGAAAAAAATACTAAAATTTTCCTAATAATGCTAAAATTAAAGATTAAAGATGACCAGACCCAATTTTCCTTAGTTTCAGTGTGTATGTGTGCATCGCAAATACGGTCATAGGTATCTTGAAAATTAACAATGATCGCAATAGAAAGCCCATGGTTGAAAACCCCCACCAAAAATATTTTCAAAGCAAACAATGGCCACTAAGGTTAGGTAGATGTCTCACATGCCATTATCAGCAAGTGATGCGAGCCTCATGCGCTACTGCCAGTGCCAAATGGTGCATCATAGACCAAATGACGTATCATTTTCCTTAAACGATGCATTGTCTGATGTGCATGCGGGTGGCATATGCTGCCTAGTCCTCCGTGTTGCCCATGCGCATTGGTAGAGTTTAAGGTTATTGCAAAGGCTCTGATCAAGTTTTTTGATAAAAAAATTTAAAATTTTAAATATTGTCACAAGAGTTTTTTGGTCGCCGAACGATTTCTCACCGAAGTGGGAAAAGTGAGGAGTCGCCACTTTAATTTTAAGAGAAATTAAAGAAAACCATTTGTAAAAATAAAAATCCACTTTAAAAAAAAACAGAGATTCTAGGTTCGGGGTCCGTATACGGGTGGGGAAGGTGTTAAGCACCCCACCTCGTCCCTCAACGAGCATAAGCAGATTTAATGTTATGCTTTTTATAAATTGATAATTTAAGGGTTAGAATGATGATGTTAATCCTTTGTACAAATAAAAGGAATATTTGATATTTCACTATTTTGGGTTGCCCAAGAACACGAGTACATGAGATGACTCTTCAGTGAATAGGTGTTGTGTAATGGATTTTTGTTAGGGGTTGGTTTGAATGCTGAAGTTGTGATATCTTAGTTTGAATTTAAGCTAAGAGAATTCGGGTAAGAACTCTCTCCCTATCTTTTAATGTATTCTATTAAAATTTAGCGGATTTCGGGTAAGAACTCTTCCCCGATCTCCACATATTTTTTAAGATTTTTTTCGAGAATTCAGGTAAGAACTCTCTCCTGATCTCTTAATATATTGCGTTAAAAATTATGCTAAGTTCGGGTAAGAACTCTTCCCCGATCTCTTCATGTATTCTATTAAAATTCAGTGAATTTCGGGTAAGAACTCTCCTCGATCTCCATATATTTTTTAAGATTTTTGTTGAGAATTCGGGTAAGAACTCTCCCCCGATCTCTTAATATATTGTGTTAAAAATTATGCTGAGTTCGAGTAAGAACTCTCCCCCGATCTCTTAATATACTGCGTTAAAAATTAGACTGAGTTTGGGTAAGAACTCTCCCTCGATCTCTTAATATATTGTGTTAAAAATTAGGCTAAGTTTGGGTAAGAACTCTCCCCTAATCTCTTAATATATTTCGTTAAAAATTAGACTAAGTTTGGGTAAGAACTCTCCCCCGATCTCTTAATATATTGATCAGAATGGCGTTTTATAAGAACTTTGAACTAAGGATCCCGATAAAGGGTCCTTCTTGACCACTATTATATGGGAATGAAGTACCGAAGACACAAAAAACTCCCGTGTAAAGCTTTTCCTAGCCTATGATACCTTATAACTAGAGGGCGGATGATAGGCCGAACTCCTTGCTGATCTTCCGAAAGATCGCTTTATCAGAACTCTTTGATTTGCGACATCCGATCTCTTTTTAGTCGCTTGGCCGGGATCCAAACTTTTCTTGATTTCCGATCTATTGTCTTATCTCCTGGGTTTGTTCCCGAGCCCGATCTCATTACTTATTTGTTTGGCCTAATCTTGTTTCCATCCTATTCGACCTTTGCTACACCTATCTTTCTTTATCATTTTTCATTTATTCAGACCAAAAACTTTCATGTTAAAGTACTCATGCCTATATTCTTTAGAGTATTTATGAGTCGCCTAGGGCTCGGACTTCTACACTAGGTGACGATAAATGGAATTTATGAATGAATAAAAAGAAGGCACAAAAAATAACTGCAGGCCTAGATGGCCTATTCTGAGATTTAGTGTGATTGGATATAAAAGAAACTTTAAAAGAAAACTGGGGAAAACAAACCAAGGGTATTCAACAAAATGACAGTTTAGACATTTACCTATGGAAAGTTAAAGAGACAGGCGAGCTGACTCTGGTATCCACAAATCTTGGAGAGGTGAAAGCTGACGGTCGATGGACTTGAGCTTACTCGAGGTAATGGGAATGGATTAGAATGAAGTTGAGCTCGGAGGGTAATGCATAGATACTAGGGCGGTGGGAATGAGGTGGAGTGAAGATGGTTTCATAGGGCAATGCACAGGCACTGAAAATGAAGATCTCAGGATTTAGAGCTCCTTTTGATGAAATACTTCAAAAACCTAGTTTCTAAAGTTTCTCAACACTTCTAAAGCTCAGAATGACAAGTAGCAAGACTGAATCAAAGTTCAGAGTCTTTCCACGATAATCACCACCTTCTCCTCTATTTTTCTACAGTGTTGCATGCAGGTATTTATAGGGAATGGGTGTTCAAAATGAAGGGTCAGGATCTTATTAGGGGGAGATGGAGGGCTCAGATTCAAAAGGACATAATCTGATGTCTGAGAATTAAAGAGAATCAAAATGGAGGGTCGGGATTCCGTTCAGAATATCTGTCCTTTCTCCCCTTAATCCAACGGTCAAGGGTTTCGCCTTACGAAATGGATCCAAAGGCTGGGAATAAAAGTGCTGAATCTATCGTCTGCTTTTGATCCGAGGGCTCCAGATCCATCCTTACAATTATAATCAACGGTGTAAATCGGGATGTAGAGGGCTACTCTAACCGTTTTGGCGTTTGGCTAGGAGGGCATCCTTGCAAATGAGATGTATGGTGAGGATCTGATCATGCCTGCAATGCTTTAACTAACTCAGATCTGACGATGAAGAGAGTTAATTGAAAGTTCTGATCGGAAGTTATTTAACCCCTCTGCGTTCTCCGATCTCTATAGGTCGTCTCCTGTTTCTTTCGATCTTGTAGTGACTGATCCATCCTAAGATTATTATTTCGATCTCTATCTTCTTTTGCGTCCGGTCTTTTATTTCCTGATCTTACTATTTTTCCAACCTCCTACTCAATCTGACCTGTATCGGTCAAAGCCATAAATTCTTCGGTTATCGATGAGCCCACTTCGAGTTTTGCAATAAATGCCAGGGCCCTATATATATGTAGCAATAGGAAATCACCTTCACACTTCACTTTTCTTTTTTTCAGTTTATTTTCAATGTACCACTTCCCCAATTTTAGCTTTCCCGGTGATAATTCTAATTATGATGGCCATTTTTATCCTTTTTCCGACTGTTTCCTTCGCCCCTCGCCTGAAAATTTATGACCCCGGCGATCGGAGAGCTATGAGAACATCATCTAATGACAGTGAGGGAATCGAACTAATTTACCGATCAAGATCAAAAGTGACGGCCGTATCGATCTCGAATCGGTCTATCGGTATAATCGGTAGACCGATCTCGGACAAAAGGACTGCTAATTTCAATCTTGATGTCGGTGACCGCCTCTTAAAGTTCATTTGGCTTCCAACCATATCAAGCGTCTCGACTAATATCATGAGAGTCATAGTCACCCTATCTGAGCTGCACATCTATCTAATATTTGTGGCTGGCTTTCTGATCAAACACATCTTTTGATTCGGCCACAAGACTTGGCTTTGACATAGGCCAGCATTCTAGGCATCAGAGTAGTCTTAAGCTAAGTAGAATGTAGTGCTGATTTTGAGAGATCGCCTAAATGATATAATTGAGATCACCCAACTGATGTAATCAGATCTTTTGAGATCGCCCAAATGATGTAATTGAGATCGCCCAACTGATGTAATCAGATCTTTTGAGATTGCCCAAATGATATAATCTAATCTTTTGGAAATGAAATGAAATTTTTACTTTGAATGTTTTTGTTTTGTTATTGCATTGGTTATTTTTCCAATCTTTGATAAGTGTACTATATCTGATCCCTAGACGAATCGCCATTCGCCGATCCGTGGGTTTGGAAATTTGTTCAATCCGATGACCTTAGTTGACCGATCTCATTTATCTGAATTTTTTACTATGTTTCTAGAACCTTCTTGCGACGTGTCAAGGAGAGCGGCTCAGTTCCACTAACCGATGTGACACTTGGGACTTTGTGAGCATTTAATGCTCAAACGGGTATAAATAGGAGAAAGGCGAGTCATTTGTTTCCTTATGTCATTTTCATACCTTCCCGTAGCGATTTCAACACTTCCTCTCGCTTTCTAAAGTTTTCAAGCATCGATTTACACTCCGGTAAGGGTTTTGATCTTTTCTCGGTTAATTTTCCTTTTTGTTTTTTGAAAATGAGTGGTACCAACGATCAGAGAGCTACTAGTCCTCCCTCCGTTCATATCTCATGGACATTAGATGAAGTTGAGGTGGTCAGGCCGAGCGGTGACCCGAACCTTCTACAACCTCTGTTTCAGCCCATGGTCGAGTGGCCCAATCAAAACAAGCATCTTCTTCAGGGAAAGAAAACTTACCCGTGGATGAGTTATCGTCAGTCCTTAAGGAAACCGATCTGCAGTCCATTAGTCAAGAATACAACCTTTGGACTGACTCCTTCGAGCTCATTAGATGTCATGGCGATCTCCGAGCTGATAATTTCTTTGAAGAAAATGACATGATCATGGTATATGAAGAACAATTGAAGGCCGGGCTTCGGTTCCCCCTAGACCAATTCTTTAGAGTCGTTCCAAAGTTCTATCATGTATGTGTATCCTAAGTGCACTCGAACTCCTAGTGGACTCTGGTGACTTTCAGAGGTTTATGCCGAGCTAAAAAGCACGAGCCTACAGCAAAGGTTTTTGTTGAGTTACATAGGCTCACTCGATGAAAGGACGACGAGTATTGGTTTTTCCAAGCCATGCCGCACTGTGGGCTTTTTACTGATCTCCCTTCTTCGTTGAAGAATTGGAAAAACCGATTCTTCATATTAAGGAGTAAGATCCCAAATGGCTTTGAGGGTATCCCGTGTAGTTGGCAGTACTTGGTCCCTTCAGTTCCAAAAAATATCGCCCTAAATAGAGACGAGGACGTCATGGTAAAGGGATTGAAGGATCAGGCGACTACTCACAAGTATTCATGTCTAGATGCAGTTATGGCCGAACTGAAGTGGTGGCTAATGCAGATGATCACCCATGAGGACTATGAGCTGCAGCTCTTTGACCTTGGACTCGGGATCGGTATAACCTAAATCTTTAGCCTCCTAACTTAGGTGATCTCACTAACTTGTTTTCTGTGCAGGTATGGCTGGAGGTTAGGGCGCGAAGGAGAGTCGTAAGCGAAAAAGGGAGGTCACCCAAAAAGTGCAAGAAATGAAGATTGTTGCTGTATCCCAGATGCCAGGGCGAGACTCGGTAGAAGTGCTGGGCTTTTCGTCCCAACCTTCGAGACAGCCGACCCCAGAGATAGAGATCGCTCCTTCCTCTCCTTGATAAGATGAACCACCACCTCTGTCAGTTTCTTAAAGTGCGGAAGGAGAGTCTTCCCAACCTGTTGTGAGGTCCCTCTCTCGTGGTGCCTAGGTCCTTATTCACTCGTTAGAGAAGAATTGCTCGATTTGGGGGAATTTTGTCCTAGCCAAGGTTTTGGGTACCACCATCTGCTTCCATGATGACCGAAATAGGCTGACTCTGGATAGCATTGACGACCTCCTGGCTTAGACGATGAGCTTGAGTGTAGAGAGCCTTGTGAATCAACATATAATCAGAGAAAAGGCTCATCTCTTGAGACAAGAAATTTTGAAGGCGGTCCAAGATGCTGCTTCTGCCAAAACCCAAATTTCATCTGCTAAGGACTACATCTCCGAGATTGAGGGTCGGACGAAATCTTATGAGGATAGGATAGCCGAATTGGAGTGGGAACTCAAAGAAGCTCAGGCCTGCCAAACTACAGATGTCACTCGTCTTACCGAGGAGATCAGAGTGAATGAAGAAGAGGCCGTGACGAGGGAAGTTGGTGCTTATGTGAATGCTCATGGTGATCTTCTGGTCGAGCTTGTAAGGCGCTATCCTGAGGAAGACTTCTTCTGGATGGTGGATAATATCCCTAGAGGTGAAGTGGAGAGCGAGGAGGAGCCTGAGAGAGAGAGAGAGGATGATAGAACTGATAATGTACCCAGATAGCAAGTTGGGGGAGACCCTCCTGCCGAATAACTTGTACATTTTTTATTTTAAAATGAATTGGGGTCTTTTATTTTCAATTTCTTGATAAGATCGAAAAGCATCCAAACCAAACTGTTTGAGTACTTAATTGAATTAAACTTGAGAACGACTATTAATCGAAAGATATCAAATTATTCTAAGAGATCGGAAAGATATTACACGTAAACATGAGATCGGACTGAGTCATGACCAAATACCAAATGGAACTTTAGAATATTAGAATTGCAAAGATTTAACACTGATTTGAACTTTTAAAGTTGGAACCATTATTAGACCAGATAAAAATGTTAACTTTATTTCGAGGAATATCTAGAGAATTCAAGCGAGAAACCCGATCACAACATTAGTCGAATGAAATTTTGCGATATTTGTACATAGAGAGATCAGAGAATTATAGTAGGCAAGATTGGATGATCCGAAGACCCAATGTTGACTCGAACTCATCTGATGAAGACCAAGAGATCAGAATGCAATCTAACTGAAGTGTGAGATCGATTTGTTCCAGGGACAAGCGATCCGTAAGTTCATAAAAGCTACCTGTGATCGGGACATCGATCGAGAATGGATAATAAAGTTTCAATTTTAAAAGATCCTTGCCTTCGAAGGTCGGCCAAAATATGATGTCTACTGCTACCCCTCTTTACATAATTTCTATTAAAGAGAATGAAATTCTCTTGTGTAGGAATCATGTAAAGATTCGGAACCATATTTTAGGCGGCTGGGATATTAGAACCAAAGATCAATAAGAAATTGAATGATGAAAATTAAAATCAACTTAGGCATGAAACCCAGAGGTTGATAACGGGAAATTAAATGCTAAAAATTAAAATCAACTTAGATCTTGAATCCAGAGGTTGATGACAGGAAATTAAAATCAACTTGGATCTTGAACCCAGAGGTTGATGATAGAAAAATAAATGCTGAAAATTAAAATCAACTTAGATCTTGATTCTAGAGGTTAATGACAGGAAATTAAATACTGAGAATTAAAATTAACTTATCTTGAATCCAGAGGTTGATGACAGGAAAATAAATGCTGAAAATTAAAGTCAACATGGATCTTGAATCCAGAGGTTGATGACAGGAAATTAATCCAGAGGGTGATGACAGGAAAATAAATACTGAAAATTAAAGTCAACTTGGATCTTGAATTCAGAGGTTGATGACAGGAAATTAATCCAGAGGGTGATGACAGGAAATTAAATGTTGAAAATTAAAATCAACTAGGATCTTGAATCCAGAGGTTGATGACAGGAAAATAAATGCTGAAAATTAAAATCAACTTGGATCTTGAACCCAGAGATTGATGACAGGAAATTAAATACTGAAAATTAAAATCAACTTGGATCTTGAACCCAGAGATTGATGACAAGAAAATAAATGCTAAAAAATAAAATAAATGCTGAAAATTAAAATCAACTTGGTTCTTGAACCCAGAGGTTGATGATAGGAAAATAAATGCTGAAAATTAAAATCAATTTGGATCTTGAACCCAGAGGTTGATGACAGGAAATTAAATGCTGAAAATTAAAATCAACTTGGATCTTGAACCCAGAGGTTGATGACAGGAAATTAAATACTGAAAATTAAAAACAACTTGGATCTTGAACCCAGAGGTTGATGACAGGAAATTAAATGCTGAAAATTAAAATCAACTTGGATCTTGAACCCAGAGGTTGATAACAGGAAATTAAATGCTGAAAATTAAAATCAACTTGGATCTATGACAGGAAATTAAATGCTGAAAATTAAAATCAACTTGGATCTTGAACCCAAAGGTTGATGGCAGGAAATTAAAATGCTGAAAATTAAAATCAACTTGGATCTTGAAACCAAAGGTTGATGGCAGGAAATTAAATGCTGAAAATTAAAATCAACTTGGATCTTGAATCCAGAGGTTGATGGCAGGAAATTAAATACTAAAAATTAAAATCAACTTGGATTCATTGGATATTGAATCCAGATGTTGATGGTAGGAAATTAAGTGCAGAAAAATTAAAATCAACTTGGATCTTGAATCCAGAAGTTGATGGCAAGAAAGTAAATGCTGAAAATTAAAATTAACTTGGATCTTGAACCCAGAGGTTGATGATAGGAAATTAAAATGCTGAAAATTAAAATCAACTTGGATCTTGAATCCAAAGGTTGATAGCAGGAAATTAAAATGCTGAAAATTAAAATCAACTTTGATATTGAATCCAGAGGTTGATGACAAGAAATATAAAATGCTGGAAATTAAAATCAACTTGGATCTTGAATCCAGAGGTTGATAGCAGGAAAATTAAAATGCTGAGAATTAAAATCAACTTAGTCTTGAATCCAGAGGTTGAGGGTACGAAATGTTGTGTTTGTACCTTTAATGATCACAAAGCAAACCTGACACAAGATGTTCCTCCAATCAAAGTGTACTTAATAAGGTCCCAAAGATAGATGATTAATGGAGAGGGTTAGAACGAGTCCCAAGGCTTAGCCTACAATTTCCTCCTTTTACTCACTTTTTTTCATGATGCACTTTCGGGTTTTCGTTCCTTACTCATTTTGCAGAAAGCGCCCTTGCGGGTTTTCGCCCTCTTTCACACATTTTGCTAGAAGCGCTCCTTCGGGTTTTCACTCCTCTTTTTTTTTTTTTTACCAATTGCTCGGCCATCGTTTATCCCCTATAAATCTCATAGCAAAGTATATATGGTTATCAATATTCAAATCTTGATCTTATAATAAAGTTTTAACGAATTAATAACGCATAAATCAAGGTATATAAGAAAAATAAATGAGAGTGAAGGAACAATTTTGTTATGGCTTAAAACAAAGGTACAATTTCAAAGGAAAATGATATAAGAATAGATCTCACAAATTCCTTGTAGCTAACTTTGAACTCCCTTAACTGCTACTATTTTAAGTAATCTTTCGTCGAAATTTTGTGCCGTGGTGACTTATTACCTCTTCTAGTCTTGGGCCCCCTTCCTTATTTCTCTGTTTTCTGGTCCTAGGAGCGCCCTTTCGGGTTTTCACCTCTAGAGTTTTTTTTTTTTTGGCTCACTTTTTTCAGGATGCTCTTTCGGGTTTTTACCCCTTAATCATTTTGTAGAAAGCGCCCTTGCGGGTTTTCACCCTCTTTCACACATTTTGCTAGGAGCGCCCCTTCGGGTTTTCACTCTTACATTTTTTTTTCAGGCATAATATCTTTTTACAACATCTGCATTCATGGGTCTTGGGAATTCTTTGCCGCCCATATGAGTTAAGATCAGTGCACTACCAGAAAATGCCTTTTTAACCACATAGGGTCCCTCGTAAGTTAGTGACCATTTGCCCCGAGGATCATTTTGATTTTGGAGGATATTTTTGAAAACCAGATCACCCGATTGGAATTCGTGCGAGTGAATGTCTTTATTAAATGCTTTAGCCATTCTCCTTTGGTATAATTGCCCATGACACGCTGCCGCTAGTCTTTTTTCATCTATTAGATTCAGCTGATCTAACATCGATTGAATCCATTCTGACTCGTCGATTCCCGACTCTTTTAGGATTCTTAGGGGGGGAATTTCCACCTCTACAAGCAAAACAGCTTCCATTCCATAGACTAATGAGTATGGAGTTGCCCCAGTCGATGTCCTTACGGAGGTCCGATAAGCATGAAGGGTGAAGGGAAGCATATCATGCCAATCTCTATAAGTGACGGTCATTTTCCTGAGTATTCTCTTGAGGTTTTTATTAGCGGCTTCCACCGCTCCATTCATTTGGGGACGGTATGGTAAAGAATTGAGATGCCGGATCTTGTACTGGTCACACAAATTTCGGATCTTTGGGCCATTTAAATTCTTAGCATTATTGGTGACAATTTCGCTAGGAAGGCCATATTGGCAGATAACATTGTTCTTGAAAATTTTGAGGAATGTATTTTGCATGATATGAGCATATGACGTTTCCTCAACCCATTTGGAAAAGTAGTCAATAGCCACCAAGATGAACCTGTGCCCATTGGATGCTTTGGGATTAATAGGACCAATTACGTCGATGCCCCATATTGCAAAAGGCCAAGGTGATACAAGATTAAAAAGCTGATGAGGTGGACATTTATCGGATCAGCATAGATTTGACATTTATGACACTTCTGAAAGTACTCAATGCAGTCTTTTTCCAAAGTAGTCCAGAAGTATCCTCGTCTCATAATTTGCTTAGCTATCATATGCCCATTGGCGTGAGTAGTGTAATTCCCCTCACGAGTTTCAAAAAGGATTCTCCTTGCTTCTTTTGCATCCACGCACCTCAACAATTCGCCATTGGAGCTCCTTTTGTACAAAATTTCGCCACTGGGGAAGTATCATAGTGCTAATCTCCTGATCATTCTTCTTTCATTTCTACTTGCCTTGGGAGGGTATTCCCTGGTTTTGATATAGACCTAGATGTCATGATACCAGGGTTTACCATTTGTTTCTTCTTCGATCATGAAGCAGTACGCCGGCTCACTCCTTATTTTGATTTGTAACACCTGTGTTGTCTGTCCCTCTTCCATCTGAGTCATGACAGCCAGAGTGGCTAAGGCATCGGCGAATTGGTTCTTGTCACGGTTGAGGTGAGTAAAGGAAATCTCTTTGAATTTTTTGATCAATTCTAGGAGATACTTTTGATATGGGATCAGTTTTGGGTCTTTAGTTTGCCATTCCCCTTTGACTTGATAAATGATCAAGGTCGAATCTCCGTACACCTCTAATTTCTTGATCTTCATTTCGATGGCAGCCTGTAAACCCATCACACAGGCTTCATACTCTGCAACGTTGTTGGTGCAGTCGAACCTTAGCTTGATAGCTATTGGGAAGTGCTTTCCATCTTGGGATATCAAAACTGCTCAAATCTCATTACCGGACAAATTGACCGCTCCGTCAAAATACATTTCCCATACGTCATTCTGTTCTTTGTCATTGCTGCTGACTTCATTAACATGCTCATAGGAGAATTTGAAATCTAGGGCTTCATAATCCTAGATCGAGCTTTCTGCTAAGAGATCAGCAATCACGCTTCCTTTCACTGCCTTTCTAGTCATGTAGACAATGTCATACTGAGAGAGTATGACCTGCCATTTTGCAATCCTCCCTGGCACGAACAGGCTTTCAAATACATACTTAATTCGGTCCATTCTGGAGATGAGCCACGTTTTATGATTCAACATGCAGTGTTTGAGTCGATTTGCCGTCCACGCTAATGCGCAATAAGTTTTCTCTAGGAATGAGTATCTCGAGTCTCATTCATTGAATTTTTTGCTTAGATAGTAAATGGCTCTTTCCTTTCTCTCCGTGTCATCTTGCTGTCCTAGGACACAACCCATCAAACTCTACTGAACTGCCTTATACAGAATCAATGGCCTTTCTGTCACTAGAGGAACCAATATTAGCGAATTTGACAGGTACTGTTTAATCTTTTCAAAAGCCTCTTGATAAACTTGATCCCACTAAGTGGTGTTATTCTTCTTGAGTAGTTTAAAAATGGGCTCAGCTTTAGTAGTGAGATTGGAGATGAATCTTGAAATGTAGTTCAGCTTTCCCAGGAAACTGCGCACCTCCCTTTCTGTCTTTGGGGAAGGCATTTCTTGAATGGCTCAAACTTTGTCTGGATCCACTTCTATTCCCTTCTCGCTTACTATGAATCCCAATAGTTTACTAGACCTGGCCCCAAATACACACTTAGCCGGGTTCAGCTTCAGTTGATACTTCCTAAGCCTTTCGAACACCTTTCTCAACACTTGTACGTGACTTTCTCTCTCTCTGGATTTGATAATCATATCATCCACATACACTTCCACTTCCTTGTGCATCATATCATAGAATAATGTGACCATGGCGCGTTGGTAGGTAGCTCTAGCATTCTTTAATCCAAAGGGCATCACCCGATAGCAAAATACCCCCCACTGGGTGATAAAAGCAGTTTTGTCTTTGTCCCCCTCATCCATGGGGATTTGGTTATACCCCAATGCCCCATCGATACATGAACATCTTCCCAACCCTGTAGCATTGTCTACCAGCACATCTATGTGTGGGAGAGGGAAATCATCCTTCAAGCTTGCCTTATTGAGATCCCTGTAATTAATACATACTCTTACTCTTCCATCCTTCTTCATTATAGGGACAACATTAGCTATCCACTGGGGGTATTTGACCACTTCCAGGAATCCAGCATCATACTGCTTTTTGACTTCATCCCTAACTTTGAGCAGCGTGTCGGGGTTCATTCTTCTCAATTTCTGTTTTACTGGAATCGTCCTAGGAATCAGAGGGATCTTATGCGTTACTATCTGAGGATCCAATCCTGGCATGTCATCATAGCTCCATGAGAACACATCAATGAATTCCTTAAGCAAACTGACCATACTCTCTAATTCTCTGTTATTCACGACCTTAAGTTCCCTCTTTGTTTCCTTAGTCCTTAGATTTATGGTGTGTATTTCATCCCCACAAGGCACCAGGGAAGGTTCATCTCTTTCACCTTGTTCTTCTATAGACTCTCCTTTGGAATCACTTGAACCAATGGTAGTTATGGGAGTTTCAAAGTTAATATAAGGAACTTCAGAGTCAATTGAATTATTAGGTGTGGATTGGTCAATGGTCCTGAATAAATAAAAGTGGAGTATATTAAAAAAAAAATAGATTTTAATGGCTAAAGAAAAAGAGAATTGGACACAAAATGCGCTATTAATTTATTAATACTTCAATCATAAGAAAAGGGTCCATTTACAGCATTACACTTGTCACCATGGATAAAATGATCAATTGTTGATAACAAAATGTACTTTACTCGAGATTAAGCATGAGGATATCTTCTGCTTCCTAATTATCAAGTTCTTGTCCTTCAGCGATTGGTGAAATCAGCGTTTCGGACATGGAGTCTAGCTGTATGACATCAATGGATGGTTCTAAAGGAGACTCTTCACTTTCTTCTGGATTCTCGATGATTGGTTTGGTGAAAACATCTGTGATTTTTGGGACAACTTTCACTTTCCCGGCTGTTCTATCAAACCTTTGATCCCTGAGCATATTCCTCATCTAGAATCTTCCATCCACTAAAGCATCTTCCTCATATCCCAAGCTGAAGTGACCAATCTTCTGGATAGCCGGTACAGGTTTGATAATCTCCTGTAACGCAGTGGCCAATCCCTTGCCTTTTTCATAGCCACTCTTCAACATCACCTTTACAACTATTGCGACAGCCCCTTCGTCCTTCGGAGTAGTTCTTTGTAACTCCAACGCTTGGAAAGAACTTTCCAAGGATCTTTCGGTTGTTTCTACATAAGGAACCGATTGAGGCTCAGTGACTAGCATGGCTTCCTCCCCTCTTAATGTGATGATTTTGCTGCTCATGATGTATTTGATCCTTTGATACAAAGTTGAAGGTACCGCATTTGACGAATGGATCCAGGGTCTCTCTAACAACATGGTGTATGTCAACTCAATATCCATTACTTGAAACGTGACGTTAAAAGTGCATGCCCTGATCTGAAGCGGCAAATCGATGTCCCCTAGTACCTCTCTCTTTATACCGTCAAAGGCTCTTACTACTATGGCACTTTGGCATATGGCTGATGGATCAACAGGTAATTTTGCTAATGTGGCATTAGGCAAGACATTGAGGGCAGATCTATTATCAATCAGGACTTTAGCAACTATGTACCCCTTACACTTGACTGTCACGTGCAAAGCTTTGGTATGCTTCAAGCCAGTCGGGTCTACTTCATCTTCCGAAAAAGTGATAAAATTGGACGCCTGAATTTGCCCAACTATTTTCTCAAATTGCCCCGGTGTGATGTCGGGGTTCACAAAGGCTCGGTCCAGAACTTTTTGCAAGGCATGACGATGAACTACCGAGCTTAAAATCAAGGACAGTAAGGAAAATCGAGTGAGTGTCTTTCTTAACTGCTCAATGACGTCATATTCGCTTTGTTTTATGATCTGTAGCAACAGTTCCTCCTCTTCTTTCTTTTCACTAGGTTCCCCTTTCTTAACCCTCACAGCCCCTTCCTCCATATTTTCTTGTGGCTCTCCCATTTTTACTCTCTCCTTCTTCGTTTCTGCCTCATCATTTCCGTAACATCTCCCACTCCTGGTTATAAAGTCCACTTCCTGATCTTGTGGGAGTGAGTTACTGGTTGTGATAGGTTTTGGGTCTGGTTGGGGAGTAGCATTGTTGGAGGGTCTTATACAGGTCATCTTAAAATGCTCGTGAGGAGCGAAGCATGGCTTAGGAGGGGTAATGGGTTGAGTGTGGGTATGGTTGAGGGTAGGAGTTGAAGTGCTGCTGGATGCACCCTGAGTAAATTCTTGGAGGTTGTAGTTCCAAGGTACCGCATGGGTATTAGTGACTGAGAGTTGAGGTGGACCTCGGATAATCGTTATTGGTGGTGTTGGTGGTGTTGGTGTGTTGGGAGCAGAAAAAACTATTCTTGGATTGGGGGTAGAGGCCTCTCGGCCGAACCTGGTTATGTTCACTTCACCCTCTATCCTCGACTTTCGCTGACATCTCAAAGTTTTGAGTGATAACATCCTCCGAACCTCCTGCCTAAATTCGTCACAGTTGTGTAACTCATGATTGGCAGCTCCTCCGTGGTAGCGGCATCCTGAATTATGCTGATCACTTCCTGACCTGGATCCCTGAGGGCATAGGTATCCCTCTCTTACCGCCATTGCAAAAATCTCCTTGAAATGAGGAATCAGCTGATCTACCTCTAAAATTGATCTTTCATCCTCAAGTTCTATCAAATTCACGCCATTTCCTGTATCATGATTAGGTAATGGGTTTGAAGTGATGTTGGGAAGAGAGCCATTTCCCTCAATTTTAAGCCATCCGTTTCTGATCAGAGCCTGTACCTTTCCCCAAAGAGCTCCATAATTATCTATTGAATGCCCCACTACCCCACTATGATATTCATATCGGGCACTAGCATCATACCACCTAGGATATGGTGGCTGAACCGGGTCAAGGGGAATGGCCACTATGTGATTTATACCCAGGAGGTATCGGCAGATTTCACTGAGCGAAAGGGAGAGAGGTGGATCAGGATTCCTTGGGGTCTTGGGTTGGTTTGAGGAGCAGGTGGTCTCAACTGATTAGGTTGGGCAGGCGGTTTGGGGTGGTAAGCAGCTTGAGGTGGATATTGTAGGCGAAGGTGAGGATAATTTGGAAAAAGGGGCGGAACATTTGCTATTATTGGGCCCTGTATTGGAGGGTATGGTCAAAAGTTATTTTGAGGGAGTGGTGGTTGAGCTTGTCGGGTGATAGAGTGTAAATCACCTTCCTTCTTTTTCCCGAAACTTGCTGTTTTCTTTGCATAGTTTTCTCCGGTCAACTCCTACAACCTTCCTAATCTGAGGTTAGCTTCGATTCTTTCACTGGCCTGGATAATGTCGGAAAAGCTATTAGACATATTTCCGATCATTAAATTGAAATATAGGGCCTTCAGGGTTTCAATGAAGAGAGAGCAAAGCTCATTGTCAGTAATTGGAGGATATACCTCAGCTGCCTTTTCACTCCATCTCTGTGCATATTCCTTAAAGCTCTCCTTCTCTTTTTGCATTAGATTTTGAAGGTCTCTTCGTGTTGGGGTGACATCACAGTTGAACTTGTACTGCTTGAGGAAAGCATCAGCCAAATCTTTCCAGGAGCATAGTTTGCTCCTATCCAGTTGTATGCACCATTGCAAGGCTGCCCCAGGAGGCTTTCATGAAAGAAATAGACCAGAAGTCTGTCATCTTCTGTGAGGGTGGACATCTTGGCTATGTAAGTGGCCAAATGGATGCGGGGGTTTGAATTTCTGGTATACTTGTCAAAGTCCAGAACTTTAAACTTAGGTGGTACCACTACATCCGATACCAATCTCAGTGAAGATACATCAACTGAGCCATAAATGTTCAGACCTTCTATAGCTCTTAGTCTTTCCTCTAGAATAGATAACTTCTCACTTTCTTTTTCTTTATTTTCACTCCCTGCTACATAAGCCATGCCTCTGGTTGGGAAATAAGTTATAGGGTGAACTGAAGGGATTGGTATGGAAGGGTACAATTCGGCGTTTGAGACAGCTAGATGATAAGAAAAGGGTAATTCATTATTTAGGAATGTTGGGTTGACAGTGATCGTCAGACCAGGAATAGGAGGCTAGAAGGTGAAAGAGGTTAAAGCTTGATGGAAATCAACTGTCGTTACGAGTGGGCGAGGTACTGGTAAATTTGATTCTGGTGTAGGTTGAATGATTTCTCTACTTTGGGACATCTCTTTCATCAATTTTATTAGCTCTAAGACTTGGTCTCTCAATTCTGAAACTTGTCCTTATAGGTTCTGCACTTGTTCCTGGTCTTCTATTATCTTCTTCGCTCGGGACCTTGTTAAGTACACTCTTTTTGGTTGAACTGCTTGCTCGGTCGGGTTTGCTTTGTTTGGAGCAATGTTGATTTCCTGTGGAAAGTTTTTAAATTAGTTTTAAATCCTGTTAGAGTTAAAGATCCTAACTAGGCAAAGGATACGGTGGCAGATGACTGCCGAAATGGAGTTTGCAGAAGGCGAATGGCATCAACTTTATCATGGCATCACTCGATAGTCCAACAGTGAATGACGGGATTGTATGCGTATCTATGATATTTGTCCATATGACACATTCGTCTTTTTATATAACCCTAACGATGATAGTTCCCACGGGAGTTATACTATTCATTCATATTTTGCTAAATATGGTTCAAACAATTCATTAACAATTAGTTCATACATAGCATTCTTTGCTATTGCCTAGGTTTAGGAAGACTCTTTAAAATACAATGACATCTTTTGAGGTACTCATAGAGTCTTTCTTCTTATCTGCCAGGATTGAATGTCTTTAAGGCGTACTCAGATTCTGGCAGTAGTTCTTGTTTCCCTTGTGCTATCATTCTCTCTAACTGATCAATATTTTCTCTCAGCTCTTGATGAAGGGTTGCTTGCCTTTCCTTTTCTTTCCTTTCGTTGGCACATTCTTTCAAAATGTCATTAATAAGTTGTGCCTGCTCCTTCACTTCAAGCTTCTTCTTTTTGCTTTCCTATTTATATACTTCCATAAGTATTTCCTGATATTCCAGCTTCTCCTGTATTTTGCCATTCTGGACTCCTGCCTCTCTCACTGCATTTTGAAGCGAGGTCTTTTCTTTCTCCCACTGTATCTCTTGTCCCTCAAATTCTGCCTTTTCTACTATCACTTCTTCCCTGAGCCTTTTTACCTCTTTTTTCAGGATTTTCTGTCGATCTTCCAACTGCCTTATATGTTCTTGCTATTACTGGTTCTCGACGCTCGAATTTTGTAGAGAGCTGACCAACTTGGCACTAACTTCTTCTGAAAGAACTTCCTGATGAGGCATGCTTCCCTTAGGCTCTGCTAGTTCGAAAACTTGATATCCCTGGTCTCTACTTGTTCTTCATCTGAGGTAATCTTCCGTGGTGCTTGGCCCTTTAGGCGACCGTTCAATCATGGTGACCCTTTCCCAGGATTTGCGAAATGCTTTCAGTTCTTCCTCTCTGCCGAGTTCATGATAGAAATGAGCTTGATGGAAACTTTCAACATTGGGCGTGAACTGGGTTGAACCGAATTGCCTCATTACCAAAGCTGGGATGTAACTTGTGCACCCGGTCAGTCCTATTAAAAGTACCAAGTGATTATCCCTTATACTGAACAAAATGGGCTGGCCCATAGTCCATAACTTCCTCCAGCAATAGTTGTGACTGTTGAAGCTTAGAATCTGCTCTTACCATTGCAGTTCATTCTTTGGACTTATTGCTAATCTAGCCATTTTTTTCAATGAGAGGCTGGTTAGGATACCAGGTTAATCCCTTAGTTTCCAAAGGACAGATGTGGCTGAGGATCCAAAGATGTAGCAATTAGGAATAGCACTTGATGGTCCCCTTACCGTGTCGTCGGCAATATGTTAGAGTCAAGAGGGTCTCTGCAAGGATGACAGGTATTGGGTTGACATTTTGCTTCTCTACTGCCCAAAATATTTCCGTGATGCTGTAAGTTATAACTCCTAAAGTCCCAGGAAATAAGATCAGGCCGTAAATTCCCAAAGCTAGTGCCAACGAAGCCTGTTCCTATTACTTGCTCTGAATATGCAGATCCAAATGCTTTTTGATGTAAGTCCAATACCACCCATGTGTGCTTTTCTTGACGGTTTCCTTTGTCTTTGCTTCCTCTGTAGAGATTCCAAGTATATGTGAAAACCATTTCCAGGTCTGCCTATGCTTGAGGTGTAGATAAATCTGATTCTACACCATATAAGGGATTTCTAGCAGCGCCTAATATTCTTCTATAGTGGGAATTGTATCAATATTGTTGAAGGAGAACACCTTATACCTAGGATTCTAAGTTGATAGCATGGCTTTTAATGTAGGAACTTGTACTCTGACCCGTATCAAAGTTGCAATCCTCCCATACTTTTCCTCAAACTTTACTTTGACATGATCGGGAAGTGATTTCCAATTGCTGGATAAATCCTCAAGACCGGTCATTCTAACCTCAACCTTACTTAGATCCAATGGAGGTAATGGGCCAATGTCTACCCCTATGTCATCAATCTGTGGGGACTCTGACCTATGAATCAGTTTGGACCATTGTCTAGCATTCTATTCCTGCCTTGAAACTCCTTCAGTTGACTGACTCGAGGATGCCATTTTAAAGTTTCTATTTATCCTTTACAGACTCCAATTTATAATGCCTGCGGAGAAAATACATTAACAGAATAAATTCAGGTAATTTTGAATTATACTGCTGGCGTGGCAATATTTGTACACCTATCAAAGTAGGAAGGTGTTTAGATCATCCTGACAGTATGATTCAAAATTACCCTCATGTTATTTAAAAATTTAAAAATATAAACAGTGTAAGGTGAAAGCAAGTATGTCCCTTTTGTCCTAAAATAGGGAGAGTCCTAATACCGGGTAAGTACTATCTAATTGGATAGTTCTATCTTATGAGGTAGTTTGCTATGGCTTTCAGCTAATGTGATAATTTAGCTCAAGGTCTAATTTTCTAAAGCCACAGGTTCCCAAATCATCCCTATTGTAAACAGTAGAGCCTCATTCCACCACTATGATACTAACGGGAGAATTCCATGGGTATCACAGTAGATGGAACAATTTTCAATCTGAGCAGAAGCCTTCACGGATACTAACGGGTTAAAACCCATAGGTACCGCTACATGACTCCCTCCTATTTCTTAAAAGGATAAGAAAGCCGGGGTATAGGGCTGAAGTGTGTGAGAACATCGTGTAAGTAATCAGTGTGTGAAGGGACATATTTACCTCTTCCCTGTACGGGGGGGAGTTTTAGACGAAAATTACTGTAATAAATAAGATAATCAAAATAAGCGAAATGGTTAGAGAGAATAACAATAATCAATATATTAGGACTTTCGAATTTTATAAGTTAAGCCCCCTAATTATGGTTTTAATTTACACGAACATAAAATTAAATCTGCTTTCGGACCTCTAAACCAGGGTTAAGGTGATAACCTCCCCAGCGGAGTCGCCAAGCTATTGCAAGGGTTTTGCGGTGACTGGATGATTTCTCACCGAAGTGGGAAAAGTGAGGAGTCACCACTTTAATTTTGAGAGAAATTAAAGAAAACCATTTGTAAAAATAAAAATCCACTTTGAAAAAAAAAAACAGAGATTCTAGGTTCGGGGTCCGTATACGGGTGGGGAAGGTGTTAGGCACCCCACCTCATCCCTCAATGAGGGTAAGCAGATTTAATGTTATGCTCTTTATAAATTCATAATTTAGGGGTTAGAATGATGATGTTAATCCTTTGCATAAATAAAAGGAATATTTAATATTTCACTATTTTGGGTTGCCCAATAATACGAGTACATGAGATGACCCTTCAGTGAATAGGTATTGTGTAATGGATTTTTATTAGGGGTTAATTTGAATGCTGAAGTTGTGATATCTTAGTTTAAATTTAAGCTAAGAGAATTCGGATAAGAACTCTCTCCCGATCTCTTAATGTATTCTATTAAAATTTAGTGGATTTCAGGTAAGAACTCTCTCCCGATCTCTACATATTTTTTAAGATTTTTGTCGAGAATTCCCGTAAGAACTCTCCCCTGATCTCTTAATATATTGCGTTAAAAATTATGCTGAGTTCGAGCAACAACTCTCCCCCGATCTCTTAATGTATTCTATTAAAATTCAGCAGATTTCAGATAAGAACTCTCCCCCGATCTCCACATATTTTTAAAGATTTTTATCGAGAATTCGGGTAAGAACTCTCTCTCGATCTCTTAATATATTGCTTTAAAAATTATGCTGAGCTTGGGTAAGAACTCTCTCCCGATCTCTTAATATATTGCGTTAAAAATTAGACTGAGTTTGGGTAAGAACTCTCCCACGATCTCTTAATATATTACATGAAAAATTATGCTGAGTTCGAGTAAGAACTCTCCCCCGATCTCTTAATATATTGCATTAAAAATTGTGCTGAGTTCAGGCAAGAACTCTCTCCCGATCTCTTAATATATTGCATTAAAAATTAGACTGAGTTCGGGTAAGAACTCTCCCCTGATCTCTTAATATATTGATCAGAATGGCGTTTTATAAGAACTTTAAACTAAGGATCCTGGAAAAAGGGTCCTTCTTGACCGTTATTATATGGGAATGAAGTATCGAAGACACAGGAAACTCCCGTGTAAAGCTTTTTCTAGCCCACGGGACCTTATAACTAGAGGGCGGACGATAGGCCGAACTCTTTGTCGATCTTTCGCTTGATCGCTTTATCAGAACTCTTTGATTTGTGACATCAAATATCTTTTTTGTCGCTTGCCCGGGATCCGAACTTATCTTGATTCCCAATTTATTGTCTTATTGCCTTGGTTTTTTCCCAGGCCCGATCTCATGACTTATTTGTTTGGCCTAATCTTGTTTCCATCCTATTTGACCTTTGCTACACCTATATTTCTTTATCATTTTTAATTTATTCAGACCAAAAACTTTCATATTAAAGTACTCCTGCCTATATTCTTTAGAGTATTTATGAGTCGCCGAGGGCTCAGACTTCTACACTAGGTGACGATAAAAGAAGTTTATGAATGAATAAATAGAAGGCACAGGAAATAACTATGGGCCTAGATGGCCTATTCTGAGATTTAGTGTGACTGGATATAAAAGAAACTTTAAAAGAAAACTGGGGAAAACAAACCAAGGGTATTCAACAAAATGACAGTTTAGACACTTACCTGTGAAAAGTTAAGGAGACAGGCGAGCTGGCTCCGATATCCACAAATCTTGGAGAGGTGAAAGCTGACGGTCGAAGGACTTGAGCTTACCCTAGGTAATGGGAATGGATTAGAACGGAGTTGAGCTTGGAGGGTAATGCACAGATACTAGGGCGGTGGGAATGAGGGGGAGTAAAGATGGTTTCACAGGGCAATGCACAGGCACTAAAAATGAAAATCTCAGGATTTAGAGCTCCTTTTGATGAAATACTTCAAAAAACTGGTTTCTAAAGTTTCCCAACAATCTAAAGCTCAGAATGACAAGTAGCAAGACTGAATCAAAGTTCATAGTCTTTCCACCATAATCACCACCTTCTCCTCTTTTTTTCTACAGTGTTGCATGCAGGTATTTATAGGGAATGCGTGTTCAAAATAAAGGGTCAGGATCTTATTAGGGGCAGACGGAGGGCTCAGATTCAAAATGACATAATCTGATGTCTGAGAATTAAAGAGAATCAAAATAAAGGGTCAGGATTCCGTTCAGAATATCTGTCCTTTCTCCCCTTAATCCAATGGTCAAGGGTCTCACCTTACGAAATGGATCCAAAGGCTGGGAATAAAAAGCGCCGAATCTATCGTCTACTTTCAATCCAAGGGCTCCATATCCATCCTTACAATTATAATCAATGGTGTAGATCGGGATGTATAGGGCTGCTTAATATTTTTAGCGCCTGGCGGCTAGGAGGGCGTCCTTGCAAATGAGATGTGTGGTGAGGATCTGGTCATGCCTGCAATGCTTTAACTAACTCAGATCTGACGATAAAAAGAGTTAATTGAAAGTTTTGACCGGAAGTTATTTAACCCTTGTGCGTTCTCCGATTTCTATAAGTCATCTCCTGTTTCTTCCGATCTTGTCGTGACTGATCTACCCTAAGATTATTATTCCGATCTCTATCTTCTTTTGCGTCTTGTCTTTTATTTCCCGATCTCACTATTTTTCCAACCTCCTACTCAATTTGACCTGTATCAGTCAAAGCAATAAATTCTTCGGTTATCGATGAGCCCGCTTCGAGTTCTGCAATAAATGCCAGGGCCCTATATATATGCAGCAATAGGAAATCACCTTTACACTTCACTTTTCTTTTTTTCAGTTTATTTTCAATGTACCACTTCCCCAATTCTAGCTTTTCTAGTGATAATTCTAATTATGATGGCCATTTCTATCCTTTTTTTACTGTTTCGTTCGCCCCTAGCCTGAAAATTTATGACCCCGGCGATCGGAGAGCTATAAGAACGTCATCTAATGACAGTGAGGGAATCAGACTAATTTACCGATCAAGATCGAAAGTGACGGCCGTGCTGATCTCGAATTGGTCTATCGGTACAATCAGTAGACCGATCTCAGATAAGAGGACTGCTAATTTCAATCTTGATGTCAGTGACCGCCTCTTGAAGTTCATTTGGCTTCCAACCGTATCAGGCGTCCCGACTGCAACTCGGTTCTGGTCAATAACATCGGCGATGACTCTGCTCAATATCATGAGAGTTATAGTCACCCTATCTGAGCTGCACATCTATCCAATATTTATGGCTGGCTTTCTGATCAAACACATCTTTTGATTTAGCCACAAGACTAGGTTTTGACATAGGCCAGCATTCTAGGCTTCAGAGTAGTCTTAAGCTAGGTAGAATGTAGTACTGATTTTGAGAGATCGCCCAAATGATGTAATTGAGATCGCGCAACTGATGTAATCACATCTTTTGAGATTGCCCAAATGATATAATTGAGATCGCCTAACTGATGTAATCAGATCTTTTGAGATCTCCCAAATGATGTAATCAAATCTTTTGAGATTGCCCAAATGATGTAATATGATCTTTTGGAAATGAAATGAAATGAAATTTTTACTTTGAATGTTTTTGTTTTGTTATTGCATTGGTTATATTTCCGATCTTTGATAAGTGTACTAGATCTGATCCCTAGACGAATCGTTATTTGTTGATCCGTGGGTTTGGAAGTTTGTTTAATCCGATGACCTTAGTTGACCAATCTCATTTATCCGATTTTTTTACTATGTTTCTGGAACCTTCTTGCGACGTGTCAAGGAGGCGGCCCGATTTCGCTAACCGATGTGTCACTTGGGTCTTCGTGAGCATTTAATGCTCAAACAGGTATAAATAGGGGAAAGGTGAGTCATTTGTTTTCTTATGTCATTTTCAGACCTTCCCGTAGCGATTTCAACACTTCCTCTTGCTTTCTAAAGTTTTCAAGCACCGATTTATACTCCGGTAAGGGTTTTGATCTTTTCTCGATTAATTTTCATTTTTATTTTCTGAAAATGAGAGGTACCGATGATCAGAGAGCTGCTAGTCCTCCCTCCGTTCATATCTCATGGACATCGGACGAAGTTGAGGTGGTCAGGCCTTGCGGGTGGCCCGAACCTTCTACAACCTCTGTCTCAGCCCATGGTCGGGGGCCCAATCAAAACAAGCATCTTCTTCAGGGAAAGAAAACTTACCCATGGATGAGTTACCGTCGGTCCTTAAGGAAACCGATCTATAGTCCATTAGTCAAGAATATAACCTTCGGACTAACTCCTTCGAGCTCATCAGATGTCATGGCGATCTCCAAGCTGATCATTTCTTTGAAGAAAATGACATGATCATGGTATATGAAAAACAATTGAAGGCCGGGCTTCGGTTCCCCCTGGACCAATTCTTTAGAGCCGTTCTGAATGTATGTGTAGCCCAAGTGCACCCGAACTCTTGGCGGACTCTGGTGGCTTTCAGAGGCTTATGCCAAGCTAAAAAGCTCAAGCCTACAACAAAGGTTTTCACTGAGTTACATAGGCTCACTCGACGAAAGGACGATAAGTATTGGTTTTTCCAAGCCAAGCCGCCCTGTGAGTTTTTTACCGATCTCCCTTCTTTATTGAAGAATCGGAAGAACCGGTTCTTCATATTGAGGAGTAAGATCTCGAATGGCTTTGAGGGTATCCCGTGCAGTTGGCAGTACTTGGTCCCTTCAGTTCCAAAGAAGATCGCCCTAAATAAAGACGAAGACGTCATGGTAAAGGAATTGAAGGATCAGGTGGCTACTCACAAGTATTCATGTCTAGATGCAGTTATGACCGAACTGAAGTAGTGGCTAATGCAGATGATTGCCCATGAGGATTATGAGCTGCAGCTCTCTGAACTTGGACCCGGGATCGGTATAACCTAAATCTTTAGCCTCCTGACTTAGGTGATCTCACTAACTTATTTTCTGTGCAGGTATGGCTGGAGGCAAGGGCGCGAAGGAGAGCTACAAGCAAAAGAGGGAGGTCGCCCAGAAAGTGCTAGAAATGAATATTGTTGTTGTATCCCAGACACCAGGGCGAGACTCGGTAGAAGTGCCAGGCTCTTTGTCTCGACCTTCGGGACAGCCGATCCCAAAGATAGAGATCGCTCCTTCCCCTCCTAGACAAGTTGAACCTCCACCTCTGCCGGTTTCTTCAAGTGAGAAAGGAGGGTCTTCCCAACCTGCTATGAGGACCCTCTCTCATGGTGCCCAGGTCCTCATTCACTCGCTAGAGAAGAATCGCTAGGTTTGGGGGAATCTTGGCCTGGCTAAGGTTTTGGGTGCCACCATCTACTTCCAGGGCAATCGGAATAGGCTGACTCCGGATAGCATTGATGACCTCTTGGCTTAGACGATGAGCTTGAGCGTAGAGAGCCTTGTGAATCAACATATAATCAGAGAAAAAGCTCATCTCTTGAGATAAGAAATTCTGAAGGCGGTCCAGGACGCTGCTTCTGCCAAAACCCAATTTTCATCTGCTAAGGACTACATCTCCGAGATTGAGGGTCGAACGAAATCTTATGAGGATAGGATAGCCGAATTGGAGTGGGAACTCGAAGAAGCTCGGGCCTGCCGAACTGCCGATGTCTTACTGAGGAGATCATAGTGAAAGAGGAAGAGGCTGTGACGAGGGAACCTGGTGCTTATGTGAATGCTCATGGTGATCTTCTGGCCAAGCTTGTAAGGCGCTATCCTGAGGAAGACTTCTCCAGGATGGTGGATCTTGCCCCTAGAGGTGAAGAGGAGAGTGAGGAGGAGCTTCAGAGAGAGAGAGAGGATGATAAAACTGATAATGTACCCGAAGAGCAGGTTGGGGGAGACCCTCCCACTGAATGACTTGTACATTTTTTATTTTGAAATGAATTGAGGTCTTTTATGTTTAATTTCTTGATAAGATCGGAAAGCGTCCAAACCAAACTGTCTGAGTACTTAATTGAATTAAACCTGAGAACGACTATTAATCGAAAGATATCAAATTATTCCAAAAGATCGGAAAGACATTACACGCAAACATGAGATCGGACTGAGTCATGAACAAATACTGAATAGAACTTCAGAATATTAGAATTGCAAAGATTTGACACTGACTTGAACTTTTAAGGTCGGAACCATTATTAGACCGGATAAAAATCTTAACTTTATTTTGAGGAATATCTAGGGAATTCAAATGAGAAACTCGATCACAACATTAGTCGAATAAAATTCTGTGATATTTGTACATAGAGAGATCGGAGAATTACAGTAGGCAAGATTGAATGGTCTGGAGACCCAATGTTGACTCGAACTCTTCTAATGAAGACCAAGAGATTGGAAAGCAATCTAACTTGAGCGTGAGGTTGATTTGTTCCAAGGACGAGCAATCGGTAAGTTCATAAAAGCTACCTGTGATCGGCACATCGGTCGAGAACGGATAATAAAGTTTCAATTTTAAAAGATTCTTGCCTTCTAAGTTCGGTCAAAATATGGTGTCTATAAATATTTTAAAATTTTTGGTAACATAATTGATTAGTGAAATAAATGGATTGGAGATCTTAGAGTTGCATCAAAATGGATTAGGATTCATGTATTTATGACTTTCTTCATTAATGAATAAAATTATTTTAAAAAGAAAAATTGTCATAGTATAATATATTTTATTATAAATACAATAATATATAATTCAATTTTTGAAAATATATGAACCGTGTAAAAAATTGAAGCTAGTCCAACAAAGCCGTGTCTTGTAATTTTGAAGATATCATCAAACAATTGTATTTAGCAAATAGCTCTTCGACAATCTATAATTAAAATTGACTAAACTTTAGTTATATTTATGAGATTATTGAAAATAGACCCTATTTCAAATTTGAACAAGATTTAGACTTCTTATTTAAAAAATGCATGAATTTACCAATTTTTAGATTATTGTTAAAAAACCAACTATATAAATTTCAATAATTAATCATAAATTCAATTTATTTTAAATTAAATATAAATGTTATTATTATTTTAAATTAAAATTAAACCTAATTATAATTAAGTCTAAATTGAAATGGAAAAAAAAATATATAAAAACTGCGCCTGTCCCCATTAAGGTTGCTTCATAAATGTGGGCGAAGAAACCTCTTGTCCTGTGATCTCTGATCATGATCGAGCCATCTACATGTAACAAACAGCAATTGCCGCCGCTGCACCGAAACATTTCTCTCTATCGCGCTTATAGGCTCATGAGCCAAATCATCTTCTACATTTTTGTCCACAAAAATGGCTGCGGCCACTCTCTCCGTCCGGCCCAACCGTCTCTATCTTGATTGGCCCTTCTCCCGGCCACTGTTTCACCTTCCCAACTCCACCGTAACAAATACTCAAATAAAGTCCTTCAAGAATGAGCCTTGGAGGGCCACAATCGTCCCCTCGTCTCGCCGCCCTTTCGCGGCGGGTGGCGCGCGAGCCTCTTCCCGAGCCGACGACTCTGCGCCGTCTGAGATGTCGGTCGAGAACGCTCTCAAGCTTCTCGGTGTTTCGGAGAGCGCGTCTTTCGATGACATACTCCGCGCCAAAAAAGCCATTCTTGCAACGTGCAAGGATGACCAGGACGCGATTGCACAGGTTATTTTTATTTTTTTTTTGTTGGAATTTAGGAATTTTGATGTTTGGCATATTTAATTCTGTGTTTTTTTTTAATTAAAAGAAATCCATTTTGTTCTTCATTTAATTTTGAAGTTATGACTTTAAAATTTAACGTTTCAATTTCTTTTCTTGGCTTTCAATTTGAATTTTTCAAGATTGTTATGCGGTTATTACAAAACTGAAATGATCTTGTCATTTGTGTGTAGTTCATCCATTATGGGTAGGTAATTAATTGGATTTTGTATTGTGTTTGAGCATTGGATTTGTTTTTGAAGTTGCTGTCTGACTTGCCTAATGAACTTTGAATTTCATTACGCTGCTAATAGTTAAAACTTGGAACTGTTTAGCTAGTTTGTATGTTTTGTGTAATGGATCCTATGTGGAAATCTAGTGTATAAAGAATGGATTAGTGGAAATTTGAAATTTCTTCTTTAAAGCTAGTACTTATCAGTTCTTTTGTAAGATTGCATGATTTTGTAGATCTTGTTGACTGGATCTTTTGTATAATTTATTGCCTGTAACTTGCTATTCTTGATTTGTGTTGTATATTAAGCTTCAAATTCACCGTCTCATTTGTCTATTATTTGAAGATTGTTGAATCGTATGAAGCTCGCTCGATCCTGCCATGTTGTTCATGAAGTCATGATTCAGAGCATCCGTAAGGCATTAAAACATATTTAATTTTACCATTTTACGGTCAGTGCTTGTGTTTATATGCAGACCTAACCCATTATAATTCTGCATGCTATAAAAATCGTGTTGATTCAAGAAGTCCCTTTTGGTGATAATTCCATTATCTTAACATAAATCTGGTTGAATATATATTGCTTATTGTCATGAGCATTTTTTGTGCCAGGAAAAAGTTTTATATTGATGTTATTGATAAGTAGTTTTATAATAGTAAATATTTCAGATTTTTTTTTATCAATATTAGTTAATTTTGTATTAGGTTGAGGCTGCATATGATATGTTGCTTATGCGAAGCTTAACTCAACGTCGGTCTGGAAAAGTTGCAAATAGTGGCATCCGGTATGCAGACGTCAAGCCCTTAAACGGCCCTGGGTTGGGATCAGTACCTCAGTGGCTGCAGACAACTATGAAAAATGCACCCATTTCAGTGGAGACACCATCAGCTGGTGATTTGGGAATACAAGCAGGAGTTTATGGAGCTATGATGGTTTTAACTTATGTTAATGGAGCTACAACATCATCTGTGGCATCTTATGCTGGGGCTGATGTTCCTGGGTTGATATTAGCTACAAGTTTTGGGGCTTCCTTGTACTTTATGACCAAAAGGAATGTGAAGTTAGGTAATGGTCTCTATTTATATTTATATGGTTTTAATGAATTTTAAAGGAATTTTTCTGCAAAAGTTTCACATCTCTTGAATTTTTAATTTTGAAAGGAGTAATGATAGCTTACACGATTCTGAATGATGGAAATTTAACAATTGCATAATTATGCTTTTTTTTTAATGTTTAGACATATAGGAAAGGGCAGAGTAGTGCCAGGGCATTGGTGTTTCTCCTCCTGTTCATTAAAAAAATGGGGAAAATATTCAGGACTTGGCACATAATGCAAATGTTGAACCCAAGTTTATCTAAGGTGAAATTGAATAGCTTACTTCCTGCTGTTGCAGCTGGCTGTACTTGTGATCATACATGAGAACTGCATAAAGTAATTTCTTTTCTTATGAATTGAGGAAGGCTTCTTGCTGCAGTGGTTTATGGAATTTTCTTGTTATTAGAAGTGATTTACCTTCTCTTGTTTAGTCTGTTAATGGTTTTGCCACATCAGGGTTTCACATCTTCCCCTCATTTTGAAGGTCTTCTTTACATCCTTTCCTGGTGTTTGTTGTTGAGGAAGGAAAGGTAGGCTAAAATGGTGTTCCCATATAAAGAACATCTAAATACAACAATGATGGTTGCTTGAAACCTTGTGTTTATGACTTTGTCCGAAGTCAGAATCCCCCACCTATAGTTTCCCCCTTCCCTAAATAGTAATTTAGGAAAGGTTGATCTTCAACATGGTGGTTGATCTCCTATGAAAAATACTAATTCTTATTGCAATAGTGGGCAACAATTTGATGAAAAGGAATAAAGAATGCAAGACTAAAGGCTACATGGTCTGCACAAATTTAGAAACTTCCAATTTCTTTAGAAATTCAGATTGAATCAAAGAATTGGGTATCATCTAATATGATTTGCTTTCATGCATGCAGGGAAGGCCACCGTAATAACTTTAGGAGGGCTTGTGGCTGGAGCTGTGGTGGGGTCAACATTAGAGAATTGGTTGCAGGTGGACGTTGTGCCATTTCTTGGCATACACTCCCCTGCTACTGTAGTTAGTGAATTCATTCTCTTCTCTCAATTCTTGGTCTCCCTTTACCTAAGGTAATATTAAGAGGAGATTGTAATTTGTAAGTGAAACCTGTAATTATTCATTTGCATGATCGTACCCGAGCTTTTTTTATTAGGACGTGTATCGTTGCATGTTGTACAAAACTAAAAGTAGAAAGTAGTGAAACTTGAATAAATCTGAAATCTGCTTTAGAATTGCAATAAACATGTACTTGTCTTTGATAACTTCATCTTGGACCTTGGTACAAATTTACACTTCTTTGCTGATGTTAAATGGGAAAGCATGCAAATTCTTTTCAAGTTCTGTAATCTAAAATCTGAACACAAGATTGTTAACGGGAAGAATTTCATCTTTTTTTTCTGGTGTCATTCCTGCAATATTCCTTCAGTGATTGTGCTTTTTCTAGGATCATACCATTAGCTTGAACTAAATGAAACTCATAAAAGGCTGACTGCACTTTAAATTACCTCCTTTTTGCAAACTTGAGTTTCAATGTTCTGCTAGTCATTCAGTGTGCCAACTACTAAGCTCTATCATGTTCGTGGAATTATAAATGGATGTGGTAATTAGGTTCTTTTCAATAGTTTATGCTTCTTTATTTATTGGACTAACTTTCTTAGACTTGGTTCATTATGGATCCAAGACAAACACGTGGGTCTCACTTATTTTATGTGTGGGTTCCACAATATATGTGGGTTCCATAATATATATTGTGTTTTGGATTTATGATGAGTCGGTTCTAGGTAACAATTTCTCCTCCATTAACTAAAGGTTTGGAAATCCTAGCCAAACGTACCGCTCAAAATCTAGTGAAATGGAACAATTTTTGCAAGGCCAATTGAATTTTGTCGGGATGCCATGTTAAATGGTTTAGGACCACCACCTCAATAACCAACTACTTAACTAAATGTGCAACATATGAAAATAGCCTTATCAGTTGTTATCTAGCCCAAATGACTTTTAGGCGAATGACGGCCCAATAAAATCCAATAAAAACTATATGAATACTTTAACTAATTCGGTAATAGTTTTTAAAGTAATATTAATATTTTAATTTTAATTAAAATATTAATTTTTTTTATTTATATTGTTTAGGACTTTATACTAGTGTTTAGATTATGAAAAATTATCATTTTTAGATATTGACGAACTATTTTAATTAGAGTTAATAAAATAATACTAATATTTTTTATGTTTAATAACTATTTTTAATAAAAGCTTTTGCTTTAAATTATATATAAATAACTATTAATAATTAATATTTAAAAGTTGACAACTATTAAAATAGAACTATTAACATTGTCTAATTAATTCTTTATAGAATTACACTAGAATGTCAAGTTTATGATTGGAGTAACTTGTCAAAACCCATCAATTCCTATATACTAATTTCTACATCTAGGTTTTCTAATAGTTTCTCCAACACAATTTTTCTTTACTTAGGACCTATTTAGCATTGTTATTGAAATTGCTATTGAGAAAATTAATTTTTAAAATATACTAACTAGATAGTGTTAAAAAATAATTAAAAATTAAATTTAATTAATTTTAATTATAAAAATATTAAAATAATAAAATTATTTTTTTAAATTATTTTTTTAATAGAATCTAAAATAGTATAATAATTTTAAATTTTAAAATTGAATGACAAACAGGACATTACTGTCAAATGTATAACAGAAGTAATTTTGGTCACAGGTTCAACCAAATACCATGAGGAAAGCATAGGCCATTCCTGGCTGTGCGGGCCGAGAAATCAATGGGGAAAAAAAGTTATGTTTTATTTTTTATTTTTTGAAAAAAAAAAGCTAAGTTTTATAATCACAAGTCAGTCAAGAATTAAAGCTCATTGCCATTAGGAGACCTATCAATTCCACTGCGGTGCAGGCCATATTTTTTTTCAGACCCGTATTCATGATGTGATGGATCACTTCTTCGTAATAATTTTCTATCATGATTCAATATGCATCGTCCGTAAGCACGTCCATACTGGATTTCTTTTTTCCCCATTATTTTCCTTGTCTTTGTGTAGAATTCCAAGCTTTTGGGCCCAGCAAGCATAACGCAATTGCAGTGAAAGTGATTGCGTAAATTTTAATTAAGTTTTTGAAGGCGAGCAAAGTTTATGGATTAATTTGTAATTTATGTTAGTTTTGTAAAATTTTATTTTTTAATAAAGTAGTTTTTATATCTATTATTTATTTAATACTTAAATAATTATACATAAAATAGTTCATAACAAATAATATATATTTTTCTAAATTCCTAATTTTTTTTAATATTATGCCAATAATTTTGTAAGAAAAAAAATATTTTATCTATAGTAGTGTTTTCAATGAAAAAAAAATTATAAAAACTCTTTTATCATGATTTTCAAGAAAAAAAATTATATAAAAAAGCTTATGTTTATATGATTGAATATAATTTATTTTGACAATTATACATAATCATTTAAAATTATAATTTATTTATAATTTAAAAAATATTTTTAAAATTATATTTTAAATTAAATCTTTACATAAATTAATTGTTAAAAAATGGATTATTTATCAATTTAATATTTTAATATAAAAAATTTTAATGATTATACTTTAACAAAATATTAAATTTTGTTATACTTTAACAAAGTATAATTATTAAAATTTTTCATATTAAAATATTAAATTGATAAATAATCCATTTAATGTTAAAGTATAATTATTTAAATATAATTATTTAAAATTTTATAATTATTTAAATATAAAATAAATAACTAGTTAAAGTATAAAATTATTGATATATTAAAATTTTAATGATTAAATTATTATAAATTAAAAATTATTTAATAACATGAGCTAATTTATTAATTAAATTTAAATTTAAATACCAAATCGTTACTAAATTTATAAATTTTACTATATATTAGGACTTGGTTATAATTTTCTCAAAATAATACTTTATGTTTTTAACTCAATGTTATCAGAGCCTGTTTAGTATTATTATTGAAATTTACTTTTTTAAATATATTAGTTAGGAAGTGTTAAAAAATAATTAAAAATTAAATTTAATCAATTTTAGTTATAAAAATACTAAAACAACAAAATAATTTTTTTCAAATTATTTTTCTCAATAATATTTAAAATGATATTTTTATTCAAAAAAGTAATTTCAAATTTCAAAACTTAATGACAAACAGACTTTTAGAATTTTTTGAGAACTGAGATTACAAATCAAAACTCAAACCATCAAAACCAGGAAAACAACACTCATTATTTTCTGGTAAAATCCTGTAACTGTCAATTCTGGTGGCATAAAATGTCATGCAAGTAATTATTATAAAAATTTCCCATTAATTCAAAAAAAAAAAAAAGGGGAAGAAGAAGTGGGTTAGCAGTGTATTCAGCAACTCAATTCTCCAAGGCTGATGGTTCTATAATCATCCACAATTCTATTGTTTTGGCAAAGAATATTATCACCATTTAAAAGAAAATTATAATCATTTTAACAAACTTGCAAGTGTAAACAAAACTCCTCAATTCAGCCAACAATATATTAGTTTTGAGGGGGAAAAAAATCACAAAAACTGAATTTAGAGTAATCTTGAACCATTTAAAATTAAATTACCGAAAAACCCCCTCTATTCAACACCAGAATACAATTAATTACAAGGACTGCCTACTAAATTTCCCACCTCTGCATTTCTTGTTAACAAAGATGCAAGAAACAAGGAAATTTTCAAAGTTTTTGCAACAAAATTGTAGGCAATGTGACAACAATTCACAGTAAACAATTACTAATCCACGGTAACAAACTTGCTAAAAATGGAAATTAATTTGTCAAAGCGAGCTGCTTCAACATGATATAATATACAAGCAATCCAGAGACTAGATTCTTGAAACTCATTTTCAAGCTTTTTAAATGTCAATTTTTTCAAACTGAGCACCTTCTATATATGATTGGTTATCTAGTTTCCCAGCACTCTCACTGCAGTTCACAAGGTCATTGTACATTTTCATGGAAGCCTTGGAGAACTCTGTTATGGACTTGAAAACTGTCGAAAATCCTGTCTGAAATCCACTTAATGTAATCCTCTGTGTTTCTTGCATGCACTTGTGGTGTTTTTCCTTTTCCATGTCCAGCTTCTTCCTAAATATGTCCAACTGATCTTTCTTCGCTGTCAAGAGCTGATTGTGGTGCTCTGACTCCTGATCCGTTTTGAACTCTGTAAGCTTGGATTCAAGAAACCTGGTCTCAGTCTTTTGCATTGCCAGAGTTCTTCTGTCAAGTTGTTTTGCAAGATTGTCAACTTTCCTCTTTTGTTGTTGTTCCTCACCTTGCTGAGCCCATAAAGCCCTTACATCCTTTGAAAAGCTTCTCAATGCAAATGATACTGACCCACTTGGCAAGTTCTCCATCAAAGATAACCAATTATGGCAGATCACAAGCAAAGGTGGACCAGTCGCTCGATATGGTGCTGCTGAACTCCTGCTGCGTCTGGAGTAGAATTCAACTTCTGGGACTAAGAACTTGGTTAGCCAACCATGGAGTGCTTCAACGTATGCTTTTTGTGCTGCAACATACTCGGTAAAGCATGCACACCAATTGTGAATCTCAGCCTCAAGTTGAAGCGTCGCAAGCCGGTGAGAGTCATTGCAGAATTTTCCATATGCAGTGCAAGCAAAAGATTTTACTTCAAAAAGAATCTTGTTTTGGGTTTCATGGGATTCCAACATGATCTTCCAAGTGTGAGTTAGGCTGCACATTTGTTGACGACAATTAAAAAAGGGAAAAGCCACAATGAAAATGAACATAATAGCTTTTCCTATCTGAGGGTAACATACCCTTTCAAGAGTTCTACTATTTGAGGCTGCAGTTCTTCATCTCTAAGCTTTTCAATTCTCTTTGAGATTGATTCAGCACTTCGAATTGCAACCAAGATCCCAGCATATAAATCTTTTACTGCAGCTCTGGTCTTGTCCATCGCAAGTTCATCATCTCCTCGGACATCTTGGTTTCTTAGTCGTGAACATTTTCTTTCATAAATTTTCCATGTGCTATCTCCAGACTGAGGCACAGCAATTAAAATAACAAATCAGACTAGTAGAAGGAAGACACAAAGGACGATTTCTGCCAATGTTCTTAACCTTTTGCCAAAACCAGAAGCTCAATTATAGTATCAGCAGTTCAGCACCACCCTGGAAACCTAAATTTGATACAATACTCTCAAATATGTAGTTACTGTTTAAAGAAGAAATGGCATGAATTGGATTTTCCAACACGTCAAGTGTTTGTAGTTTGTTGAATTCACCTGTAAAAACATTGTCAGGGATACTGAATTTAATTCCTATGCATTGCATCTTTGACTCTTTGTGCTCAGTGGAGTTTGCCAAATATTACTGCTTCTTCACAAAGGTTGCTTAGAGATTCATGCAATAACCATCATTTGATGCTCAACTTCATGTTGATTTTTCTCGTTTAATGATCCAAGAATTTGCAAAGGCACTTTCACATATGAAGAATATAAAGATAGTTTACAGTGATTTAATTTACCTTGATTTCTTCATAAAGCTTCTTCTCCCAAGCATACAACCTGCCAAGTGTCAGTGAATGGCTTCCTGAATCCATTCCGCCATACTCATCAAACAGATCATTCTTATATTCTGTCCAAGTTGATGGACTTTTAGAACTGGATGCCACAAGACTCTTGCATGAAGGCTTAGATGAAGACGTGGACCGATGCCATGTAATAGCTTGAATGAGTTTTGTTGAGTTCTCTGCATTAGAACAAGACAAGCTTGTGAGGTTGATTCAACAAACTTATCGCATAAATAGTAGCAAATGTTCATCATAGATAGAAAACCTCAAGAAAGAATAAAAGGTGCTTACCAAATAAAAAATAAATAAAAGGTGAGAGATAAACTCACACTACAGAAAACAAGAGAAACATAAAGGCCAATATTTCAGTTTGATTATTACAATGATTCATTAATGAATCTCTACATGCTTATGAAATATCAGGGGGTAAAGATCCTCAAAAATATTCACAAAGGAAATGATGGGGGAGGAGAAAAGAAATTTCGAAATAAACTTTGAGTTATTACTAAAGAATAAAAGAGAAACCATGTGTAGCAGATAATCTTAATTTTGTCAGCAAAACCCACAATATGCATGATGATCAACAGGCCAATCATAGATTTTTTTAAAAGATAGGGGTGAAGAAGTCATATCAGTGGAAGATAAAAGATAAGCAAAAGCAATAGGAGAGAAGAATAAGACATGTAACCCAAAAAAAGAAGATGAGGAAGACAAAGAAATTCCTAGACAAAGGAGACAGAAAGAAATATTAACATGCCAAACCTAATTGGTTCAAGAAAGTGAAACCAGTGGATTTTGCAGCTTAATCTGCATAATTATATGCAAAAATTACCAATTTAAAGGCATTGGTAGAAGATTCTTGCAGTAATTAATAGAAAAGATTCTACCTTTCTGAACAAAGGAAAACAAGATTCATTAACTTATAGTAGTATAACAACAAGAAGAGGAAAAACCATATAAAAAAAGAAAAACTATAGGAAATGTTCTCACCTAACAAATAAAAATCTAGATAGAAGTTCCAAACTAATTAATACTAATGCAATGACAGAATATGTTATCATTTACTCAACCCAAAAAAAAAATTCATATCTTATAAATCCTCCAGAACAGGTTGTACTTTCAATTAGAAATTAGGTTGGATTTTAGAAACTCTTAAATCTATCATGAATACTATAGAAAAGTTTTCATTAAAAAAAAGGGAAGAAAAGTGAAAATACATTGAAGATCAGGAAAAAAGAGCAGAAAAATGGGAAATTATAAAAAACCAAAGAACCACTTCCAATTGTAAACATAACAGTAAATTACTTTAGATATTGGTTTCCAGCCGAAAAATGAAGTCGAGCAAAACTAAACTATGGAAAAAAAATATTATTTATTAACAAAGAATACAAGCAAAAGAAAAATAGATACCCACCTTTTAAATCCAAGCCAGATTGCAAAGAAACTCTATTAGCCTCTAGCATCCGTGACACATCCTTGCCAGAATCATAAGCCCTAACGAAATGGTCCTCAATATCTTTCAGTGCCTCTAATAGCTCCCTACCTCTCTCTGGTGTATCAATAACTGTAAGCCCCTTTTGCTCACATTGGCTCCCATTAGCAACTCCATCCACCACCTTAACGTCATCACTCGCACTTTCCTCAAGCTCTGCTTTTCCTTTCTTCTCAATAACCACAGTTTTCTTATCTTCTTCTTCTAATTCTTCTCCATCCACTTCTTCCTCTAGCTCTGGGATCCCTTCCTCTTCCCTCACCACTCTGAAGTCATCATCAGAACTTCTCCTACAACCACTTATAATTTCTGTTCTCATTGTATCAAATGGGTTAAAGAAATCCCACCCAAAATCTGCCTGTGGTGACTGTGGCATAGGAGGTGGCATTTGCATATAAAAGTACCCAAAACCTTGCTCCTCTCTCTCCTCTTCTTCTTTGGTTTCTTCTTCCTCACTAGAATCTGAAGAAGTTGTGGAACCACAAGACTCGCAGGCAATGGCTTCATGGGTTGTCGACTCAGATGGTCCTTGTTCAAGAAACATTGGATTTGTTATCACATTTTGTTCAGTAGGGGGTGGTGGAGGAGGGAAAGTGATGAGAAACGGTGAAGTTGGTGAAGAATGGCGAGCTACAAAGAGCTTTATAGCTGCTGCTACAGCGTAGAGAGATTGACAGTATCTACAATGTGCCTCTGCAAGTGCATATCTTCTCTCTACGGCTAGTTTTAGCAGCCGTTTTCTCTCCCTACAGATGGATACCACTTCTTGTTCTTCTTCTAGCTTGGAAGCAACACATCCCATGGTTTCTCTTGTTTAAAGCTGGAGGCGTGGGTATTTTCCTTGGCTTGAATAGGCGTGGATGCTGCCTTTAGACAAACGAGACACTGAAAAGTGAGAAAGGCGGTTCCTTGGGAAGAATCCGAGTTTTCTTTTAGGATAAAAGGGAGGTGGGGCTGTGCCAAACTAGGTTTTATGTGTGTGTGAGGAATAGTTCTAGAGATGGAAGCTTGGAAATGTAGCTTTTGTAGAATTTTCGGAGGAACCACTTTCATCTTTCAGTAAAGAAAGGCGTACTTCAGCTAGAAACTTAGCTCTTGGAGAAGTTTCACGAAATCCCATTTCATACCTTGGCTGCAGAGAGAGAGAGTTAGGCTGTGCAGAGCTAAAAATACATTAGCTAAAAATACATTTACAGCAGAAAGATTATCTTTTGCTTGCGAAAACAGTTCCTTTTCTAAGCAGAGAGATGGAGCTTGCCGTGGTGATTTTCTCAATAAACAAATGACGGTACAAAAACAAACCCTCTTAAAAAATAAAAACAAGTGATGGCTTGAGATTAGCAAAGGTTATGAAGAGAGAGAGTAGATGGCAGAGCAAGGGGTGGGCAAAGACAATTGGTGGTAGGAAAGCTGTTGGGGCTCGAGACCGAGGAAGAAGAGGGCAAAACAGACCTTTGAAACCCTTGTAAGTATTTTTAAATAATTATTTAAGTTATTAAATTAAATTTATAATTAAATACATCACTTATAATTTATTTAACATGAGAATAAGTTAGTAATAGTTAAATAAAATATTTATATTTAAATTTATAAATAAATTTAAATATAAATATTTTATTTAATAATTATTAAATTAATTTTTATATAAATTTAAATTTTTTTATATATCAAATTTAAATTAATTTACACTTCAATATAGAAAAATTAAATAAAAAAATAAATAAAATTACACCCATAATCCTATAATTATATATTTTAATAGTAAATAATAAGAATAAAATAGATATTTTATTATTAAAAAATTACTTTTTTCTTTTATTTTTTTTAATATTCAAAAGAAGCAAGGAAAATAATTTTCCTCACTTTTATTGTTTCTCTCTTTACTTTTTATGTTTTTTCCCCTAAAATGCTTTACAAAAATAGTGTCAATTTAATTAAATTGAGTTTTACCATTTTCATTATTGTTTATCCTTTAGCCTTTTTCTACATCAAAAAATGCAGTTCAATAATGATGTTTAGATTAATTAAATTTTATTTCCCTCATTTCCCATAATATGAGACTACTTTTTCCTTTGATTCACTTCTCGCAAACGGGGAATCACCATATACTTCTCAAAATAATGCAACCTCACTAGTCAACCATTAATGAACTCTCAAAATGTAATAACCTGTATTTTTTTTAATATAAAATTTATTAAATTTTAATAGTATTTAAATATTATATAATTAATTTATAATCTTGTAATACTTTAATTTATATATTATTTTCAATGTTATTTCTAAATATATTTTATAAATTATTTAATAATTAATTTTAAATATTAATATTAAATCAATTAATAAAATATTTTATTTTATTATTATTAACCTAGATTCTAAGATTTGATTTAGTTGTTATTAATTTGATTATTATTATTATTATTATTATTATTATTATTATTATTATTATTGAAGTGTTTTATTTTAATTTAATCTAAATATGTTAAAGTAGGCTTGGACCTGATTGAAGAGGAAGAAAAGGACCTACATGAAAGGACTGTGAAAGTTTAGAGATTAATAAGAAAGTAAAAATTAAAAAAAAAAAAGACCAATTAAAGCAGCTTATTCTCCCCCCTCCCCCCTCTCTCTTCTCTCTTCTCTCTTCCTTGACTACCTTCCTTCCCCTACCCCTATCTCTCTCTCTTTCTCCAGCCAGGGACCAAACCACCGCTGGCCAGCATCTCCGAACACTACCCTCACCATTAACAACCTCCGGCGACGTCCCAGCAGCGAGCTCCGGTAGCAAAAATATGAGGAAGGACAGAGAGAAGTTCATGCGTCATCAGAGCTTTAGACCCTGATTTCTAACGTTTCTAACGTTGGACGGCCATGCTTCCACCAGCATTCACCACCCTAAAGCCAAGTGCACCTTTCTCGACCGGTGATGCTCCAAACCGTCGCTAGTAGCTCATCGTTCTAAGAAGAGAGAAAAATTGGCCTTTCACCACTTTTCTACAAGATTTCGATCAATCCGACCACCAAATCAACGATTCGAGACCACCGATGAACTCAAGACGAAGAAACCTTCGAGATGGGACTAACCCCGCTCCGATCGAATACTGTTTGGAAAAGAAGATCATCGAATGGTCTAGATCATCGACTGGTCTAGATCATTTCATGAGATTTTTGACCTTTTTCGATGCTTGTAAATTAGATATAATTATATGATAATTATTAATAATTTATGAGCTTCATTTATGTGTGATTGAATAGGCGATATCTCACTAGCACTCGAAATCGAGTTTTTGACCTGGTCTGAGTGTCCGACAAGCTGTCCCAAAAAGGGATCATGTTTACGATCATTCCTAGTGTTTTTAGACATCCCATATGCATTTCAGGTAGCAAAATTTGCAATGGTAGCCCCAAACTCAAGTTGTATAAGTTTTACCTTGGCTAAGGTAGCTTATAAATCTGTAAAACATTCCTGGCTTAGTAAAATTGAGTGAAATAAATTTAATCAATACAAGGATGTTGTAAAGGACCTCCAGGAATACTTTTATAATTTTTGAAGTACTAAAAATAATTATTTGAACTGTAGAGGAGTTAGGGACCCAAGCTGGAGTTGGGATGTTTGAACTTAGATTAGGTTTCTTGTAGGCCCCGGATGGGTATTATAATTATTGTTGTAGGCCTAAGGCCCTGTGCGCTGCTGTTATTACATTTTCTTATAGGAGGGATTAAATCCAACTATAGGAGAGACTCTACCGAAATTTCGACAAGACATTAGGAATTATTCTTGCTTCTTTAATTAAATTAATTAGTTAATTTTATCAATAAATTAATAGAGATCAATGTGTTTGCATAAATGATCGATACCGGCTAGCATTTCTTCTCTTTAGCTGGACCATTTGCGATTGGGTCGATCAGTCTGTGAGTTGGATATTGATTATTTTTGTAATTTCAATATTAATTATATATTTGGCATGTTCATATATTTTATAAATTTTTAATTATGTACATAAATAGTTAATATATTAGGGGCATTTTGATTGCTACATATTTAATTATTGTTATTTATTTGCAATTGCCGCCCTAAGGATAATTTGGAGCTGAGTGTATTATTTATATATATGGTATATATGGATATAGATCAGACGGGTAGTCATGGCAGGAATACTTTTATAATTTTTGAAGTACTGAAAATAATTATTTGAATTGTAGAGGAGTTAGGGACCCGAGCTGGAGTTGGGATGTTTGGACTTGAATTAGGTTTCTTGTAGGCCCCAGATGGGTATTATAAATTGTTGTAGGCCTAAGGTCCTGTGTGTTGCTGTTATTGCATTTTCTTATAGGAGGGATTAAATCCAGTTATAGGAGAGACTCTACCGAAATTTCGATAAGACATTAGGAATTATTTTTGCTTCTTTAATTAAATTAATTAGTTAATTTTATCAGTAAATTAATAAAGGTCAATTTATTTGCATAAATGATCGATGCCGGCTAGCCTTTCTTCTCTCTAGCTAGACCATTTGCGATTGGGTCGATCAGTCTGTGAGTTGGATATTGATTATTTCTGTAATTTCAATATTAATTATATATCTGGCATGTTCATATATTTTATAAATTTTTAATTATGTACATACATAGTTAATATATTAGGGGCATTTTGATTGCTACATATTTAATTATTGTTATTTGTTTGTGATTGCCGCCCTAAGGATAATTTGCAGCTGAGTGTGTTTTTTATATATATGGTATATATGGATATAGATCGGACGGGTAGTCACGGCTTGAGTTAGTCTCGCTGGAACCTTGTCCTTATGGATATGGAAAGACGGGGTGAGGCACAGCTTCGAGTTGATCTCACTGGCCCCCATACTTGGATTTAAGCAAAAGTCCAACTTGAGTTTAGCTCGCTGGCAGGATTTGAATTGAGAAAACTGTAAAGGAGATCAACTCCTAGATTTATGTATAGATGTGATACATTAGGTGCATGAGTAGCTCCAAATTATCTTCTCATACGAATACTGAGTAAACTGTTTGTTATATGTGTTGTATGTTCATTTTATAGTAAAATTGCACTAGTTTTTAGGTAGTTATAGAAACTATACCTATAATCAATATCTAAACTCTCTGAGTCGAATACTCATTCTTATTCAAATATTTTTACTAGGTTTCAGGAGGAGCAAGTTTATTTTTGGGTCTAACATGTATTTTTCTCTGCAGGTTATGGTGTTTTTTGGTTAGTAGTTTTTATAGTTTTTATTTATTTATCTATTTATTTAACAATTAGAACTCTATTTTAATACCAATGTATTTATGTATTATATTAATAAATGGAGATTAAGTGGTTTGTGTATGATGGGTATCAGCGTTGAGCTAGGCTCCCCTAGTTTTAGTTTTCTTTTAATAGTTATCGAGTTAGGTTGGTCTAAATAAATTTATATATTTTATTTTATTTTGTTTGCATGTTTGGCCTAAATTTTGGTCCTAATTATGAGTTTCGAAATAGTGAGGCTTGCTACGGGTCTTGAGAGCTTTATGCAGGCCCAGGTTCTAGTACTGGTCTGGCTCGTGCAATCAGGTCATGACACAAAAACTTCTAGATTTTTCTATAAGATTTCATAGATGAAAGATCAAGTAGTTCAGTTCATTAAAAATTTTCTACTTCATTGCTCTCAAAGGCGCAAGCAAGAATTTATTTATTCATTAGACCTCCATCCATTCTAAAAGCTTTAAGAAATTGTCCAAGGGACCAGCTTGTTGAGTTCTCCATCTATTTCAGAAAGGATAGTCATACCAAAGCCATTGACATTGTTAGTGTCTCTAGATCTCACCATGTCCTACATGATGACCGCGATAGGAGAGGTAAGAGAGGATTCTATGGCTGTTAGGTGGAGAGGTGGTTGTAAGAGAGGATGTACTAATGGTTAAGGAGATGGTAGTTATGGAAGAGGCGAGAGGGGTGGCTAGTCAGGTAGTAGGTCTGGATGTAATATTAGTGATGGTGATGGCTCTTAATCACTTCATATATTATGAGTTAAGAAAGTTGTTTATGCCGAAGTATATGTTTGATCTAATTAAAAAGATTAATATGTTATTGTCATCTTATAAATTTGTCATTATTTTAAGTAATATTAAATTAGTTGTGAGAGAAGAATTAAAAAAGAGAACGCATTTTTTTCCCCTAAAGGTAGAAGTGGATTTTGAATGACATGGAAAATAATGAAAAGTTAACTTTAGTCATCAAATTGCAAAAGAAAGACTCATTTGTGAGGCTAAACTATAGTTGCCCTATTACAAACACGATTTACATGCTTTAAAGCTACATCAAAATAAAAGGCAAAGAGTTGTGAGCAGTTTTGGATGATTCCTTTAATCTTTAATGGAATTGTAAAGCCATGCATGGATTTTATCACATTTAAGAAGTTTCCCTTTAAGATCACTTTGTGAAATCCTTGATGATTTGATAAATGAATGGCTTCTCTGCAAGCTAAGGCTCCAACAACAAATGGTCAATTAAAATTAGAAATCTTTGGCATAGCCAATTAGTGGTTATCCTACGGAATAACTAGAAATCATAGCATCGCAACCTAAATTCTTTTGCCTATTGATCGCACCAGCAAAATTTATCTTCACCACAACTACTGACTAGGGGTAGGTGTAATGCCTCTCCTTGAGAATAGTTAGAATATCTATCCAGAGATGGAATATCTATCAAATTTCTGACCAATGAAAATTTTCATTAAGAATAAAAAAAAACTATAAATTTATAAATTTCGATATTGTTCTAATAGTTTATCTTGATTAAATAATTTTAATATTATGTTAGTACAGAGTTGGAAGGATATTTTATTAAAAAATATAATACATATGAATTAATCTTCTAGAATCCAGGGTAAAGAGATGTTCAATTGCTGACTTAATGAAGTTCAACTGTCGAACATCTCTTGACAGACAAATATAAAAAAGGAGGGGTAGCTGATATTTTTTACCAATACTTTCCCATTCTAGAACATTCTCCCTCTCTTGTTCATCCCCTTTTCTCTCCATTCTCCCTTCTTCCCCATTGCTCCCTTAACCCTTTCACTTACTATCCACTAAACTAACCGTAAGAATCTAGAGAAGACCTAGTTAAGGAGAATCAAGTGTTAAGGAGATAGAATGGTGGTATACAGCTTAAGAAAATTTAAGTAAGTATTCTCCTACCTTCTTAATTTCCTTTCAATATTAGGTAAATAATTAGTAACTAAACTAATTCTAGAATCACATTAAAGAGAGGTTGGGAAAAATTAGTACCTTAGAAACTTACCTAAGAATATAGGAGGAATTGTTAAGCTAGAGAGTGTTTTGTATAATGTAAAGATAGTTGAGAGTAAAAGTAGTAATAGCCAAACCATGAGAGCATCAAAGGATATTTTAATAATAGGAAAGTGAGAATAGAGATAAATAAGAACTAAAGACCCCCAGGTTCAACAACCAAAGTTTCCAAGTTAGATAACCAAACATGAAATTCTCCTTAAAATGCAATCCATACCAAGACATAACTAGACTATAAAGGCTTAAAGACATTGTGAAGGACTTCCAGGAATATTTTCATAATTTTTGAGACACTAGACATAATTAATTATATCATAAAAGAGTTACGAACCTGAGTTGATGGATTGGAGAACTAAACCTAGAATAAGATGCTTATAGGCCTATTATTGTAGGCTAAGGCCTTGTGATGAGTTTACTTTGCAGGAGGGGTAGATCTAGATACAAGAGAGACTCTATTGGATTTTTCAATTGGGTTCTTGGATAATTAAATTAAGTTAATTCTGTAATTACAATTAGTGTCCAATAGGTCACTGTATCTGTATAGGTCAATTAAACCGATAGTGTCAACAATTCCAATCAAGTTAATAATAATGAGTCGATAAGTCTGTGAGTAGAAGCTATTATATACTCTTTTTGTTAAATGAAGTTGTTTATTTTCATTTTCTACATAAATGTGCATTCATATGTCATAACTATTTTTTTATATATTTTTGCATTCTTAAGCCAATCTATATATGTATATTTTAAAAGCTCACAAAGGTGTTGCATTATTACTTGTGTTGTGCTAGCAGTTCATAGATGACCCACTAATTCCCCAATGATACGAGACCCCTACACGAGATAATATGGCTGGTGGTAGCCCATTCTATGCTCCCGGTAAAGTATAAGAGATCCGATTACAACCCACCCTATGCTCTTAGTACCTTGGACTATGTTGTGTTAGGTGTAAGAGAAGTCCAATCGTAACCTAGATAGACACTCCCAGTTCCATGAACAAATGAAAGCGATGTTATGGGATGAGGGAAATAATTGGTGATATGAACTACCTTATTTGCTATTATTTGTGTTATGTAACTCATATATATGTTGCATTTTACATGCTTGAATGTATTTTGATAAGTATCTATTTTACTATCCCATCTACTCACTGAGATTGGCCATTTAACCTCCTTCTTCTATCTTCCCCTCCGGTGACTAACATAGATGCTAACAATGAAGAAATTGACTTATTTGGCATTCGAGTTCTAGAGGTTTATGCCTCATTTTGCTTATGGTTTGTATGTGTCTTTTGTGGAGCTTCATTATGTTATGACATGTGATTTTATTATTGTATTGTTATGCTAGTTGTTCAGTATTTTGAAATATAAATATATTTTATTTTATTCAAAATATATTATGATCTAGAGGGGCCCTAAGGAAAGTTTAAGATGTAATTTGGGTTTGGTACGGGCTTAAGGGGCTTTATACTTACTCAAGTCCTAGCACTGGTAACAATCCCGAATTCAGGTCGCTATACTGGGGGTCTAATGTTGTGGTCAAAAGGTAATGGTACATTGGCAAATAGCAATGACCTTTTGAGTTGCCAAGAATTCGTCATGGTAGTTAATGGATGCTAACACAATCTCTTAATGCAGAGTTGGATGGTTTTTAAATGTTCATTTGTTTTTACTCTTCTAAATTTGCCACAAAAGAAAAAGCATCATTGAAAGGAACTCATAGCCATGCTCATGTTGTAAAAGTGAAGATGTTATGTCAGACTATCAGTCAATCGTATATAAGCTCTTATCAAAATTGATTAAAGTCTGAAAGAGGACTGAACCCAAACTTCAACTGCTTTTGGACATAAGAAAAAAGATGTTTGAGAGATTTTGGTGCTCTAGAAAAACAATAGTCATCTAAGAGGTGGGGAAGGCACCTAGTGATCACTTGTTTTGATGGGATGGATACTCTCCTTGAGAAGTTTACAAAGAAAGATGGATAGTTTGTTTGGATGTTTAAGCCTCCAAATTGTTTTATTATTCCTTTCAAAACTTGTTCTAGGACCTACATGTGAGGAAATTTGGAGACCTCTTCGAATTTGATAGGCAATGTAATATCCTGGCTTGACTGCATAACCTCTATGTCTAGTGAAGTGGCACACCAATTGATCATCCCTACTAATGATCTTAATAGGAAAGAGATGATGTTTTGAACTTCTCTTTCTTGGAAGTTTTCTCTCAAAGTTTAGATATTCCAAGCACAACCTAGATAATTAAAGGATCAACACTATCTTTGACTTACGGAGGATGAGGAAAGGATTTGGATATCCATTTATTCTCCTTGCACAATATGAATTTCTTGTCATTGAAGTGCCCTCTGGTGCCTTTTCTAATACTTTCTTTCCTTTAAGAATGCTTGGTTATTTCCAAGATGAATTATTTCCAAATGTTGCTTGCATAAAGGAAGATCAAAGGATATCTCCAGAAAAGATTTTAAGTTTTTCCTCTCTACTTAGACCAATTCGCCCACCCGACTTCTTGTAGTTAAAGTGATTTGTGTATCTAATCCAATGATACTATTGTTCCATGCCATTAGGAAAGAAGATTCGGGTAAAATGTAAAGAGAATAAATAATAAGTTAATAGTGTTAAAATTTGAACTAACTTAATTAATTTTAAAAATTATAAGAAATTATTCACTATAAATTTAATTTAAAAATTTAAATAAATATTTAAAAAAACTTAAATAGTAAAAATATGCCTTTTGTCGAGAAGATAAAGATGGAAAAAAGATTAAATAAGCCCTATACTTCAATCGAGGGCTACGTAAGCCCAAAATAAAATTGTGGCTTAAATAAGGACAGAAGTATCCCATTAAGGTCAAATAAGTTCTAACATAATAAACATTATTTTTTTAATCATAAAATATTATTTTCTTTAATTTCCAAATATTAAAAATTATTTACTATTTTTAATCAAAACAAAATTAAAAAATATAATAAAAATGGAAGACCGCCAAGACTACCAACCCAACAAACCCAAAAATTCAAAGAACACCAACAAAAATCCCAAAAATTCTCAATAAACAATAAAGATTCAACAAATAATATAAATTTAATAAAGAATTTAAACCCAAATAAACTCATGGATTTAGCATTTTGGTTTACTATTGGGAAATTGGTGGGTTGGGGTTGGTGCAGATGGACAAATGATAAGTTCTTGGAGGTTCCTCAAATAGTTTGGGGACTTAACAATCAAAAGATAGCATATGCTAGAGCCTATCTCACTACTAGAATGCCAAACAGAAATCTTTTAATGCCCCAACTCAAGTGCTTCACTGTCCTATAAGGAACTAGATCGCTTACAGCCTATTTCCTTTTACAAAATTTTTCAATTTATGAGGTTTAATTCTCTCTGTAATGGTTTTATGCTTTCAGGGTATTATTTATTTCTTAAAAATCAAATCGGAGTTAGTGAGTTTCAGAAAAGGAGTGGAAGGAAGTGTACAACATAGAGAGATTTAGATCAATTGAGACAATTTAACAAGGATCCATATGATGGATATGAGGTTATTGAAATAATTGGAAAAAAACCCATTTTGTGTGGCATGATTAATGGCTATTAAGGATTATGTCAAGGTCTTTAAATGTTTAGTTTTGGTTGAAGAGATAGAAAGAGAAGCATCTAAATCTGTGTCAAAGATTAGAGAAGTAGGAAAAGAAATAAGAGGTCATACTAAATATGCTCAAAGTGGTATTAATGACCATGACACAAAAGATGATGGCAAAGATAGGTTGAAAGGAAGGACAAGGTCTTGGAAAATAGGATCAAGGGATGACAACTATAATACTCGCCATTTTCCAATGTCGAAATATCTATCCTTGACGGAATATTCTGGTGAAAATTAAAACTTACTAACAAGGGAGTGGTGGTAAAATGTGAAAATATATTCATGTATGTGTGTTTGAGATATTCAAAATGTATTTAAAATGTGAAAATATGTTCATGTATGTGTGTTTGAGATGTTCAAAATGTATTTAAAAATGAAAAATATTTTAAAGGTTTTATTTCCCAAAAGGTTTAAAGCGTTTTTTTGGGCAAAAGGAACATAGGTAGCTTAAGGACGGACTTTCAGCAGTCAAAGTCCTTTTTATGGTTTAAATGCCCATTTAGGCATAACAGACTCTGGTAGTTAAAAGCATGGCTTTCTATAGCTAAAAGTCCGCGGACTATCAAGAGTATAAAAGGGACCAAAGCTAGTTTTCTGCTCAAAACACTTGGGTTTTTCTTCTTGTCTCTCTCTCAATTTTGGGGCATACAAGGAGCTCTTTAAAGAGATTTTCTTGAGTTTTTAAAGATCTGGAGGTGAATTCTTCTATTTAGAATTTAGGAAGAGTAGATTAAAGATTTGGGATTTTGATTCTCTCACCTCCAAGCTCCAAGAAAAGAGGTAACTTTCTTTTCTTCTTAATCTAATTGGTATATCTAAGAAAGTTAATGAGAGATTGGGTTTTTATAATTTTAACTTCATGAAAAGTTGCTTTTAAGATGAGTTTTGGGAAGTTATGCATGTTAGGGTTAGGGGATTCATGATGTATGTTGAAATTGCATATTTTTATTGCTAGGTTAGTAATGTTTAAGTGTTATGGGCCTTAAATGGCTAGTTTCCCTTGATGGATTTGAAGAAATCCATTTATATGCTATGTTGGGTTTAGAAAAAACCTAGGATTTGAGTTATTAATGTATGTAGGAATTAAGCATGTTTTGAAGCTGTTTTAGGCCCTAGAGATGTGTATATGTGATTGGATTGTGTTTTCAAACTTTGGAATAAGTTTTGAGGTTTTTAGGAGAAGGATTTTGTAGGTTTTTGACTTGAAAATTCCAAAAATTCTTAGGTTCAACTGCTAAAAATCAAAGGTTTAGTTTCGGCAGCCGAAGCATTCAGTTTCTCAGAAAAATTAAAAAACTTCTAGGTTTGGCAGTCGAAGTCCAAGACTTCGGTAGCCACAGTCAACACTAGACAAAAGTGCTATCTGAAGCCTAAGACTTCGGTAGCTGAAGCTCAGGACTTCGGTAATCGAAGTAAGTTTTGCCTGACTTTATCTCCATTCTTTTCTAAGGTTCCAAAACATGATTTCATGGTTCTTAAGGGCCTAGAATAAGATGTTTATGATATGTATAGAGCTTTAAAACTTGGTATAACATTCTAGGGTCTGATGTTATAAGATTAGGCTTGAGGGACTCGGAAGGTTAAGAATTCGAGGATAGCTACCGTTCAAGTTAGGTGGTTGATAGGCTTCAAAAGGTGAGTAACTCTAACTTTAATAAAATGTAAACTTTTTAAATTTAATTTATGATCATCCTCATGTATCATATCATAGATATTTAGGATTTATGTATCTAGAACACGAAGATGTTACATAATAGCATAACTGTTATTGGTGCGTTGATGGATGATGGATGACCCACTAACTCTCCCCCATGTTTATGACTATGTTATGTATGTTATGGATCCATAAATAAATCCCATAGGAAGATCTTTATAATGCCCCATCAGGGCAGATTTATAAGTTGCCCCAAGTGCATGACAAATGTCATATTTTAAGTAAAAGCCTTGAGGAGCCTCTGCATGAGCTTAGTACATTGGATTTGGGGAGTTACTGATGAAACGTCCATCCTACATGAAATGCTTATGATGTGAAAACCCATGTGAATGATGCATTGCACATGTATGAATTAAATGATATAATTAATATTGGTTAGTTTACTCACTGAGCTTATGTAAGCTTACCCCTTTCTCCCAACTCCCAGATACATGTTTGTAGGATTAGTAGATTCCTTTGAAGAGAGAGCAACACGGGTAGCTTAAGTACTCTTCTTCAAGCATGATGCAAGGGTAGATGGACATGTAATATGTGAATGGAGAGTACTATACTGATAATAAAAGAAAATTAAAGTTATGTCATATCTTTTAAATACGATGATGTATATGTTATGTTATACCTTTTTGGGAGTATGTATGCTAAAACATTACGCTTTAGTGCTTATGCATATTAAGGTTCAAATTCTGAACCAAATTTATATTATAAATGTCTAAGTATGTATGAAAAGACTAAAGTGTGATGGTTTAGAGTATGTTTTGTAGATACCATATTTTGGCCGACCTCCAAAGTCAAGGGTCTTTTAGAATTAAAGCTTTATTTTCTGTTTTCTACAGATGTCCCGATCACAAGGTAGCTTTTTCGAACTTACCGATTGCTTGTCCCCAGAACAAATTGATCTCACGATCAAGTTAGATTGTTTTTCGATCTCTTGGTCTTTATCAGATGAGTTCGAGTCCACATTGAGTCTCTGGACCATCCAACCTTGCCTACTGATATTCTCCGATCTCTCTGTATAAATATTGCAAAACTTCATTTGGCTTATGTTGTGGTCGGGCTTCTCACTTGAATGCCTCAGATATTCCTTAAAATGAAGTTAAGGTTTTTATCTGGTCTAATAATGGTTCCGATCTTAAAAGTTTAAGTCAATGTCAAATCTCTGCAATTCTAATATTTTAAAGTTTCATCCGGTATTTGGTCATGACTTAGTCCGATCTCATGTTCATGTGTAATGTTTTTTTGATCTCTTACCTTTTGATTAATAGTCGCTCCAATGTTCAACTACATTCAATCAAGTAAGTACTCAGACAATTTGGATAACTTCCGATCTCATCAAGAAATTGAATATAAAAAAACTTTAATTCATTCCAGAAAATAAAATATACAAAGCAATTAGCAAGGGGGATCCTCTCCGCCCTGCTCCCCAATTACATTCCCCTCTCTCCCCTCACCCTCTGGCTCCTCATTGCTGTCCTCTTCGACCTTTGGGATGAGCTTATCCATCCAGGAGAAGTCCTCCTCAGGATAACACTTCTTCAGTTCAGCCAGGAGGTCGTTATGGGCATTCACATATGCCCCAGCTTCTTTTGTAGTGCTCTCCTCTTCCTTTGCCTGGAGCTCCTCCTCCTTCGCCCGAAGTTCCTCAGAAAAACGAGCGAGATCGGCAGATTGACCAGCCCGAGAAACTTCAAGTTCCTGCTCCACTTCAGCTATCCTCTCTTCACAATACTTCATCCGATCTTCCAATTTGGCGATGTAATCATTGGTAAAGGAGAGCTGAGCCTTTGCAGCTGAGGCATCCTGGACCGCCTTAAGAATCTCCTTTCTTAAGGCATGGGCTTTTTCTCTGATCACATGTTGATTTGCAATAGCCTCCAAGCCCAAACTCATTGTTTGAGTTAAAATATCGTCGATACTCTCCTCTGCCAATCTGTTCCGATCTTCTTGGAAGCAGATAGAGGTGCCCATGACTTTGGCTAGGCCAGGATTCCCTTGGGTGGAATGGTTCTTTTCTAGTGATTGGATGAGGAGTTGAGCTCCCCGGGAAAGCGTCCTAACAGTAGGGCCAGAAGACTCTCCTTCCTCATTGGAAGAGATCGGAGGAGGCAGACATTCAATCTGCTGAGGTGGAGAAACGACGACCTCTACTTCAAAGATCGGCTGCTCTTGAGGTCGAGGAGGGGAGCTCGGTATTTCTACCAAATCTCGCTCAAGTGTCTGAGCAGCAGTAGCAGTAGCCTCCTTCATCGCCCGTACCTTTCGAAAGACCTCCCTCTTTCCCTTATAGCTCTCTTTAGAAGCGTCACCACCCGCTATACCTGCACAAAGAAGAAGTCAGTAAGTTCGCTAAGATTTAGAGGCTAGAGATATAGATTGTACCAGGACCGAGGTTAGAGAGCTAAAGCTCGTAGTCTTCGTCGGTGATCAGCCGCATCATCCACCACTTCAGTTCTGCCATAACTGCATCTAAGCATGAGAATTTGTGGGTGGACGCCTGAGTCTTTAACTCTTTCACCATGGCGTCTTCGTCCTTATTTAAGGTGAGCTTCTTAGGGAGTTGGGGGACCAAATAATTCCAATTACGTGGGATCCCTTCAAAGCCATTTCGATCCTTAGTCCTAAGGATGAAAAATCGATCCTTCCAGTTATTCAGCGAAGAAGGGAGATCGGTAAAAAGCGTGTAGTTCGGCTTTGCCTGAAAGAACCAGAATTCGTTATCCTTCCTTCGGGCAAGCCTATGCAAATCGGCAAAGACTTTAGCCGTGTGCTCTAATCTCATGGCTCGGCAGAGGCCCCTAAAGGCTACTAAAGTCCACCTGGAGTTTGGATGCACTTGAGCTACCGAGACATGGTGGAACTTTAGGATAGCCTTATAAAATTCATCCAAGGGAAAACAGAGTCTGGGCCTTCAGCTGCTCTTCGTATACTATGATAAGATCGCCTTCTTCAAAGAAGTGATTGGCCCAAAAGTTGCCATGGCATTTGATCAGTTCAAAGGAGTTGATCCGCAGATTGTACTCATGACTTATGGATTGGAGATCGATTTCTCTTAGGAAGGGCGGCAGCTCATTGATTGGCAGGTTTTCCCTTCTCGAAGAGGTTCCTCATTTCGGTCTGGTAACCGAACCAGTCTTCTTCCGAGGTCCACGAAATATGGACGGAAAGCGGGCTCGCAGCTCTCTGACCCTCGGTACCTCTCATTTTTAGAAAACAAGAAGGAAAATTAACCGAGGAAAGATCAAAATCCTTACTAGAGTGTAATCGGTGCTTAAAAATTGAGAAAATGCTGAAATTGCTAGGGGAAGCTTTAAAATGACATAAGGAAGCAAATGAGTCACATTTCCCCTATTTATACCCATATGAGCGTTAAATGCTCACGAAGTCCTAAGCGACGCATCGGTTAGCTTAACTGGCCGTCTCCTTGACACGTCGCAAGAAGGTTCCAGAAACATAATAAAAATCAGATAAATGAGATCGATTAACTAAGGTCATCAAATTGAATAAATTTCTAAACTTACTGATCGTCGAATGGCAATTCATCTAGGGATCAGATCGGATACACTTATCAGAGATCGAAAAAATAATCAATGCAATAACAAAACAAAAACATTCAAATAAAAATTTCATTTCATTTCCAAAAGATCGGATTATATCATTTGAGCGATCTCAATAGATCGGATTACATCATTTGGGCGATCTCAAAAGATCAGATTACATAATTTAGGCGATCTAAAAAGATCAAATTACATCATTTGAGCGATCTCTCAAAATCAGCACTACATTCTACTGAGCTTAAGACTAATCCGAGGCCCAGAATGTTGACCTATGTCAAAGCCTAGTCTTGTGGCTGAATCAAAAGATGTGTTTGATCAGAAAGCCAGCCACAAATAATGGATAGATGTGCATCTCAGATAGGGTGACTGTGACTCTCATGATATTGAGCGGAGTCATCGCCGATGTCATTGACCAGAACCGAGCTGCAGTCGAGACGGCCGATATGGTTGGGAGCCAAATGAACTTTAAGAGGTAGTCACTGACATCAAGATTGAAATTAGCAGTCCTCTTGTCTGAGATCGGTCTACCAATTATACCGATAGACCGATTCGAAATCGGCATGGCCGTTACTTTCGATCTTGATTGGTAAATTAGTCTGGATCCCTCACTGTCATTAGATAACGTTCTCATAGCTCTCCGATCACCGGGGTCATAAATTTTCAGGTGAGGGGCGAAGGAAATAGTCAGAGAAAAATCAAAATGGCCATCATAATTAGAATTATCACTGGAAAAGCTAGAATGGGGGAAGGGGTGCATTGACAATAAACTAAAAAAGGAAAAGTGAGGTGTGAAGATGATTTCCCATTGTTGTATATATATAGGGCCTTGGCATTTATTACCTACAAAACCTGAAGCAGATGCATCGGTAACTGAAGAATTTATTGCTTTGACCAATGCAAGTTAGATAGAGAGGAAAGATGAGGAATGAGAGAGATCAAAAAATAAGAGGGGACCCGATGCAAGAGATAGAGATCGAAAAAAGGGGATGGTCATAATAGGAAGGTCAGAAGAAACAGGAGACGACCTGTAGAGATCGGAGAATGCAAAGGGGTTAAATAACTTCCAATTAAATTCCTTCATCGTCAAATTCGAGTTAGTTAAAGCGTTTGCAGGCATGATCAGATCCTCACCCCGCATCTGATTTGCAAGGACGCCCTCCTAGCCACCAGACGCCAAAACAGTTAAAGCACCCCCGTACATCCCTATCTCCACCATTAAACATAATCGTAAGGATGGATCTGGAGCTCTTGGATCAAAAACAAATGAAAAATTTAGCACCTTTTATTCCCAGCCTTTGGATCCATTTTGTAAGGCAAGACCCTGGACCGTTGGATTAAGAAGGGAAAGGACGAATATTCTGAATGGAATCTCGACCCTCCATTTTGATTCTCTTTAATTCTCATACATCAGATTATGTCTTTTTGAATCTGAGCCCTCCGTTTCCCCCTGACTAGATCTTGACCCTTCATTTTGGGCACCCGTTCCCCATAAATACCTGCTTGCAAAGAGGAAGGTGGTATTATCATGGAAAGACTCTGGATTTTTATTCAGTCTTGCTGCTTGCCATTTTGAGCTTTCGAAGTATTGGGAAATTTTAGAAACCAATTTTCTGAAGTATTTCACTAAAATGAGCTCTGAACCCTGAGATTTTCATTTCCAGTGCCTGTGCACCACCCTCTAAAACCATCTTCATTCTGCTTCATTCCCATCACTCTAGTATCTGTGCATTATCTTCAGAGTTCAACTTCATTCCGACCTATTCCCGTTACTTTGGGTAAGTTCGAGTCCTTCAGCCGTTAGCTTTCACCTCTGCAAAATTTGTAGATACCGGAGTCAGCTCATCTGTCTCCTCAACTTCCCACAGGCAAGCGTCTAAACTGTTATTTTGCCGAATATCCTTGTTTCATTTTCTCCAGTTTTCTTTTAAAATTTCTTTTACATCCCATCACACTAAATCTCAAAATAGATTTTCTAGGCCAATAGTTATTTCCTGCATCTTCTTTTATTTCATTCGTAAATTCCATTTATCGTCACTTGGTTTTCATTCCTTTTGAGAGTATACATTCAAGTCATAGGCAACTTGTAAATACTCTAAATAATATAGACAGTGGTATTTTAACATGAGAGTTTTGGGTCGAAACAAATAAAAAAATGAAAAATAAAGATAGGTGTAACAAAAGGTCAAATAGATTGGAAACAAGAATAGGTCAAATAAACAAGTTATGAGGTTGGGCCTCGGAACGAACCTAGCCGATAAGACAATAGATCAGGAATTAAAATAAGTTTGGATCCCAAGCAAGTGGCAAAAGAGATTGGATCAGAGAATTTTGATAGGCAATCGCATAGAAGATCGGCAAGTAGTTCGGTCTTGCATCCACCATCTAGTTATAAGTCCCCGTAGGCTAGGAAAAGCTTTACACCGGTCTCTTGTGTCCTCGGTACTTCACTCCCACAAAAAGGGGTCAAGAAGGACCCTTCACTAAAATCCTTAGTTCCAAGTTCTTACCAAACGCCATTCTAATAAACACATTAAGAGTTCGGGGGAGAGTTCTTTCCCGAACTCAATCTAAATTTTAATGTAACACATTAAGAGTTCGGGGGAGAGTTCTTACCCGAGTTCTCAACTTAAACTCTTAACACTAAGAGATCAGGGGAGAGTTCTTACCCGAATTCTCAACTTAAACTCTTAACACTAAGAGATCAGGGGAGAGTTCTTACCCGAGTTCTCAACTTAAATTCTCAACTAAAAGATCGGGGGAGAGTTCTTACCCGAGTTCTCAACTTAAACTCTTAACACTAGGAGATCAGGGGAGAGTTCTTACCCGAGTTCTCAACTTAAATTCCCAACTAAGAGATCGGGGGAGAGTTCTTACCCGAGTTCTCAACTTAAACTCTTAACACTAAGAGATCAGGGGAGAGTTCTTACCCGAATTCTCGGTCAAAATCTTAATAAAATATGTGGAGATCGGAGGAGAGTTCTTACCCAAAATCTGTTAAAATTTAACAGTATACATTAAGAGATCGGGGGAGAGTTCTTACCCGAAATCTGTCAAAATTTAACAGTATACATTAAGATATTGGGGGAGAGTTCTTATTCGAAATCCGTTAAAATTTAACAGTATATATTAAGAGATCGGGGGAGAATTCTTACCTGAATTCTCTTAGCTTAAATTCAAACTAAAATATCACAACTTCAATATTCAAATTAACCTAACAAAAATCCATTACACAAAACCTATTCATTAAAGGGTCATCTCACGTACTTGTATTCTTGGGCAACCCTAAATAGTGAAATATCAAATATTCCTTTTACCCATCTAAAGGATTAACACCCTCGTTCCAACCCCCTAATTATCAATTTTAATTTATGAAGAGCACAACATTAAATTTGCTTACCCTCATTGAGGGATGAGGTGGGGTGCCTAACACCTTCCCCACCCTTATATGGACCCCGAATCTAGAATTTCTATTTTCAAAGTGGATTTTAATTTTCAAAAAATGATTTTCTTTAATTTCTCTCAAAATTAAAGTGGCGACTCCTCACTTTTCCCACCTCGGTGAGAACTCGTCCAGCAACTGCAAAATCCCTTGCGACATGTTTAAATGGCAAGATACAGAATATGTGTATGCTTTATAGATTTTAGGCTTGTAACAGGTTTCGCCAACCTTGAGCTGACTCGATCCCTAGCGCCAGTAATGGCCCCTAGTTTAAGTTTTTACAAAGTTGGTATCAAAGCTCTATGTTAGATGAGTGGACCTAGATGCTAGTAAAAGTATAAAATAAAGGTGAAAAGAAGTATGTTGACCAGCATAGTTAGGGAAATACATGTCCTTTAGGGTTGAGTCCCTGTATGATTACATGTTATATGTTATGATTGATGATATGTTGTGTGTTCAGGTGACTCCACATGAACTTTTTATGTGTTCTACACTTCTTGTTTGCTTTTAGAAATGTGATGTTTAAGACAGTCCACTAGGTTGATCGGTGCTCCAATCAAGAATGAGAGTATTAGAGTATTACCCGCTAACCCTACTGTCAGAGAGAGAGCAAGCAAAAGTGGAAGGGGAGAATCTTCAAGAGGTCTTAGAAGTCCTTTGAAGTCAGCAGGGAGATTGCACACGCACCCAGAATGTCTGTAGATGCATGAGAGAGCTCTCATAGCTTCTCAAAATGGCATGAGAACTCTAAGTTTGTATTCATGGGGAGAGTGGGAGAAGATAGTTTTGTGGAAGGAGGAGATGAGTCAATGTTTATATCTCCTTCACAGTTAAAACCGGAGTATGGGTTTGGGTATCAATATCCTCAGCAGGGAAGTTTTGGAAACCTTGAGTTTATGGGTTATCCCCAATATCCTCCTTTTATACCCTACCCACCTTACTTCCCACTGTTCAACCCATATCCCATGTACCCTCCACAACAATACCCCCAAAGTTCTTCAATCACCATGGGAACTCAAAATCCCATAGAGGGAGTTATGAGAGAGCAAATACCATCACCACCCCTTGCAATTCCTACAGTTCCTACACAAGAGGCTAGGACAAGTAGACAAGGTAAGGCAAATATGATAGACTACTCAAAGCTGGATGCTCCCAAATATAAGGAAGGAGATGTTCCTTTCAAGTATGTTAAGGCTATCAAAATGATAGCCAATAAATTAGACGCCAGTGATAGTAGGGCCATTTAAATGATCGGCTTTACCTTAAAATGTAAGGTACAAATCCTACGTTGTTGATAGGGTTAACAGTATGACCTGATCTCAGTTTGTGGCAAAGTTTACCAACTAGACTTTCCTAGAAAGCTCTAGAAAACTGAAGGTGGTGGAGTTTGAGTAGTTGAGACAAACTATTTATATGAGTGTTAATAAGTATATAGATAATTTATTGATCTTCTACAATATATGGGGTAAAAATATGATACAGATAAGAAGAAGGCAAAGGTTGCACTCCAAATACTCCTTATTGATTTTGGCTGTAGAAACCCACAGCTTCATTCTATAGTAAATGCCACAAGAAAGTTGGAGATTGGGGCTATCATTGAAGAGAGTCTGGAGCTAAAAAGTACAAAGGCTAAGCAATCTGCAATTCCTGCGGCTACAGATATAGGGAGGTTCAGTCTCTTAACCAAGACTGTTTTCTCATCCAGAACTTGTTAGTAGTATGCCCTAGAGCATATCATTTAGTATGTATCTTGTACATGTTTTTATTAATAAAAGACATTTTTACTTTTCTGTTTACATAATATACTTATGTGTAATAGAAAAGATCCATTGATATTTTGTTAGAAATTCTATTCTTAAGTTATTAAGAATATGAGTGACAGTATTTCTAGTACAAAGTATCATAAATAGATTCAAAATCAAGGATACTTCACAATAAGGACATGACTTATCCAGAAAGATTGTATTCATGTTTGTTCCCAAGTTATTTATATGAGATATAAATAAGATGGAATGGTGAGTCTCATGCCATATAACAAACATGATAGGCACTTACACATGATAAGTAGGTCGAACCAGTAACACTTATAACAAGCACATGGAGTTTACTCTTATCAATGCATTGTCATAAATCATATCAGTGCATATAATCTTTAGACCTGAGATAGCACAATTTTCTTGTATATAGGTAGTTTGAGTTTGATACTGCTTTCATACTTGTACTGTTTATGGGTATATGGGTATATGTTGGCTCCTACTAGTTATATATGGAGGTAGGTGTTGATCAAGATGGAATCTGTTTCTCTAAGTAAATAGGGATAAAATCCTATGTTTATTTAATTGTTCTTGATGTTTCAAGTTACTGGCCAGGACAGATAGATTTATTCAGAAAAGAGTTTCTGATGAGAAAATCTTTTTAATCAAGAACTCGAATTAAAAAAGAACATAATATTCATAGCAAATGGGGTTTGACATAAACCATGAATCCAGCTCAAATTGGGATTTTATAACAGAGAGATTCTAGTGTATGGTAACATATGATTATAGGTTCATTTAAGGTAAACCTTATTACTGATTGGGTGGCCATGGCATGCTATGCTAGGTGTTAACCATGGTCTATGAGGTGCATAAAATGGTTTAGAGAAATCATTTATGGTAAGAAAGAGTTCTGATGATATTAAGAGTTGATATCATGTCTCATTGCCAATTAGTAATGAGCCTAGTAAGTCATACACATACACAAGTAATCACCAAATTAAATATGATTTAATTAATTAATTAAAGAGTTTAATTCATTAACTAAATAGGTTTGGTTTGCAATTAGATTGCAAAGTCCCTAGCATGGCTTGAAACCAAATCTAGGTTATTGGATGTATAAGTATAAGTTAAATTTATATTTAAAGTGTTTAAATATGAATTTAATTAATGAGAAATTAATTATAGAGATTAATTAATTAATTTATATTTGATATAAATTGATTAGAAGAAGAGAAATAATTATTTTGGATTGAAAACTTAAAATTAAGACACAGGGGTATTTTGGTCACTTCACAGGATGACGTGTGGCACCATGAGATGGTGACACATGGCACTACACATAAGCTTGTCAAATATCTTTTTATCATATAAGATGATCAAAGTCAAGATTAAATATAGGTTTGACACTTGGCACAATGTGATTAGGTCAATTAAACCTAGAACCAATCAGAGGGTGACATGTGGCAAGGGTTTTAAGTGGTGACCTAGCTATATAAGTGTAAGGATGAAAGAATAAAAACACCGCCACCCTTGGCTCCTCTCCCTTCTCTTCTTCTTCATCTCTCATCAATTCAAAAAGATTAGCAAACAATCTCTTGAATTAAAAATACTAGAAATTATTTTTAGTGTCCTATTTACATCTGTAATCTCTCAAAAGGCAAAACTTGATTTTCTAATTCATAGAAAAAGCTTTAGAAGCTGTTCAAGGGCTGCCATAGGTGATCTTGGTGTGGACAAGCTAGAGGGATAACATTTGATGTCCTAGACGCATCCCAAAGGTGTCAAATACACTGCAGTGCATCAAGAGTTTAGTGCACTTGTTATTGATCTAATCTAGGGTTCTAATAATTAATCTGATTAATTCTAAAATTTTAATTGGCAGATGTAGATCCAAAAACATATTAAAAGAGTTTTAATATGTTGTTTATCATTGAAATCAAATAGATAAAAATGAATCTTGCATGATGCATGTGACCCTAGGTGAAAAATTTTTTAATTCAATGATATAAACTTATGTTTTTCATACTTCTGCTCCTTTGATTGGTATCAGAGCCACTATATTTGCTATTTAGATTGTTGATTATATGATTTAATTGTGTGGTATGATCATAAGATGATAGATCCATTGTTGGTTGCAAAGAAAGGTGGCGGCTTAGTGACCAACACCATTGGTGTGCACACTTTGTGGTCTGCAATGGTGTGCGCAAGGTTTGGCTTTTTAATTTACAATTGTTGTATGATCTAAAAGCTCATCCTATGTCTAATTAAATTGTTTAATTAGAGTTTTAATCACACAATTAAATTTTGATTCAAATATGAATTTTTAAAAGTTGTTTGAATGTGATTCAAATATGAATTTTTAAATTTGTTTGAATGTGATTCAAATCTGAATTTTTAAATTTATTTGAATGAGATTCAAATCTAAATTTTTAAATTTGTTTGAATCATATTCAAATCTGGATTTTTAAGTTGAATATGAGATATTCAATTTAATTTAAGTATGTATGTTTTATTTAATTGTTAAATAATGATATGCATGATGGATTATCATAGACTATAAAAGACCAATGTGATTGGATTTATTTGTTTTATGTTTCTTTGGGTTGTAAATTAATTAATTTGTTTTAATTTATTATTGGTTATGTATTATTAAGGTTGTAATAATTTTATATTGTAATTTCATTTATTTAGTTCTTGTTAATTTGCCTTGGTATGCCAAAGATTACTATGTAATTAGATTGCAAGAAGATTAAGGAGGTCAAGAGCATTGGTGGGACCAGTGGGAGGAATTTAAGATCAAGTGTTGATTATGTACTCCTTCAGCAACTCTTGTAAAATAAATGAATGAAATGCACCTAGGAATGCCCTGATTCAATTCTTGGTGGCTCAGAATTGAATCCCTTAGAAAAGTCCATAATCATACCATATTTATTTATTATCTATGAATGCATGAGATGTATGGGAATGTATGCAAGTATATGATATATGCATGCTAATTGGATAATGTGCAAAGTGAGACCTTAATAGTAATTAGGACGACCACAAAATCTTCCAAACAAATGATTAAGTTGGAAATGGTATAATTAAAGTAATTATAACATGGGCCCTCCATTGAGGCAATTATTTTAAGAAATTTTAAATACTTGCATAAGATACAATTAATTTAAGAGATTTTCTTAAGAATAATTGTTAAGCATGAGATGTTGTAAATATGTAAATAGTTTGATGGCCAATAATGAATGTGCCTGAGGACATTAAAATTATTTGTATAATTACTGGCTAAATGGGTTCAACTTAACAAATGCAAGATAAGTCAATAATGGATGTACTTGAGATTTTGAGCATTAGGGGCTAGGTAAAGGATTGAACCTCACATGAGATGTGATGGGCAAGGAGTTGCTTACTTATAGTTTATTGTAATTCCAATAATGTATGTACCTGAGGATGATTAATAGAATTATAAGAATTCAATCACCCACTAGAAATCCATCTAACTAGCATTTCCGTTTTCTACTTTGGAAGTGTAGGATTCGCTAAGTTAGTTGGAGGACCAATTTGATTAAAAGACCATAATTATTTTGGTTAAATACATGATACATTTACTAATTAATCTGGTTATTTTTTGTAATTAATTTTTTGATAATAATGAGCACAGAACAACCACCACCATCCAATATCCTTACAAGCATACTTGATCAAAATAGGTTGACAGGACCTAATCTATCTGATTGGCTAAGAAATTTAAAACTTGTCCTAAACCTTGAATATATAGGATATGTTCTAAACTCAAATGTTTCTGGCCCTTTACCTCCAGAGGCCACACAAGAGAAACATGAAACTTTGGACAAGTGGAAGAAGCATGATATGAGAGCTAAGTATTACATGCTTGCTTCTATGAGTAAAGAGTTATAGAAGCAGCATGAGAACATGCAGAGTGTGAGTGAGATCCTCCTTCACCAACAAGAGTTATATGGTGAGCACAGTAGGAATGTTAGGTATGAGATATCTAGACAGCTGTTCCGCATGAGGATGTCTGAGAGACAGAATGTTGGGGATCATGTCCACAAGATGATTCGGCTGATTGAGCAGCTAGAACATCTTGACTTTAACATAGATTTTCAATTGCAGATGGATTTGATCCTTCAGTCCCTTCCTGAGTCTTTTGGGAATTTTGTGACAAATTTCGATATGACTAAACAGGAATACATCTTGGCTAGTTTACTTAATATGCTAGTTATTGCCCAAAATAATATGCTGGGCAATAAAGGAAAAAAGGTAGCTTTGACTGCATCTTCCTCTGCTGGAAAGTCCAACAAGAAAAAGGGCAATAAGAAATAGAAACCTCAAGTTCCAGGATCTTCCAAGAAGATAGCCAAACAGAAAACAAAGACCAAAGCTAACAAAGGCAAAGGAAAGTGTTTCCACTGCTAGAATGATGGGCACTGGAAAAGAAACTGCCCGAAGTATAGTGATCTAAATGAATGCAATGCCATGGTGAAAATCAACTCAAGTTCAAAATATATTTGGCACTTAAGGTTAGGTCATGTTGCAGAAGATAGGATTGCAAAGTTGAAGAAAATGAGGATTTTATCCTCATTGGGTTCTGAACCTACTCCAACCTGTGAATCTTGCCTTCAGGGCAAAATGACTAGATCACCCTTTTTTGGACAAGGGCTAAGAGCTGAAAATATTTTGGAGCTAATACATAGTGATGTATGTGGTCCATTTAAAGTAATGGATAGAGGCAATTTTCATTATTTTATTACCTTTACTGATGATAAATCAAGGTTTGGTTATTTGTATTTGATGAAATACAAATATGAATCCTTTGAAAAGTTCAAAGAATTTAAATCTGAAGTAGAAAATCAAAGAGGAAAAAGTATTAAAGCTCTTCGATCAGATTGTGGAGGTGAATACTTGAGTACTGAATTTGATGAATACTTGAGTAATGAATTTGATGAATATTTGAGAGAGCACGGCATTATTTTCCAGCTGACTCCTCCAGGAACACCACAGCTGAATGGTGTATCTGAAAGGAGAAATCTATCCTATTGGATATGGTGCGTAGTATGATGAGCTATACTGATATGCCAATATCCTTTTGGGAATTTGCATTAGAATCAGCTTTGTATATTCTAAATAAGATTCCATCAAAATCAGTATCTTCTACACCTTATGAGATATGGCATGGAAGAAAACCAAGTCTTAAGCATGTTAAGATTTGGGGTTGTCCAGCTTACATCAAAAAGCTGAACACTGATAAATTGGAAACTAGATTAGAAAAGGGTCAATTTGTTGGATATCCAAAAGATAGTTTTGGATATTATTTTTATTTGCCTACATCACAAAAGGTTGTGGTAAGTAGAGATGCCACATTTCTTGAACAACAGTTTGTTCAAGAAGGATGCAAAGGAAGGCAAATAGAATTAGAATTAGAGAATTATAACCAACTAATAAATCATATGGATATAGATCCATCTAGTCAACCTACACCTATTGATGAAACATCTATAACTATTCCTAGTAGAACAACTAGGGTATCTAACCCACCAATGAGATATGGTTTCCTTCATGAAGAAGAACAAGAGTTGTCTACTCATGAAGAATTGATCATGGAGATGATCCACTTACCTATGAAGAAGCTATATCAGATATAGACTCTTCAAAATGGATTGATGCTATGAAATCCGAGATTGATTCCATGTATAAGAATCAAGTTTGGGATCTTATTGACCCACCTAAAGGTATTGTACCTATAGGAAACAAATGGGTTTTCAAGAGGAAAATTGGTTCTGATGGAAAGATAGAGACCTATAAAGCAAGGCTAATAGCAAAAGGGTTTCGCCAAAGGCAATGAATCGACTATGAGGAGACTTTCTCGCCTGTTGCCATGCTTAAATCAATTAGGATTCTATTAGCAATAGCTGCATACTATGATTATGAGATTTAGCATATGGATGTCAAAACAGCTTTTCTCAATGGATACATTGAAGAAAACATTTTCATGGAACAACCTAGGGGTTTTGAATCCCAAGATAGTTCCAAGGTATGCAAGCTAAAGCGATCTATTTATGGGTTGAAACAAGCTTCGAGGAGTTGGAACATCCGTTTTGATGAAGCCATTAAGTCATTTGATTTTATCAAAAATGAGGATGAGCCATGTGTATATAAGAAGATTAGTGATAGTGCTGTCACTTTCCTTATCTTATATGTGGATGACATTTTGTTGATGGGTAATGACATAGGTATGTTGACAACTGTAAAGGTATGATTGTCAAATACATTCTCCCTGAAAGACTTAGGGAAGGCAACCCATATTCTTGGGATTTGCATCTATAGAGATAGAGCGAAAAGAATAATTGGTTTGTCCCAAAGTCTATACTTGAAAAAGGTGTTAAAGAGGTTTAACATGCTTGATTCCAAGAGAGGATTGTTACCAGTGAGACATGGTATCCACCTTTCTAAAGAGATGTCTCCAAAGACACCTGAGGAAAGAGATAAAATGGCCAGGATTCCATTTGCTTCAGCTATTGGAAGTTTAATGTATGCAATGTTGTGTACTAGGCTGGAATCGCATATACTGTTAGTTTAACTAGCAGGTATCAATCCAATCAAGGTTTGGAACACTGGATAGCTATCAAGAATATCTTTAAGTACTTGAGAAGAACTAAGCATTTATTCTTGATTTATGGAGGTGGAGACTTGCAATTGGATGGTTATACTGATTCTGATTTCCAATCAGATATCGATGATAGAAAGTCTATCTCTGAGCATGTGTTCATTTGTAATGGAGGTGCAGTCAGTTGGAAGAGTTCTAAACAGAGTACGACTGCAGATTCCACTACCGAGGCTGAGTATATTGCTGTATCAGATGCTATAAAGGAAGTTGTTTGGATAAAGAAGTTCGTGACAGAACTTGCAGTAGTTCCTTCCATTGAGTCAACAGTTCCACTTCACTATGACAACAATTGAGCAGTCATACAGGCTAAGGAACCCCGGTCTCACCAGAAATCCAAATACATAGAAAAGCGCTACCACATTATTAGAGAAATAGTTGGACGAGGCGATGTCGCCATACAGAAAATAGCATCAGCTGAAGATCCAGCTGGTCCATTCACTAAGCCTATGTCACAGACTCAGCTAGACTGGCATCTTGAGAAGATGGGTCTAAGATATTGTAATGAATGTCTCTAGTGCTAGTGGGAGATTGTTAGTAATATGCCCTAGAGCATATCATTAATATGTATCTTGTACATATTTTTATTAATAAAAGGCATTTTTACTTTTCTGTTTACATAATATACTTATGTGTAATAGAAAAGGTCCATTGATATTTTATTAGAAATTATATTCTTAAGTTGTTAAGAATATGAGTGACAGTATTTCTAGTATAAAGTATCATAAATAGGTTCACAATCGAGGAAACTTCACAATAAGGACGTGACTTATCCAGAAAGATTGTATTCATGTTTGTTCTCAAGTTATTTATATGAGATGTAAATAAGATAGAATGGTGAGTCTCATGCCATATAACAAACATGATAGACACTTATATATGATAAGTAGGTTGAACCAGTGACACTTATAACAAGCACATGAAATTTACTCTTGTCAATGCATTGTCATAAGTCATATCAGTGCATATAATCTTTAGACCTGAGATAGCACAGTTATCTTGTATATAGGTGGTTTGAGTTTGATACTGCTTTCATACTTGTACTATGTATGGGTATATGGGCATGTGTTGGCTCCTACTAGTTATATATGGAGGTAGGTGTTGATCAAGATAGAATCTGTTCCTCTAAGTAAATAGGGATAAAATCCTATGTTCATTTAATTGTTCTTGATGTTTCAAGTTCCTGGCCAGGACAGATAGATTTATTCAGAAAAGAGTTTCTGATGAGAAAATCTTTTTAATCAAGAACTGGAATTAAAAGAGAACATAATATTCATAGCAAATGGGGTTTGACATAAACCATGACTCCAGCTTGAATTGGGATTTTATAACAGAGAGATTCTAGTGTATGGTAACATATAATTATAGGTTCATTTAAGGTAAACCTTATTACTGATTGGGTAGCCATGGCATGCTATGCTAGGTGTTAACCATGGTCTATGAGGTGCATAAAATGGTTTAGAGAAATCATTTATGGTAAGAAAGAGTTCTGATGATATTAAGAGTTAATATCATGTCTCATTGCCAATTAGTAATGAGACTAGTAAGTCATACACATACACAAGTAATCTCCAAATTAAATATGATTAAATTAATTAATTAAAGAGTTTAATTGATTAATTAAATAGGTTTGGTTTGCAATTAGATTGTAAAGTCCCTAGCATGGCTTAAAACCAAATCTAGGTTATTGGATGTATAAGTATAAGTTAAATTTATATTTAAAGTGTTTAAATATGAATTTAATTAATGAGAAATTAATTATAGAGATTAATTAATTAATTTATATTTGATATAAATTGATTAGAAGAAGAGAAATAATTATTTTGGGTTGAGAACTCAAAATTATGACACAGGGGCATTTTGATCATTTCATAGGGTGACATATGGCACTATGAGATGGTGACACATGGCACTACACATAAGCTTACCAAATGTCTTTTAATCATGTAAGATGATCAAAGTCAAGATTAAATATAGGTTTGACACTTGGCACAATGTGATTGGGTCAATTAAACCTAGAACCAATCAGAGGGTGACATGTGGCAAGGGTTTTAAGTGGTGACCTAACTATATAAGTGTAAGGATGAAAGAACAAAAACACAATCTGCTCATTCTCAAAAAGGTGCCGCTACCCTTGGCTCCTCTCCCTTCTCTTCTTCTTCATCTCTCATCAATTTAGAAGAGATTAGCAAACAATCTCTTGAATTAAAAATACTAGAAATTGTTTCTAGTGTCCTGTTTATATCTGTAATCTCTCAAAAGGCAAAACTTGATTTTTTAATTCATAGAAAAACTTTAGAAGCTGTTCAAGGGCTACCATAGGTGATCTTAGTGTGGACAAGCTAGAGGGACAATATTTGGTGTCCTAGACGCATCCCAAAGGTGTCAAATATACTACTGTACATCAAGAGGTTAGTGCACTTGTTCTTGATCTAATTTAGGGTTCTAATAATTAATTTGATTAATTCTAAAATCTTAAATGGCAGATGTAGATCCAAAAACATATTAAAAGAGTTTTAATATATTGTTTATCATTGAAATCAAATAGAAAAAAATGAATCTTACATGATGCATGTGACCCTGGGTGAAAAATTTTTGAATTCAATGATATAAACTTATATTTTTCATGCTTCCACTCCTTCAGAACTAAGAAAGATAAAGGAGAGAAGTTTGGCAAGAAATAAAAAAAGAATAAGTTCTAGAGCAGAATAAAGTCAGGCTTCGAGATGGGAAGTGGATTTAGTTCAGGATAGGAAACCTCTAATTGTGTAAGATGTGGGAAGCCTTATCGAAGAGTTTATAGGTTTGGAACATCCCAATGCTACAGGTATGGTCAGAAGGGGCACATGTCTAAGGAGTATCCCAATATGGAAAGGGTGGCCTCTCAACAAACCAGGTAAAGCAGTGTGGCTCAACCGATAATGAGACAAACTTCCATGGGTCCATCATCAGGAAGGAGACAGGATAGAGGATGATGTTCTTCTTCCTCTATGGTAGGTTCACAAGGGAGGGGTTCGACGACACCAGCTTGGATCTTTACCATAACATAACAGAAAGCTAATACCTCTAACACTGTGGTGACAAGTAACCTTTGCATTGAAAGTTTCAATGTACATTTTTTTTATTAAACCTAGTGCATCTCATTCTTTTGTTAACCATAAAGTGATTCTAAGATTAGGTTTAATAGTCTCGAGTTTGCAATGTCCGTTGCTTATTAGTGGGCCCAAGTGTGATCCTTCAGTGACGAAGATGATCTGTTATGCCTATTCAATGATGGTGGAGGATAAATGCTTTTCAGCTGACCTGGTGGTCTTAGAATTAACAGATTTTGATGTCATTCTAGGGATGAATCGGCTCTCAGCCTATTATGCCATCTTAGAATGTAGGAATAATGTAGCAAAGTTTAGAGGATAGGATGGATCGGAGATAATTTTTCAGGAAGATTAAACATCATAAGTGAAGGGGATAATCTCCGCGATGCAAGCCAGAAAGATGCTTTGAAAAGGATGTAGAGGATTCCTAGCCCATGTTAGAGAGGTTGTGGAGAACAAGAGGACCGGGATTGATTCCTGTGGTGAGAGAGTTTTTAGATGTATTTTCAGAGAAACTACTTAGTTTGCCACCAGAGAGGGATATAGATTTTGAAATTGATCTAGTGTCTGGTACTAGACTTATATCTATTCCTCCTTACAGGATGGCTCCTGTAAAGTTGAAAGAGTTGAAAGAACAACTGCAGATATTAGCGGATAAGAGATTCATCCGACTGAGTACTTCTCCTTAGGGTGCTCCAGTACTATTTGTAAAGAAGAATGATGAATCATTGAAGCTATGCATTGATTATAGACAGTTGAACAAGGTCACAACAAAGAATAAGTACCCTCTAGCACATATTGGTGCCTTATTTAATTAGCTAGCTAGAGCTAGTTATTTTTCAAAGATGGATTTAAGGTCTAGATATCACCAGTTGAGGATTACAGAGACAGATATTCTGAAGACTATCTTTCGGATTAGATATGAGCATTATGAGTTTCTTGTGATGTCATTTGGGTTAACTAATGCCCTATTTGCATTCATAGATCTCATAAATAGGTTGTTCAGGCCTTATCTGGATCACTTTGTGATTGTCTTTATTGATGACATACTAGTATACTTTAGAAGTCCTGAAGAACATGCACACCATCTAAGAATGGTTCTTCAAACATTAAGGGAGCATCAGTTGTATGCTAAATTTTCTAAGTGTGAGTTCTGGCTAAGGAGTATATCCTTCTTAGGGCAGATAGTGTCAGAGAATGGAGTTAAAGTGGATCTTAAAAAGGTTGAAGTAGTAGCAAATTGGCTAAGGCTAACTATAGTGACTGAAATTAAGAGTTTCCTAGGTTTGGCAGGCTATTATAGGAGATTTGTGCCTGATTTCTCTAAGATAGCTGCTCCAATGACTAGGTTAAATCAGAAGGATAAGAAGTTTGAATGGAGTGATGAATGTGAGGAGAGCTTTCAAAAGCTTAAGAAGTGTCCAATTTCAGTACTAGTACTAGCTTTGCCTATCGATAATGAAGATTTTACGATTTACTACGATGCCTCTAGAGTGAGTTTGGGATGTATTCTTATGCAGAAGGGAAGAGTAATAGCTTATACTTCAAGACAATTGAAGAAGTATGAAGCTAATTATCTCACTCATGACCTAGAGATGGCGACCGTAGTCTTTACCCTAAAGATATGGAGAAATTATCTTTATGGAGCAAAATGAGAGATCTTTACAGACCACAAGAGTCTTTAATACATCTTCAAGCAAAAAGAGCTGAATCTCAGACAAAGGAGATGGGTAAAACTGCTTAGTAATTTTTATTGTACAATCTAGTACCATCCGAGAAAGGCAAATATTGTTACAGATGCCCTCAGCTAAAAATTATTTGGCAGTTTAGCTCATATATCCATAGAAAGGCAGCCTATTTTGAAGGAGTTACACCAGCTGATTGGAGAAGGGTTGTAGCTAGAGTTATCAGCCAATGATACCTCGATAGCTCAGATGAAGGTAACACCAGTATACCTAAGACAAATAACAGAGAAACAACATGAAGACTTTGAGTTGGAAAAGATAGCAGAAGCGGTACAGAAGGGTAAAATTAGTGAGTTCTATTTCGACAGAAAAGGAGTGCTAAGGTATGGCAATAAATTATGTGCACCAAATGATGTCAAACTGAAGAAAGACATTATGGGAGAAGCTTATAATACTAGGTATAGTGTACAACCAAGAGCCACCAAAATGTATCAAGATTTAAAAAAGGTGTATTAGTGGCCTTTCATAAAGAAGGAGATTGCACAGTTTGTATTTGCTTATGAGATCTGTCAGAGAGTGAAGCTAGAACATCAGAAGCCAACAGGAATGCTCAACCCACTACCCATTTTAGAGTGGAAATGGAAAAATGTAGCCATGGACTTTATTATGGGGTTACTAGTAGCCTCCAATAGACATGACTCGATATGAGTTATAATAAATAGGTAGACTAAGAATGTAACACCCCTATTTGCATAGCCTGGTATATTTCACTGTTCCGATGATCGGAGTCGGTCCAGACAGTTAAGGAGATTAGAACCACACTTAAGACAACTAGAGAAGCTATAAACACAAATAATTAGTAATGTTCAATTAGTTGAGTATAAATAAGAAAAACAGAACAGAAGAAGTTAAATGAGCCGAGAGTCACAGCGATGGGTGACCTTATCGGGAAAGACTGCGAAGCCATTTTAAACTCAAATTTCGAACCGTAAAAAGTGACGCTGCGGTCCTTAGGACCCTTATAAACACAGTGGAAAAGATAAAATCACAAAAAATAACTGTTAAGCCAGTCAAATAATTAGGTCAGGAAGCCAGAAGAAATATGGAATTAATTGCAAATCGGAATGAACCGACGAGGGGCAATTTGGTCAATTGACCCCGAGAGCTGACTCCTAACCTAACTGTCAAATAAAATCGGAGAAAAGAAAATTTCGGAATCGAAAATTAAATTAAAGAACTAATAGAAAAAAAAAAGAAGGAAAATGAAAAAGGTGTAGGGAAATGACATCATGCATGACATCATGCATGATGCCATAAATCCCATAATTAATAATTTGATTAAATGGATTTTTGGATCTTCCATAAGACAAAAGACATAAAGAAAGAAAAGAAAAAAAAAATAAAACACAAAGTCTTCTTCTTCAAAACGTCACTTTCCCTCTCCCTCATATCTCCATAGTTAAACCTCCATTAAAGCTTATCTTCAAGCTTTGAAACCCTTACTAAATCCCAACTTCTTCCATAATCACTCCATAAAACCTTATTCCCTTCCCTTGAGAAAGAAATTTAACAAGAAAGAAAGAAGAAAAGAGGAGAAAAATTGAAGATTGGATATCAAAGTTGAGGTAAGCACATCAAATTGAAAGTTTGAGATTAATTGTTGTGTTTTTAGCTTGAATAACTTAGAAAAATGCTTAAAATGAAATAAAAATTTGTTGAGGGACCATGAATGATTTTCAGCCAGCATGTATATGGGAGTATATTTGCATGGTTTGATGGATTTAATTGGGTATATAAACCTTAGTTAGTTGAATGACTATGGTTAGAGGCATGAAATTAAGTAAATGCGTGAGGTTAGTGAATTAGGGTTTGGACATTAGGGTTTAGAGACCAAAAATGTGAAAAACTTGTTAGTAGTATACCCTAGAGCATATCATGTAGTATGTATCTTGTACATATTTTTATTAATAAAAGGCATTTCCACTTTTCCGTTTACATAATATATTTATGTGTAATAGAAAATGTCCATTGATATTTTGTTAGAAATATTATTCTTAAGTTGTTAAGAATATGAGTGACAATATTTCTAGCACAAAGTATCATAAATAGGTTCACAATCGATGATACTTCATAATAAGGACATGATTTATCCAGAAAGATTGTATTCATGTTTGTTACCAAGTTATTTATATGAGATATAAATAAGATGGAATGGTGAGTCTCATGCCATATGACAAACATGATAGGCACTTATAAATGATAAGTAGGCCGAACCAGTGACACTTATGACAAGCACATGGAGTTTACTCTTGTCAATGTTTTGTCATAAATCATATCAGTGCATATAATCTTTAGACCTGAGATAGCACAGTTATCTTCTATATAGGTAGTTTGAGTTTGATACTGCTTTCATACTTGTACTGTGTATGGGTATATGGGCATTTGTTTTCTCCTACTAGTTATATATGGAGGTAGGTGTTGATCAAGATGGAATCTGTTCCTCTAAGTAAATAGAGATAAAATCCTATATTCATTTAATTATTCTTGATGTTTCAAGTTCCTGGCCAGGACAGATAGATTTATTCAGAAAAGAGTTTCTGATGAGAAAATCTTTTTAATCAAGAACTGAAATTAAAAGAGAACATAATATTCATAGCAAATGGAGTTTGACATAAATCATGACTCCAGCTTGAGTTGGGATTTTGTAACAGAGAGATTCTAGTGCATGGTAACATATGATTATAGGTTCATTTAAGGTAAACCTTATTACTAATTGGGTGGCCATGGCATGCTATGCTAGGTGTTAACCATGGTCTATAAGGTTCATAAAATGATTTAGAGAAATCATTTATGATAAGAAAGAGTTCTGATGATATTAAGAGTTAATATCATGTCTCATTGCCAATTAGTGATAAGCCTAGTAAGTCACACACATACACAAGTTATCACCTATTTAAATATGATTTAATTAATTAATTAAAGAGTTTAATTGATTAATTAAATAGGTTTGGTTTGCAATTAAATTGCAAAGTCCCTAGCATGACTTGAAACCAAATCTAGATTATTGGATGTATAATATAAGTTAAATTTATATTTAAAGTGTTTAAATATGAATTTAATTAATGAGAAATTAATTAATAGAGATTAATTAATTAATTTATATTTGATATAAATTAATTAGAAGAAGAAAAATAATTATTTTGGGTTGAGAACTCAAAATTAAGACACAGGGGCATTTTGGTCATTTCACAGTGTGACACGTGGCACTATGAGATGGTGACACATGGGATTACACATAAGCTTGCCAAATGTTTTTTAATCATGTAAGATGATTAAAATCAAGATTAAATATAGGTTTGACACTTGGCACAATGTGATTGGGTCACTTAAACCTAGAGCTAATCAAAGGGTGACATGTGGCAAGGGTTTAATGTGTTAACCTAGCTATTTAAGTGTTGTTATGAAAAAGAAAAGCAACCAGCAGCCACTCCTCTCCTTTGTCACGCCACTTTGAGGCTTTTCATCTATTCTTCTTCATCTCTCATCAATTCAAAGAGATTAGCCATCAATCTCTTGAATTAAGAATACTAGAAATTGTTTCTAGTGTCCTGTTTACATCTCTAATCTCTTAAAAGGCAGAACTTGAATTTCTAATTAGTAGAAAAAGCTTTAGAAGCTGTTCAAGGGCTGCCATAGGTGTTCTTGGTGTGTAAAAACTAGAGGGACAACATCTGGTGTCCTGAAGACGAATCTCAAAGGCGTAGACACGCAGCAGTGCATCAAGAGGTTAGTGTAATCATTCTTGATTTAATCTAGGGTTCTAAAATTAATCTGATTAATTTTAAAATCTTAAATGGAAAATACAGATCCAAAAACATATTAAAAGGGTTTTAATATGTTGTTTATCATTGAAATCAAATAGATAAAAATAAATTTTGTATGATGCATGTGACCCTAGGTGAAAATTTTGAATTCAATGGTATAAACTTGTGTTTTTCACGCTTTCGTTCCTTCAAAACTTGTAAATGGTGTCTTTGACCTAATGTGAAGTGAAAAATGGTCATTTGTGACCAAATGAGGTGTGTTAGAAGTGTTGGAATTAAAAGCCAATTCGGATTGGATAAGGTCATGTGCTGGCAGCATGACCAAAATTTCCTTTGAGGGACCAAAAATGAAATTTTACAAGTCCAATAGATATAGGACCAATTGGGGATGAAAATAGGCACTAAATGACACAATTTTCATTCAGGAAGCCTGCCCCAAAAAGTGACTAAAACCTAGTGAACAAAGTGACCGAAGTTGAGAAATCGCAAGCTGCCCTGCACAACCTGACCAAATGAACAGTTCATTTGGTCATAACTCAAGCTAGGTAAGTCAAAATGACTTGAAATTTTACCAGTGGTTAGAAGAGATATATACCTAAAACTTTCATGAAGAACACCAACCCAAATTATGCCATTAACCCAATCAAATTACTGAGCAAAGTTGAATCACTGAATCTGCAGACTACAGATTTGCCATTTGAAAAATAAAGTTTCAATGGATATAACTCTCTCTAGAAAACTCCGATTTAGGTGATTCTTGAACCGATGGAAACCTAAGGCATAGTAGAACATTTCATATGAAAAAAGTTAGACCAAATTATGGACCTAACTTGATCAAATTGCTGAACGAAGTTAGAATTAACAATCTGCCAGAACAAAATTCTACAGTATGAACAGTAAATGTAATTTCCTTATAACTTGAGCTACAAAACTCCAATTGGGGTGATTCAAAAAGGAGAATAAACTTAAGATAATAGGGAACATTTTCTATAAAGAAAGTTTTGCCAATTCCAACAGTAAAGTGACCAATGGAACAGTACAACTTAGGACTTCAAAACTGAAAATTGGCAATTTTGCCTAAAAGACCTAAGTTTTGAGAAAACAACCAAAACCAACAAGTTTGGTGACCAAAATATGGTATGTGGGTGAAGTTGGAATTCCCATACCTATTAAGCCTTAGAAAGTCAACAATTTGACTTGAATAGTATAGTGAATAGTAACCCAAAACGCAAAATTTCAAGAACGTCGAGTTTAGCACGTTAGAGCTAGGTAAAAGTGAAGCTAAATTTATTTTGGGTTTATGTTAAGTTCTAGTGCTGAAACATTGTAAAATTGTGTGTTTCAGTTGGAAAGGATACCGGAAAAGAACCCGAGGAACCGAGTTGAGGCCAAGAGGCGACTTGTTTGAGGTTTGTGCTCAACGTATACTTTTTATAATCATCTTTTGCATACTGTTTTAAATAATGTGAAATATTGGATTATGGCATTCTTATGATGTTTGATCTAAATTGTTGAAAGTTATTATATATATTTGAAATGACAATGTTTAGCAAATTGTTAAAATAAGTTTTGAAACCATGGTGTCATGACCATATATTTGAACACCTCACTAGCATGACTAGTGGAGGTAATTAGTTTCGAATTTTGATTCCTTCTCTGGAGAAGTGTCGAGGTGTGTAACACCCTCCCGGTAGCAATTCCGTACATTCTTCTGTTCCGGTGACCGGTGTCGATCCGGACAGCTAGAACGTCCGGAAAAATATTTAAACTAAAGTCAGGAACCATAATTAACTCAAATATTAATAAGAAAAATTTAGTAAAAATTTTTGAAATAAAATACAACCAAGTTAAACGAGCCGGTGCCCTAGCCATGGGTAACCAGAGGGAAGTTGCGGTTCTCGCAACGAGGAGCCCTAGACCCGGGAAAAAAATTATAAAATAATTTTTGGGACTCCAGAGAAGGATTATTGAGGTTCCCATGGCATTAGAATGCCAAGAAAATACCTAGAAAAAATTTTCAATTGGTACAGACAATTTTGACCCGTTAAGCCAAATGGAGGGCATTTTGGTCATTTCGCCTTTAGAGGTGATTTTTGGCCGACTTGTCCAGTTAAGTAAATAATTATTATGACTCAAAATATGAATAAATATTGCTAAAAATTAAATTGAAATGTGGTAGAAAAGAAAAGAAAAGAAAAATGAAGGAAATTAGGGATAATGACATCACATGATGTCATTTACATACCCTCCACCAATCACCATTCAACAAGCCTTCTTAAAACAATTAAAAGAGACAAATGGACCCAAAAATTCTGCTGTTTCCTTCTTCTTCTTCAGCCAGCCGTGAGCTTCTTCTTCTTCCTCCATAATTCTTGTTCTTTCATACCTTAAATCCTTGATTTTTCACCCCAAAACCCTTAGGTCCCTTCACAAAAGTTGGTCACCCAACCTTGCTAGAGTGTTTGGCAGCCAAGAAAACACAAGAAAGTGAAGTTCAAGCTTGGAAAATTCTGCCCTATTCAAGGTTAGTGCCTATTTGTACCTAAATCCCTCTTATTCCATGTTAAAGAATTAAAGTGAGTAAGGTTTTGTGAATTAAATGAAATGAATCTATGTGTATGTATACCATAAATTTTGGCAGCCCTAAGAAAGGAATGAGTTTGACTGTTTTAAATGGACTTAGAGTGAATTAGAGATTATGTCTAAAGTGTATATATATATATATATATATATATATATATATATATATATATATATATATATATATATATATATAAGAAATGGAAGAGTTAACTAAGGTGTGTGGTGTAAACCTTGAAAATAAGCTAGGGTTTGGGAGTGAAATTTTGATTTGGCTTAGGAAATTGTTAAAGGACATTCTAATGGTTAATTAGTGACCATTTTAGGTAAGTTGACCATAATATGGACTGAAAAATAGCATGGCAAAGTGAATGACTATGCTGCCTAAAGACAGCAGAATGGTGACTGAGATTTCAGTCCAATTACACAGCCATAACTTTGGCTGTGTTGGTCCAATTGGTGTTTGGCCAATTGGACATGAAACTAGGCTTATAATGGCACATTTTTGCTGAAGAAACCATGCCCAAAAGACCAAACCAAGAGGACCAAAAGTTGGCCCCAATCCGGACACCCTGCAACTGATTCTGCAGAATGACTAAATGAACAGTAACTGTTCATTTGGCCATAACTCACTGTAGATTTGGTCAATTGACCTGAAATTTTTACAGCAACAAGTTAAGACATAGACAAACAACTTTCATGAAGAAACCTACCCCAAATTATGACCAGAACCAATTCAAAAATGCAATCACAGTCACTGTTCATGTTACTATAGATATGGTCAATTCTGCAGATTGGCAATCCGGCCAGCTGTGGTTTTTGAGCCATATCTGGAGCTACAAAACTCCAAATGGAGTGTTTGAAAAAAGGAAATTCAACTAGACAAAATAAGGAACAACTTTCATGTTTGTCATTTCTTCAAATTCCCACTGCAACAGTGTTTAATGGAACAGTAAACATATGCTTCAAAAACTGAAATTTTCTGCCCTCTTGGTTTTAAGTTAGAAATGGTAATGGTGACCAATTCCAACAAGTTTTAAAAGCAAAATGTAGTATGTTGGGAGTGCCAAAACCAATGTACCTAATTTCTACCTAAAAGTCAACATTTTAGTTGACCATAGAGGTGAATAGTAACACCGAAACTTGAAATTCAAATATTGAAGAATTTTAAAGTATCGAATGCCCTAGTATACCTAACAAGATTGGTTTGGATAGTTTGGTATGCCAATAGGGTTCAGTTAGCAGTACTGCACATGGAAATATGCCATTCCGTGATTTCATGGCTTTTAGCCATTCTGACTTTGTATTGAGACTTGGCCTTGTGCCTAATGTTATTACTTATTAGGCATTACATTTACCGGGAGATGCATATGTGACCGATGGTGTGACGGCGAGGTACTAGGTACCAGCGCGGTTACCGTTATCGATCCGATCGTCTAGTGTAGGTTACTTGGGCAACCAAATGAATGAAAGTGAACAAAGTTAATGAATTAATGTATATACCCATACTAAACAAATGAATCATACACATTCACTACATATTTGTTTTCTTGCTATTTTCTTTTATTATATTATTGCACCACTAAGCATTATTGCTTAGCGCGTTGCTATACGCCACGCAGCGTGATTCCGAGACAGATCGTGAGCCCAGTAGACCGCAGACTGGGTGAGTTCGTCCTGCAGTTCTGCACAATGTCCGTGTCACCTCAACTTCTGCAGTGCATTGGTAGGACACTAGGTGTCATTTTGGCATTCTGTAATAAATTTTGATTTTCTCATATGTAATTAAATTTGTGTAATGTATATTAATGTTCATGTAAATTATGAAAATTTTATTTGTGAATGAAAAAGTAAATGTTTATTTGTGATTTATACTTGATTATCACATGTGATGGATGTTTGAGAAATGAAAAGGTTGTTGAGAACTGAAATTGAGAAATATTGTTGAGATTTTGGATATTGGAGTTTGAGATGATGGAATACAAATATTGGAAGTGTTTTTAACAGGTTCCGAAGAACTGTTTTCTCCATTTTTAGCCGGTACTCCGTTGGATTTTCTTTAAAATCTTCGGAACCTCAAATAAATAATACTTTTGATAAATGGCTAAAATAAGTTATATTTCATAAATTATATTCACAAGCATGATAAAAATTAAATAAGGCATATTAGAGTGTGCCGGTACACCGTGTGGCATTACTTACTCGGGTATACTGTACACGGGTAAGGGGTGTCACATTTAGTGGTATCAGAGCACGGTTTAGGCGTTTCTAGGCCTAGATTGAGTCCATACCATGCATTGCATTTGCAAGAGTCGAGGTGACACTAATGCAGATCTGTTTGTCTTTCTTATTTTGAATAGGATATGGATCCTTCATCTCAGAGAGCAGTCGAGGAGGAAGTGGAGAGTCATGCTCCACTGCAAGAATCGAGGCGGGGGTAGGGGAGAACCTACTCCACCAGCTCAAGCAGAGCCTGCTCAGCCTCCACAGGCCATGTTCCAACAAATGGCCGACTTCTTTAGACAATTGGCCGGAGTAATGCCACCACCACCACCACCACCAGCTCCACAGCAGAAATCACACCTGGAAAGGCTAAGAAAGTTTGGAGCAGTGGACTTCTATGGAAAGAGAGAAGATGATTCTGTTGCAGCTGAAAATTGGTTGAACAGAACAGGCAGAGTCTTAAAACAACTCCACTGCACTCCAGAGCAAAACCTAGAAGCTGCCATATCTTTGTTGCAAGATGATGCCTACGAATGGTGGGATACGGTGTCCAGTGAAGTGCAGCCAGAAGCTGTAACTTGGGACTTCTTTCTCTCCGAATTCAAGAAGAAATATGTGGGTACTGTATACCTGGAAGAGAGAAGAAGAGAGTTTATTAACCTGAGGCAGAGACAGTTGTCAGTGGCTGAATATGAGAAGGAATTTGTCCGATTAAGCTGCTATGAAAGGGAGATAGTCCCTAATGAAGCTGAAAGATGTAAGAGATTTGAAGAGGGACTAAATGACAACATCAAGATCCAGCTCACTGCCCTGGGAATCACAGAATTTACCAAGTTAGTGGAAGCTGCTATAAAGGTTGAAAAAGTGAGAATCAGTGAGCAGACCAGAAGGGATAGACAGCAGAAGAGGGGCCCAGGTCAGTCTAGTTCAACTCCTGCATCTGGGAAGAGGTTCAAAGGTCCACCTACACAGAGTTCAGGTCAGCCACATGGTCGTGGTCGATCTCGGGGCCGAGCCACGCTCACCCCTAGGAGAGGTCAGTCCACACCATCAGTGGGCAGCTCTCCAGGGATGGGGTTCAGGGGACCAGCCCCAGCATCTTCTGCATGTCCACACTGTCTGAAGTGGCACAAGGGGGAATGTTGGAGAGTAACTGGTGCCTGCTTAAGATGTGGGTCGACAGAGCATCAGCTGAGGAACTGCCCATGCAGAACTACTACAGCTGCTCCAACACAAGCAGACATGCACTGCTCGCACCGCAAAGAGGTAGAAAATCGCAAATCGGACGCAGATAAGACCATCACGAGGCTCAGATCCGAGCCGCCAGAGAGGCGGATAATGGACCACCGCCAAAAATTATGCCCCGAGAGCTCAGAGGAGCAAGATGCCCGGGCGTCATCGAGTGCGTTCTCCCTCTACACTACACCTGTGCATGCATTGGTGGATCCAGGATCCACTCATTCATACATCTGCATCAACTTACCCGTAGAAAGGGGGATACTAGTTGGGGAAAGTGACCAAGACATTCTGGTCACTAATCCATTGGGCCATAGTGTAGTGGTGAACAAAGTATACAAGGGTTACCCGTTAAGGATTCAGGGGTGTGAATTCTTGGCAGACCTGATTGAGTTGCCCTTCCATGAGTTTGACGTGATTTTGGGAATGGACTGGCTGTCACGTCATCAAGCAATAGTTGATTGCAAATTGAAGAGAATTTCTCTAAAAACTTCAGAGGGTAATGAGATCACAGTTGTGGGGAAAGGATGATTTCTTGTCCAATGTCATCTCCCACGGCAAGACGAATGATGAGAAAAGGCTGTGAAGCCTACCTAGCACATGTGGTGGATACTAGGCAGGCTAAGCCAAACCTGGGTGACATACCCACAGTAAGAGACTTCCCAGAAGTATTCCCTGAAGAATTGCCTGGTTTGCCACCAGAAAGGGAAGTCGAGTTTGCTATTGAGACACTGCCGGGTACAGCACCCATTTCCATTGCTCCTTATAGGATGGCACCCACTGAATTGAGGGAGTTGAAAACTCAGTTGCAAGAGTTGCTTGATAAGGGGTTCATACGCCCCAGTGTGTCACCATGGGGAGCTCCAGTGCTGTTTGTGAAAAAGAAGGATGGGACTTTGAGACTATGCATCGATTACCGGCAGTTGAATAAAGTGACTGTGAAGAACAAATATCCGTTGCCTAGAATTGATGATCTGTTTGATCAGTTGAAGGGAGCAGGAGTATTTTCTAAGATTGATCTCAGATCAGGGTATCATCAGCTGAGGGTGAAGGATGTAGATGTGCCCAAGACTGCATTCAGGACCCGGTATGGGCATTATGAGTTTCTGGTGATGCCCTTTGGCTTAACAAATGCACCAGCGGCATTCATGGACCTTATGAACCGTATCTTCCATCCATACCTAGATCGGTTCGTAGTGGTCTTTATTGACGATATTTTGGTGTATTCCAAGACCAGTGAAGAACATGATGAGCATTTGAGGATTGTTTTGCAAACCCTGAGAGAAAAGAAGGTCGTATGCTAAGTTGTCCAAGTGTGACTTTTGGTTGAGTGAGATTGCATTCCTTGGACACATAGTGTCGGTGATGGGATTAGGTGGATCCCAAGAAAATAGAAGCGATGATGGAATGGAAGCCTCCCGTAAATACAAGCGAGGTCGAAGCTTTTTGGGGCTAGTGGGTATTACGTAAGATTTGTGAAGGATTTTCCTTAATAGTGCTCCAATGACCAAGTCTGTTACACAAGAATGTCGATTTGACCGAATGACAAGTGTCGCAGACCTTTGAGAAGTTGAAGGCTATGTTGTGACAGAGGCACCGGTGTTAACACACCCGATCGTGAAAGGACTTTGTGGTCTATAGTGATGCTTCTCGTAATGGGTTAAGGTGTGTACTGATGCAAGAGGGGAAGGTGGTCGCTTATGCTTCCAGACAGCTAAAGCCACATGAACAGAACTACCTTACCCATGATCTAGAGCTTGCAGCAATTATCTTCGCACTGAAGATATGGAGGCATTACTTGTATGGTGAAAAGTGCTACATTTACACAGACCACAAGAGTCTAAAATATTTGCCAACCCAGAAGGAGCTCAACCTTAGACAGAGGCGATGGATTGAATTCTTGAAGGACTATGATTGTGTAATTGACTACCATCCTGGGAAGGCAAATGTAGTTGCTGATGCTTTGAGCAGAAAGTCCATCACAGCTTTGAGATCATTGAATGCCCGTCTCACTTTGATTCGAGATGGAGCTATTTTGGCTGAGTTGCAAGTGAGGCCAAACCTGCTACAGCATATTTTAGATGGGCAGAAGGTAGATGAGAAGCTAATGGCTATTATGAGCAAATCTCAAAGGGAAAAGCAACTGACTATGAGGTGAAAGCAGATGGGTGTCTGTATTACAAAGGAAGACTGTGTGTACCAGATAATGGGGAATTGAAAGCCAGTATTCTAAAAGAGGCACACACCAGTGTATATGCTATGCACCGTGAAGTACAAAGATGTATCATGATCTGAAGCTCCAGTATTGGTGGCCTGGTATGAAGAAGGACATAGCTGACTATGTGACTAAATGCTTGACATGTCAGCAAGTCAAGGCAGAACATCAAGTTCCATCAGGTTTGCTACAGCCTATACGCATACCTGAAAGGAAATGGGATCGGGTCACCATGGATTTTGTAAGTGGTCTACCTCTTACTCGGAAGAAACAGGATACAGCATGGGTGATAGTTGATAGATTGACGAAGTCAGCACACTTTCTGCCAGTTAGGACTGACTACTCACTAGAGAAGTTAGCAGAATTGTATATCAGTGAGATAGTTAGACTGCATGGAATTCCACTTTCCATCATATCTGATCGAGACCCAAGGTTTACATCGAGATTTTGGAAGAAATTGCATGAGTCCTTGGGTACACAACTTCATTTCAGCACAGCTTTCCATCCTCAGACGGATGGGCAATCTGAAAGAGTAATCCAGGTAAATAATTGAAACCAATTAGATAAATACACATATTAAACTGAAATGATAACAATAACATGAAAAATATGTCAGGTCTTTGAGGATATGCTGAGGAGTTGTGTCATTGAGTTTGAGCGAAGCTGGGATAGATACCTCCCACTGGCAGAATTTTCATATAACAATAGCTACCAAGCTAGCATCCAAATTGCCCCATATGAAGCACTATATGGGAGGAAATGTAGAACTCCAGTGTGCTGGACTGAATTGGGCGAAGATAAGCTGGTAGGGCCAGACTTGGTGAAACAGACTGAGGAGAAAGTGAAACTAATCAAAGCTAATCTGAAGGTTGCCTCGCATGCATGTAAATCTTATGCCGACCTGAAGAGAAAAGAAATAGAATATGTGGTTGGCGACAAAGTTTTCCTCAAGGTGTCACCATGGAAGAAGGTACTGAGGTTTGGAAGAAAAGGTAAGTTGAGCCCTAGGTTCATTGGCCCATATGAAATCATCGAACGTGTGGGTCCAGTGGCCTATAGGCTAGCTTTACCACCAGAGCTGGACAAGATCCACAATGTGTTCCATGTGTCTATGCTCAGAAGATACCGCTCAGATCCTTCACATGTCATCTCCAGGGAAGAAATTGAAATACAACCGGATTTGACGTATGAAGAAGAACCTCTACGGATCCTAGCTCGGGAAGTAAAAGAATTGAGGAATAAGCAGATTCCACTGGTAAAAGTGCTTTGGAGGCACCACAACACCGAGGAGGCAACTTGGGAAAGTGAAGAGACGATGAGGCAACAGTTCCCTCAACTGTTTGTATCAGGTAAATTTCGAGGACGAAATTTAAATTAGAGGGGAAGAGTTGTAACACCCTCCCGGTAGCAATTCCGTACATTCTCTTTATTCAGGTGGCCGGTGTCGGACAACTAAAACGTCGAGAAAAATATTTAAACTAAAGTCAGAACCATAATTAACTCAAATATTAATAAGAAAAATTTAGTAAAAATTTTTGAAATAAAATACAACCAAGTTAAGCAGGCCGGTGCCCTAGCGATGGGCAAGAGGGAAGTTGCGGTTCATAACGAGGAGCCCTAGACAGGAAAAAATTATAAAATAATTTTTGGGACTCAGAGAAGGATTATTGAGGTTCCCATGGCATTAGAATGCCAAGAAAATACCTAGAAAAATTTTCAATCTGCAGACAATTTTGACCGTTAAGCCAAGCGGAGGGCATTTTGGTCATTTCGCCTTCAGAGGTGATTTTTGGCCGACTTGTCCAGTTAAGTAAATAATTATTATGACTCAAAATATGAATAAATATTGCTAAAAATTAAATTGAAATGTGGTAGAAAAGAAAAGAAAAGAAAAATGAAGGAAATTAGGGATAATGACATCACATGATGTCATTTACATACCCTCCACCAATCACCATTCAACAAGCCTTCTTAAAACAATTAAAAGAGACAAATGGACCCAAAAATTCTGCTGTTTCCTTCTTCTTCTTCAGCCAGCCGTGAGCTTCTTCTTCTTCCTCCATAATTCTTGTTCCTTCATACCTTAAATCCTTGATTTTTCACCCCAAAACCCTTAGGTCCCTTCACAAAAATTGGTCACCCAACCTTGCTAGAGTGTTTGGCAGCCAAGAAAACACAAGAAAGTGAAGTTCAAGCTTGGAAAATTCTGCCCTATTCAAGGTTAGTGCCTATTTGTACCTAAATCCCTCTTATTCCATGTTAAAGAATTAAAGTGAGTAAGGTTTTGTGAATTAAATGAAATGAATCTATGTGTATGTATACCATAAATTTTGGTAGCCCTAAGGAAGGAATGAGTTTGACTGTTTTAAATGGACTTAGAGTGAATTAGAGATTATGTCTAAAGTGTATATATATATATATATATATATATATATATATATATATATATATATATATATATATATATATATATATATATATATATATATATAAAAGAAATGGAAGAGTTAACTAAGGTGTGTGGTGTAAACCTTGAAAATAAGCTAGGGTTTGGGAGTGAAATTTTGATTTGGCTTAGGAAATTGTTAAAGGACATTCTAATGGTTAATTAGTGACCATTTTAGGTAAGTTGACCATAATATGGACTGAAAAATAGCATGGCAAAGTGAATGACTATGCTGCCTAAAGACAGCAGAATGGTGACTGAGATTTCAGTCCAATTACACAGCCATAACTTTGGCTGTGTTGGTCCAATTGGTGTTTGGCCAATTGGACATGAAACTAGGCTTATAATGGCACATTTTTGCTGAAGAAACCATGCCCAAAAGACCAAACCAAGAGGACCAAAAGTTGGCCCCAATCCGGACACCCTGCAACTGATTCTGCAGAATGACTAAATGAACAGTAACTGTTCATTTGGCCATAACTCACTGTAGATTTGGTCAATTGACCTGAAATTTTACAGCAACAAGTTAAGACATAGACAAACAACTTTCATGAAGAAACCTACCCCAAATTATGGCCAGAACCAATTCAAAAATGCAATCACAGTCACTGTTCATGTTACTGTAGATATGGTCAATTCTGCAGATTGGCAATCCGGCCAGCTGTGGTTTTTGAGCCATATCTGGAGCTACAAAACTCCAAATGGAGTGATTCAAAAAAGGAAATTCAACTAGACAAAATAAGGAACAACTTTCATGTTTGTCATTTCTTCAAATTCCCATTGCAACAGTGTTTAATGGAACAGTAAACATATGCTTCAAAAACTGAAATTTTCTGCCCTCTTGGTTTTAAGTTAGAAATGGTAATGGTGACCAATTCCAACAAGTTTTAAAAGCAAAATGTGGTATGTTGGGAGTGCCAAAACCAATGTACCTAATTTCTACCTAAAAGTCAATATTTTAGTTGACCATAGAGGTGAATAGTAACACCGAAACTTGAAATTCAAATATTGAAGAATTTTAAAGTATCGAATGCCCTAGTATACCTAACAAGATTGGTTTGGATAGTTTGGCATGCCAATAGGGTTCAGTTAGCAGTACTGCACATGGAAATATGCCATTCAGTGATTTCATGGCTTTTAGCCATTCTGACTTTGTATTGAGACTTGGCCTTGTGCCTGATGTTATCTGACTCATTAGTCATTACATTGGACACCGGGAGATGCATATGTGACCGATGGTGTGACAGCCCGAGGTACTAGGTACCCAGTGCCAGTTTACCCGTTATCCAGTCCAGTCGTCTAGTGTAGGTTACTTGGGCAACCAAATGAATGAAAGTGAACAAAGTTAATGAATTAATGTATATACCCATACTAAACAAATGAATCATACACATTCACTACATATTTGTTTTCTTGCTATTTTCTTTTATTATATTATTGCACCACTAAGCATTATTGCTTAGCGCGTTGCTTCTGCCACGCGTAGGTTCTGGAGACACAGATCGTGAGCCCAGTAGACCGCAGACTGGGTGAGTTCGTCCTGCAGTTCTGCACAATGTCCGTGTCATCTCAACTTCTGCAGTGCATTGGTAGGACACTAGGTGTCATTTTGGCATTCTGTAATAAATTTTGATTTTCTCATATGTAATTAAACTTGTGTAATGTATATTAATGTTCATGTAAATTATGAAAATTTTATTTGTGAATGAAAAAGTAAATGTTTATTTGTGATTTATACTTGATTATCATATGTGATGGATGTTTGAGAAATGAAAAGGTTGTTGAGAACTGAAATTGAGAAATATTGTTGAGATTTTGGATATTGGAGTTTGAGATGATGGAATACAAATATTGGAAGTGTTTTTAACAGGTTCCGAAGAACTGTTTTCTCCATTTTTAGCCGGTACTCCGCCGGATTTTCTTTAAAATCTTCGGAATCTCAAATAAATAATACTTTTGATAAATGGCTAAAATAAGTTATATTTCATAAATTATATTCACAAGCATGATAAAAATTAAATAAGGTATATTAGAGTGTGCCGGTACACCGTGTGGCATTACTTACTCGGGTATACTGTACACGGGTAAGGGGTGTCACAAGGTGTGCCAGGAGAAGAGGATGTGAATGGATATCCATATATTTGAGCTAGCTAGCCTTGTGATGTGATTTCTTTTTAGCCTCTGGCTATTAAGATTCTATTTGTTTCGAATGGCATGATCTAACTGTGGGTTTTATGAAACGTGTTTTGATACTTCGAAATGAACTTGGTTTGCATTAAAATTTCATAATTCATGTTTTGTGTTTAATGCTCATGTTTAGTCAAATTTTTGAATAAATGTGATTTATATTCTGCATAAAAATTATTTTAGTATGTTGTGCACCACTGAGTCCTAGTACTCAGCGATAGCTTTTATTGCTGTTGCAGATTTCACACCTTACCCCTCTGTAAGACATAACATGATCCCGTAGAATACCTAATGAACTACCGAGCTTCACCTACCGATAACTCATTAAGTACCCTACAAGGGATTTTAAAACAATTTTCTTACTTTTGATAAGTGGTGAGCATTTTCTAATAAGTACTTAAAACATTTAGTTAAAATTAAAACTAGTTAATATTTTTAGCCCATTTTATTTTTATGCAAATTTTATAAAAATTTTGACAGAGTTCCCTTTGTATTTTGAGAAAACAGTTCTTCAAATACCTGTAAAAAAGCACTTCTAAAAATTTTTCTCAACAACTGCTTCAATTTCATACTCAATCTCAATCAATTTCTCAACACATTTATCAACTTTCAAATTTCAAATCCACTATCCAATGATCATCAAAATACTAGCAATCCATTTCATTCAAATTAAATAAAATAGTTCCATTCATATTTCATTAGAGACAAAACAATTTAGATACATCATTACAAAATTTACATTAAGAGAATTTCAAACTACAATATATATTACAACTTTATACAAATTTTATACAAACTGCTCAAGACCCATTTTTACATGTCCATACATTTATGTGCAATACTCACTTCATTCCTATTAAAGCTAACTATTTTATGGATAAGTTAGCTCAGGTATACGTGGCTGAGATAATAGGGTTGAATGGAACTCCAGTGACAATAGTCACCAATAAAGGATTTCAGTTCACATGAAGGTTATAGCACTGTCTTCAAAATGAGTTAGGCACCAGGCTAGACTTCAGTACAGCTTTTCATCCTCAGACAGATGAATAATCAAAAAGGACTATAGAGACCTTAGAAGATATGCCAATGATGTGTGTACTTGACTTTGGATGATTATGAAAAAAGTACCTTTCCATAGTCGAGTTTGCATATAACAACAGCTATCACTCTAGCATAAGAATGGCACCATATGAAGCTCTGTATGGGATAAAGTGTAGGTCTCTTGTGTGTTGGAAAGAAGTAGGTAAAAGAGCTTTAGCAAGAATGGAGTTGGTGGAAATCACTAATCAAGCCATGCCCTTAATCAAGCGAGGTTGAAGACAACAGCCAGTAGATAAAAGAGTTGTGCATATATCTATAGTAGAGAAGTGGTTTTCCAAGATAAGGACATGGTGCTTTTAAAAGTATCTCCAATAAAAGCTATCATCTGGTTTGGAAAAAGAAGTAAACTAGCTCTAAGGTATATTGGACCATATAAGGTGTTATAAAGGGTCCAAAATATATCTTATAAGTTAGCTTTGCCATCAGAAATGGAAAGAATACATCTAGTGTTCTATGTTGCGAAAGTTCATGTCAGATCAGAACAAGGTTATAAGTGAACCAAACATAAAAATTTCAAAAGATCTTTCTTATGTTGAACAACCTATTCAGATCATGGATACTCAAATGAGAAAGCTTAGAAATAAGGAGATACTTATAGTCAAGGTATTATGAAACCACCACAACATGGAAGAGTACACGTGTCGTGACTTCATGATACAATAATATCTTCACCTTTTTCTAGATATGTTTTGTATGTCATATTTTTATGTGTTTATTTTAACATTCGAGAACTAATGTTCTTAAAAGAGGAGGGGGGGGGGGGTGATGGGGTGGGGGGAGGGGAAGTGGGGGAGAATGTAATACTCATCATTTTTTGATGTCAGAATATCTGTTCTTGATGGAATATTCTGGTAAAAATTAAAACTTCACTGAAAAGGGAGTGATAACAAGATGTGAAAATATATTTATGTATGTGTATTTAACATATTCAAAATATTTTTAAAAAAGAAAAATGTTTTAAAGGTTTTATTTCTCAAAAGTTTTAAAGTGTTATCTCGAGAAAAAGGAACTTCGACAGCCAAAAGGTGGACTTTTGATAGCCAAAGTTCTTTTTATAGTTCAAATGTCCATTTGGGCATCGACTATCAAGGGTATAAAAGGGACCAAAGCTTGTTTTTTGCCCAAAACACTTGGGTTTTACTTATTCTCTCTCTCTCTCTCAACTTTGGGACATACAAGGAGATCTTTGAAGAGATTTCCTTGAACTTTTAAAGATCTGGAGGTAGATTCTTCCATTTAGAAGTTAGGAAGAGTAGATTCAAACTTTAGGGTTTTGATTCTCTTACCTCTAAGCTCCAAAAAAAAGAGGTAACTTTTTTTTTCTTGATCTAATAGGTAGATCTAAGAAAGTTGATGAGAGATTAGATTTCTATAACTTCAATTTCACGAAAAGTTACTTTTAAAATGAGTTTTGGGAAGTTATGCTTGTGTTTTTGTGATGTTTATTGAAATTACATATTTTTATTGTTAGCTTAGTAGTGTTTAAGTTTTATGGGCTTTAAATGGCTAGCTTCCTTTGATGAATTTGAAGAAATCTATGTATTTGCTATGTTGGGTTTGGGGAAAACCTAAGATTTGAGTTTTTGCTTAATGTATGTGGGAATTAAGCATGTTTTCAAGTTGTTTTAGGCCTCAGAGATGTATATATGTGATTGGATTATGTTTTGGAACTTTGGGATGAGTTTTGAGGCTTTTGAGAGAAGGATTCTGCAAGTTTTTGACTTAAAAATTCTGAAAATTTCTATGTTCAACTGTCAAAATCAAAGATTTGACGATCAAAGCATGCAGTTTCTTAGAAAATTTAAAAAATTTTCAGGTTTAGCAGCCGAAGTCTAAGACTTCAATAGCCACAATCAACACTAGACAAAAGTGTCGTTTGAAGCTTAAGATTTTGATAGCCAAAGTTCATAACTTCGACAGCTGAAGTAGGCTCTGCCTGACTTTTTCTCCATTCTTTTCTAAGGTTCCAAAATATGGTTTCATAGTTCATAAGGGCCTAGAATAAGATATTTATAATATGCATAGAGTTTTAGAACCTTGTATGACATCTAGGGTCTGATGTTATAGGATCAGGCTTGAGAGACTCGAAAGGCTAAGGATCCGAGGATAGTTACCATTCAAGTTAGGTAGTTGATTAGCTTCAAGAGGTGAGTAACTCTAACCTTAATAAAATATAAACTTTTTAAATTTAATTTATGATCATCCTCATGCATCATGTCATATATATTTAGGATGTATGTATCTAGAATATGAAGATGTTGCATAATGGCATAACTGTTATTGGGGCACTTATTGATGATGGATGACCCATTGACTCCTCCCCATGTTTATGACTATGTTATGTTATATATGTTATGGATCTATACGTAAATCCCATAGGGAGATCTTTATGATGCCCCATCAAGGGTGATCTATATGTTGCCCTGGGTGCATGACACATGTCATGTTTTAAACGAAAGTTTTGAGGAGCCTTTATATGAGCCAAGCACATTAGATTTAGGGTGTTACTGGTGGCATGTCCATCCTACAAGAAATGTTTATGATGTGAAAGCCCATGTGAATGATGCATTACATATGTATGAATTAAATAAAATAATTAATGTTGGCTAGTTTACTCACTGAGCTTGTGTAAGCTTATCCCTTTCTTTTAATTTTTAGATGCAAGTTTGCAGGATTAGTAGAGTCCTTTGGAGAGAGAGCAACAGGGTTAGCTTAAATACTCTTCTTTATGTATGATGTAAGGGTAGATGGATATGTAATATGTGAATGGATAGCACTGTACTGATAATAAAAGAAAATTGGAGTTATGTAATATTTTTTAAGTATAATGATGTATATATTATATTAACCCTTTTTTAGAGTATGTATGTTAAACTATTATACTTTAGTACTTATGCATATTGAGGTTCAAATTCTGAACTAAATTTATGTTATGAAAGTCTAAGTATGTATGAAAAGACTAAATTGTGACGGTTGGAGTATGTTTAGTGGTGAGATACAGGAATATGTGTATGCTTTACAGGTTTTAGGCTTGTAACGGGTTCCAGTAGTTTTAAGTTGAGCCAATCCCTAGCGTTAATAATGACCCTTAGTTTGAGTTATTACAACAACACCATTGATGGCAAAGAAAACTGATCGTAGAGCTGGAGTGATTATTTCATTTGAAAATAATAAATGATTTTTAATAGAAATATAAAAATTAATATTTTATTAATAAAATTTTAAAATATTTTTTTTTCAAAAAATAGATTAATTTGGACTTAAATGAATACTCTGTTTCATTTAAGCTAAAACTTGATTTTAAATTTATTTAACATTTGATTGTAAGTATTGAGATTTATTTAATCTTTTCTCCACAAAGGTAGTAGTGTTGTGTTTGGTAGATAAAATCTCTAGATACTTAAATGAAATGAATTAGTGCATAACACCAATAGCAAAACCTATCTCCTTTTTGTCACCCTCTCCCTCCTAGGGTATCTATAAAAATTATCTTATTCAAACTTAAACTTAATTAATATTCTTAATGTTCAAACTCATTTTAAATTTGATTAAAATTTATCTTTAATTATCTAAATTTTTTTCAAACTTGATTATTATTATTATTAAAAAAAGTACCAAAACTCATTTAATTTTATATATTTTAATTAATAATTAATGTAAAAATATTTTTATTAATAATTTTTATTTTATATTTAATTATTTATTTATATAAATAAATTTAAATAACTTACACAAACCCAAATTTGCTACAAACATTATTCTCAAAATCAAATTCATCTTAGTCTCAATTATCTATCATTTAGATCTATTTTTATCGGAGTTTAATTGAATTGGATATCTATGAATTGGATGCCTATTGTCACCTCCGCTCCTTTCTCTCCCCTAAAACAATGAAAAATAAAAAAATGAAAAAAAGCTGTGAATTTAGGAAAAAGATTTATTGGGGTAAAAGAAAGGAAAGGCATTTGGGACAGGCCACTGAGTAAAAAGAGAAGTCAAATGCTTTATTGGTAAAACCACTACACTGCACTCACTGCAACACAGAGGGAGAGAGAGAGAGAGAGAGAGAGAGAGAGAGAGATTTGTTTGCCTTGTTTCTGATGTTTTCTTTTTATTATCAATGGGTTGTCTTCTTCTTCTTCGCCTAATCTAAACTTAAACCTCTAATAATTTACAGGGGAATATGGCATAGCTGTCCGATCCTGTGGTGGATAAGATTAGTCGCCTGATAATTGTGTTGATTAACATTTGATTAGCCTCATATTAAGATGCCCAAGAAGTCAAAGAGGGATGCCAACTACAGTAAATAATTATCTATTAATTTTATGAAAGAGTATTTATTAAATTTTTAACTAAATTATTATTTGTTATTAAAATAATAAAAAATTATTAATTTTTTTCTTTTAGAGAATAAATAAATTAAAAATTAATAAAAAAAGAATTAATTTATTAAATATTTTTTTACCAACAAGAAGAAGATTGTTAGCATTTCTCAAATCAAATATGACCGTATCTATACTTTTACAGGCAAATCTATCCTTAGATGCTTAATGTCTTCCCATTGCATGCGCTTTAGATTTTGCTAGTATATATATATACATATACATTTTTATTTTATAATTTAATAAAAAATTAGTTTAATTTAATTTATTATAGAATAAAAAATGATATATTTATTTTTTATTAATAAATTTAAAAATTATATACATTAATTACAAAAAAAAAAATAAAAAAGTGTAATAGATTAAAATAAAATTTTAGAGTATAACTAGCTCAATATATAATTACAAGTTAATTTTTTTTTAATTTAAAATTTTAATCTCCTACATTACAGAGTAAGTATTTTGTTATTAAATAAGTAGATCACTAATTAAAAGTTTTAATAATTAATAATAACTTGTTATTTAAAATATTTTTCAAAAATTAATAATAAATTATTTAAAATTACAAATGAAATATTGAAAGCGACATTATTAATTAAAATTAATGAACAAATTATCTTTTTTACATAATCATATATTTTTATATTTGTTATTTTATATCAATTGTAGTAAACAATTAAAAATCAAATTTTATATAAGGATTGGCTAATTACAGTTAAGCTCCAATTGCACTTTAGAGTTTAGACAATATAGAAATTATTTTTTTTTTTTTTTACTCTTTTTATCGTCTTTAAAAAAAATAAAATAAAATAAAATAAAAACCTTTGAATTGTCCTTTGGAAGTGGCCTAATGGTTACAAACTCTAAAACATAATAATTGTCTGGCTCAAGCAATGTGATCTCATGGCATGTATATATATATATATTCTTCAGTTTCTCGCTTCAATTTGATTTTAAATGAAAAAATAGAACTAAATAAAAAATAAATATACTTTAATTTGATTTAGTATGATTTAGTTTTTATAATGGCAATTTTTTTTTTGTTATAATAAAATATGATTGTTTTGTTTGGTTTGAAATCTCTAAACACCATGCATAGTCCATTAGCTAGACTACGTGAAGGCAAAGCTATTGCTTACTTAACGTTTACTCTTTTATAATACATTTGAACGGAGCGAAAAAAAGACTGTTTAATGTAAAATGATGAAAGGTAAAGTATAAAGGTTTTAGAAAGTAAAATTTTATAATAATTTAATTTAATTAATTTTTTAAAATCAATTTTCATATTTAGAATAAAAGACTTTATATTTTTAATATAAAAAAATTATTTTTAAAAAAATAAAATTTAAACATGTGAGAATTCAATTAAATTTTTTTTTTTGTTACAAGTTATTTATTTCAAAAGAAACCAATATTTTAAAAATCTTTACATTATCTTGAAAAACTTCTTCTCAAGCACAGTGTTAGTCGTGGTTCACACATTGGTTCTTATTTATATTGGGCCCTTGACAATTACTAACTATGACTCAGTTGCAATGCTTAATCTTCTTTTGAACCTTGAACGTTTGAGCAGATTGCATTATTGCTAGAAACAGTACAAGAATTTTATTCAGGCTACCGTTAAATATAAAATAGATATAATGAAATTTACATGAGATTTATCATAATCAATAGTTATAATATATCATTGTATATATAATAATTATATTTTAAATTTTTCTTATTAATCGTTAATCATTAAATATAAATTTTTAGTTTGATTATGCAATCTAATTGAATTACTATTTTAAAGCATTCTAATTTTTCAATTCCATTAAGTCAATAAAATAGCAAAATCTATATCAATAAGAGGAGAATTAAGGGTTTGGAAAAGAAAGATTACCAAATACTAAAGTGAGGACAATCAAATCACTGATTTCTCATGCATGATATCTATTAGGAATCTGAGCAAGAAGAAAGCAACAAATACCACAAATATCACATGCATGCAGATCCTTATACACCAAGAATTCCAACCATGCCGATCTCTAAAGAATATCAATCTTTGATAGAGAAATGAAGACCATATAGCTAATGCACAGAATCTATGTTTTCGAGAATATCCATTTTTACTGAAATTTTTTTTTTTAATAAAAGCATCATGTTAGATGTTATTAAGAAAAACAGTTTGAAAAAAATTATTTTATTATTTTAATATTTTTATGATTAAAATTGATCAAATTTAATTTATAATTATTTTTTAACACTCTCTAACTAATATATTTAAAAATATGATTTTCTCAACAACAGTTTCAACAGTAATACAAAACAGGCCCTGTACCTCTAAGTTCTGACAGGTTCAAACACACTTTGTATAACTCCATTCTTTCTCTCCTTTCAATATCATATTCCAAAGTAAAATACCCTATTTTCTTCATTATTTTGATAAACATCACTTGGGTGGTTGGGTTAGAGATTTTTTTTTTTTAAATTCAGTTAAAATTTAAATTCCTCCAAAATTTTAAAAACAATTTCAGTTAGTTAGATCATTAATAGGCTTAATGTCTATTTGACATTAAGATAACAATTATTAAATATATATATATATTTTTAAATATATTGATTAATTTGGAGAAGGCAACTCTTTGTAAGCTTTTAATTCAGCCAACCAAAGGGGCAAAAAATAGCATCCAAAGATGACAAACTTAATGAAACCTATCAATTGAACCAGCATATGACAAAAATGTGAAAAGCAGAAAAAGAGACCCAACAAACCTCCCGCCTCATAGTAAATTATACCGTTTCCGATATGCTGTTACTGTTTTATTTAGCCTGAATTAAATGAGAACAACATTATGCATTGTCTCAGGACATTGTTTCCCTAATAGAGCTCCTTCCAACATACCACGTCTCCATCACAACTCTATGCAAGAACCTGCCCCACACAACTACAGATGAAACTTTACTACACATTAGCTCCGGTAATAACATTAAGATCAATAGAGGAAGAGGAACTTAATTTGCCTGGTTGTAAAATTAGCAACAATCAAAAACACCAACAAAGGTGGGAAAAAAAAAAAAAAAAGATAAGGGCAGAGAACTTCCCAAGAAATAACTATAATAGTAGCCACCTTGTACTTCTCTGGTACTAGTTTTTTGGCACAGAAGCTAAACGCAAGTATCAGTTCCCAGTTAAAAGTTACAGTGTACATTAAAGAATTGAAGGGTGCCTCCTCTATCTCTTCTGGAAGCTACCTGGTATTCACATGAGCATAATACAAGAGACAAAAATAGGAGATACAACTTTCATCAGGCACTGCCAGCTTCTGTTGGCGTCGTACATGGAGCCAGTGTGTTTGGAGGCAGACTGATTCCACCCCCTCTCACAGATATATTTGAGCCCTTGACAGAACTTGCTCTGCTTACAAGATTCGAGTCAAGGAACACAACAATCACAGTGATATCATCATGGAAATGCCGTCTGACACCACGGTCAATCTTCTTCAAGTCCGAATACCTCATTTCTCTCTTCTTTGCTGCTTCTTGCAGAGCAGCTTTCACCAGTCTCCTAGCACTTCCCTGCACAAAGGTTAGAACAAACAAGTGAACACATACATCCTTTTGTTCCATGTAAAGGAGGGGGAGAGTAAAGAAAGGGTTCGAAACCTTAACTGCCTATATTACAAGGCACATATGGAATCGGTAAGTGTTTAAAAATCTCCAGAAATGGATTAAAAAGCATCCAAATAATCACTAATTGTAGAACAAGCAGAAAGAAATACTATTGGTAATGAACTGAATTTAAAGCAATAATGCAAAATCTTTTAGCATGACCTTGTTTAGGCATTAACAGCATAGCACAATACCATTTACTTCTTCTGAGGTGTGTAATGAGGTCGCGGATGAAAATTTCATATTCTTAAGAAGAGGGGCTGTCTAAAATTATTGGGTTTTAGCTATTGTACATATTTCAAAATTCTATATTTTGGTCCTTGAGTTTTATAGATATAAAGACTTCAATCCTTCGTCAGCTCAAAATGAGTAAAATGTGGGTCCACAACCATGTAGTTTTGGTCCAAAACATGTCTTGAACCATAGACCTGAGTGTTAGATTTATAAAATTCAAGGACCAAAGCATTAAATTTTAAAAATGGACAAACTATGGATAGGCTTAATTTCACGTAAATTTACTAAATTTATTCATTCAATTTCAGCATAGTCATTGAATTTCATTTCAAATCATCAACATCATTCAATTTTATTTTGTTTCAATAAGGTTGCCACCGCTAACTTTCTGTAGACATTTACCCTTTTTTGCGTGATAAGCAAAAATAGGTCCTACAGGCTACAGCCTATCTCTTATTGTAGCACTACGTTAAAAAGTATTTAGTATAATGCCAAAAATCAGGGTGAAATTTTAACTAGATCTAGCAATAAGGATCTTATTGCGAGTGAAACACAATCAATGTTAAGTGAGCATATCATTGCAAAAGTTTACTGATGTTGAAATTCAGTGACAAACAAGTTCAAAGACCACGGAAGAAGTCAAACCCAGGTTTATTTCTTTCTTACCTTTATTCTTATTTTACATCTGTGTGTGTGTGAAGGAATATGGTTGTCAAAAGACCAACTTCTCAGCCTGAAACAATGCAACTCTAAGTGTTGAATAAATGATTGCTGGGCCCAAATTGCCTTTATCCAATGAGGAAAATGGTGATTGTAGAGCAATATGTGACAAAGCATACAGACAAAATCATAGATAAACTAATTAACAACATTATAGCATTCCTAATTCTAACATCAAATAGCAACAAATTCAGAACTAGCTTCTGTACTTCCTGAACTAGTAAAAGATTTATAAAGAAAAAAAATATTCATAAACTATGTTAGTGCTAAGACAAAAATATCTTACACTGTGTGGATGATTTTGTACTATATCAACAGCTTCTTGATTGCTAAGGTGCTCCCAAAGACCATCAGATGCAAATATAATAAATTGATCATGCGGCTGCAGCTGGTGCACCGAGATTGATGGTTCTGAGCTTAATATTGGCTTTTTGAAAGGTTCACGAAGACGGAACTTGGCATATAAAGGCTCTCTGTTGAACTCGGCCTTTTTCAAATACACATCACCAATAGATCTGGAGATCTGAAAGATAAATGGAACTTGGTCATTAGTATAAAAAAAAAAAAAATAAAATAAAATAAATTCACAACTGAAGATGCAACATGTCGAAACCAAACATCATGCACTCAAATCATGGTTTTATAATCTTTGCAAATCAAAGTTGTAGGAATTTGTGTAACACCATGGCATTTCAACCCTGTTTCACATTGCATACATGTCAATAAATTTCTTATCAGAAATCTTTAAAGTCAAATAATGCTTTTTTTTAATCACCCTAGAGAGAGAGAGAGAGAGAGAGAGTGAGAGAGAGTCTCCAAACAATGTCCCCAATCAATATGCATAATACACTAAAAACAATTCATGAAGGTCGTTCTAGAATATCAAGCAACATGAGGTCACATTATATCTATCAGCCAAGCAAATACTACTGAAAATCATAATTATCCTATCAGAACACGGCCTAAATCTAAAGCTCTTTAGACTACTAATGAGAAGCCTTTGGCATTGGCCATGGTCCAAAGATTGTCCACAAACTCCAACATTGCCCGAAGGTACAGGGTTTCATAGCATTATTGCCCTATTCATTTCATGCAAGGGAGTTTCAATTCAGTTAAGGTGAACAACCCTCTGTTCACCCTTTCCTCTAGATCAATGAACCTCTGAACTAACTCAAGAATCAAGTTCAACATCAACCAGACTGAGATCCATGAAATTTAATGAAAATTTCAAGCCCATTGTGCTTACTTTTGCACAACCTGGGAAAATAACTTTAGGATGTTCAAAAGGGCCTAGGTAAGATACAAACACTAAGTATCACCTTACTGGTACATTTGATAGACTATACTGGAGCAAAATGGAAGGAATTTCTTATTCATTGATCAATTAAATCTTCATTTCATTATGCTCTATCATGTTTTTATCAAGGATACTATATAATACTAAAAAGATATTTTAATGGCTTAATGATTGAGAATAAATCCAATCCTCACAAGACAAGATAGATATGAAAAGCTTATCAACTCCTAACTAGACATGTATGATAGTCATATAATAAGAATGTAACCATGAAATCTATTTAAAAAGAACTTAATATTTCTGAACTTTCTGCCCAAGATTTTAACTATCTAGGTCATCGCTTTTCCATCCATTATCTTTTGCATTTCTCGGTTACTCTAATTGACATAGACCTTGGTTTTCACCTTTTACAAAAGCTAAAGTAAACATCTCATATAACTAGAAAAAAATTACAACATTTGCGTGCATCCAGTAGACCTACCATGTACAATAAAGCTGCTAAGGAATTGAAAGTTTATCTCAATTTCTTCTGAATGTAAGGAGATGCCACACATAGTGCTCTAATTTGAGAGGCCAATACTACATAATTTTGAATCTATCCCAATTCAATCACCTACATTTTTTTTCTCCAAGAAATTGCAGGAAATCAAGCAAGACAAGGGGAAAAAAACTCAACAAGCTTCACTCTGCTCTACTCAAATCCAAATCAGGTGCTTTTGAATTCTTAAACAATGGTAACTCCTACCATCACAATCTCTACTCAACTCAGCTCAATTAAGCCTTAATCCCATTTCAATCAGCTAACTCTAGAAGATGGTAATAACATAATTATAACCAGCTATGATAATTTGCTACCACTTTCTAAAAGAAAAGAATATGATCATTATGATTAAGAGCAGCAGGAACAACCAGTTTCTGCACGGTGAACAAATTACCTGTATGAGTCCTTTTACACGCCATACATTATGTTTTAAAACTACAATCTGTGAATCATCAGGGTGCAAAGATTGCAGCTCCTGTCTCACAGACTCTATACTAGCATTGTGCTCAGATGAGAGCTGAATGGACAACACTTCCCCTGTTGCCTTCACAGCTCTTCCCAAGACAGCACGGGAATCACCAAGGTTGGCAATGTAAAGGATTCCACCACTGACAACACCAACCAGACAACATGATCCAACTGCTGCAATTTGTGGTTTCATAGGCCATTGTTTTGTTACAAGAGAGAGAAAACCCTCTTCTGTTGCTTGATATGCCTTCCGTATCACATCCACGGACATCGTCTGTTGCTCTGTACTAAACCCTACAAATAAGCATTAAACCTGAAAATTTTAGTACATAGAAATGATCTCATCATCCAAAATCCTGCAGTGAAATTTTTCCAAAATCCTGCAGTGAAATTTTTACTTGTCAAATTAATCAAATAAATCCTTGAATTTTAAAGATTAAAATAAAACCCACGAATTAGTTGTTGAGAAAGGTTCCAGCAATATGTGTGTGTGTGTACCCTAGTTGCACCTAACAGAAGTCATTTACATCATCCTTTAATTCCAATATATCTGAAGCCCACATTCTTATATTATGCCTTCTATTTATTTAACTAAATTAAATCTTGGCTTCTCCAGCAAGAATAAGAAGGTAATAAAAACTAGGAGCCACAAATGAAAACAGAAAAATCCATTAGAGTCTAAGTCACTTACTCTTGAGGTGCTGGAACAGATGATCATTGATATAACGCGATGTCTCAGGTCCCCCATGTCCATCATAAACTCCAACAAAGGTACCGTAAGGGCCAGACTCGTGTAAGCTCAAATTGCCTGACTCAATCTGACTCTGATCTTCAAGTAAATTGTTGGCCTGCACTACTGCCATTGAAAAGTCACCATTAAAATGCTGCCCATGGTCCTTGTACCACAATAGCCCATCTTGGCGACCACTGCTATCCGAATTGCTGTGCACATATCGATCGGACCTTGGCCGAAAACAGGCTCTCAAAAAGTTCATCAACCCAGATAACATCCCTCATCTCATCCTAAGAAACCTCCGAATATCCACATTTAATAAGCACCCAAAACAAACTGTCCCAGAAACCCAGCAGAAAATTGTATCCTTCTCTAGATGCACTACAACATCATCATCAACAAATGAGAAAAAAAAAATAGTAATCCTACAATAAGGACTCAAACACACCTCATAACAAAATCCCACAACCAAAAATTCAATCCTCGAGTAAAATAAACACAAAAATACAGTGACTGTAAAGCAAGGACTTAACAAATTTTTAACCCAAAAAACCAAATTCTGAATCTATCCACTTCTACTTCTCAGCAAAAACAGTTTTTGCTCTAGAATAAAATCAACAAAAATTTATTCAGAAATCGATAATCATACCTCTTGAACTCAATAGATCAATTGAAAGTGTAAAGAAGTCTCCTTTTTTTCTTTTAGTATCAGTTTTGAATTGCGCAAAAAAAAAAAAAGAGACGGAATCAAGGCCGGTAATAACAAATCCACCATTGTTATTGAAAGTGTAAAGAAGCCTCCTTTTTTCTTTTAGTATCAGTTTTGAATTGCGCAAAAAAAAAAAAAAACAGACGGAATCAAGGCCGGTAATAACAAATCCACCATTGTTTACCCTATAACCAGAAAACCCATGACCTCAACGGCCACTAATAATGAAAAAATATCAAGACAATCACCAAAAAGGGGAGCTTCTAAAGAAGAGTAGTCAAAGCCCAAGTTTTCTCGCCCAACAGAGAGTTGGGTTTACATTGAAACATTAAACCCACAAAGTATTATCACAGAAATCACCAAATGACCCATCAATAACCACAATTCAACTAATTAGAACAATTTCCAAGCTTACCTTGAAATTTGACTAGTTCTTGAAAGGCACTAACTTTTAAAGTCGAAGGAGAATTTCATGTGGGTATCAAAGTATTAGATCTGTGGATCCATCAAAATCAAAGAAAGGAAGAAAATAAAAATGGTTATTGTGTAATTTCCGCTAGTGCTTTTGTAGATGATAAGATTGTTGAAGAAGAACACAAAAGGGAAGTGAAAAATGGAGGTCTGCTTCCAGAAAAAGTGAGTCTTCGTTAAAAGAATGGCCCAACTTGAACCCCTCTCTCTCTCTCTGAGTATATGACTCTTCTTCTCTATCTTTCCCTCTCTTGACTTGGCAGACAAGCCCTATAAAAGACTATCAATAGAGCGCTTGAAGCCAGCAAAGCAGAGGTCAAGTTGTGGGCTCCACCCCACTACATGGTAATAGAGAAGTGCTTAAGAGAGAGCGAGAGTCATCGAAGCCAGTTTATTTTGGATAAATGATATATATAAGGGCGATATCATGGTTATTGCATGAAATGGGTTCATGTGAGTCCACGTAGAAACTGGGCACGCGTGTCAAATTTTGATAATGGCAGTATAGAAAAGGGAGGGTCACTTGAGGTCACGTTTATTACGAGTTTACCGTCGGGACGGAGTGACAGAGAGAGTCCCTCTGGCCTTTTTCTGGATAGTCACGCCCTTACCCAAAATCCAAAATGAGTTCTTTTGTGCACCACGCTGTCACCCATAAACTTGGGTCAAATGGGGTATTTCTGTCACTTTGTTTTTTTAATATATTTAATTAATATAATTTTTAATTTTATAACTAAATAGCATTACTTCTTAAATAAATTTAAGTGCAATTTATATAATTTAACCTTTGAGATAGAATAATAATTACAATTTAATTCTTTTATTTTTTTATAAAAAATAAATTAATTTTTAAATTATATTTTAATTAATAAAATAATTCTTTCATTAAAATTTATCATTAATAAATTGAAAATTATGATAATTTTGCCCACCACTTTTCCTTTTTTAATAATTTAATTCATATAATTTTAATATTTATAATAATCTTAGTTAATGGTATTTAAGTCGACTACATTAATTATGATTAATTGATGGTAATTTTAATAAAATAATTATTTTATTGTAGAAATATATATAATAGATTAACTTATTTTTCATAAAAATATAAAAAGTTTAAACTGTGTTTTCGTTATATATCATAGATTAAATTATAAAATATTCCAAATTTAAAGATCCACCTTGACTCAATTTATCTATTCAAAAATTATCTTTTATATACCAGCTAAAAAATTTTAATTTATCATGATAAATTAAGAAATAGATATAGTTGTTGATTATTTTCAAAATTAATTTTAAAAGAAATTTTATAGTGTAAACGAATTTTAGCTTATTTCATTAATTTTAAATATTGTTTGTATAAATAAACGTTTTATTTTATATTTTAGATAAAACATTAACAAAAATTAAATTTCTTATATCTTAAAATATACAATCCTTTGAGAGTGGCAATCAATAAATTTTATTATAGAAATAAGAAAGATGAGCTATTATTTATCCTTAAAAAAATGAGTTATTATTTATTAGTGAACCATAAAAAAGATAAATTAATAACTCAACAAATTGCTCCCTCTATTTACTTTTATCTGTTGCTTTTTCAACAGTAAGTTTGTCTAAAATTATTTATCATTTTAAGAAAATTAAGATATATTAATTAATTTTTTTTTAATTTTATCATTATCTCTACTAAACATAATAATTATTTTTATAATTTTTTTATAACTCATCTTATTATTTTCATCTCTCTGTTTCAAACATAAAGGGCAATTTAGTTAAATTAAGAAAAATTTTGTTATAATTTAAGTAATTTAATTATTTTTTTAATTAATGTGTAAAAACCCTAAACGATAATTACAAGTGGACGAAAGAAGTATATAATAAAATTAAAAAGAAATTAAATAAAAAAAATTATTTTACATTAGTTTAGTTAGCTAAGTGGATATTAAAGAAAAGCAATATACTTCTATAAAGTCTAATATTATTATACTTTCATCATGTAGTTTTTGCTATTAGTATGTTGTCAAGGGTATATTCGTAATTTTAGCCTTCATAATTTTTTTATTTTTTCATTTCTTAACCTTTTTACCTTTTAGGTGGGAAATTTTTTAAAAAGTTTGATGGGAAATTAAGAAATCTAAGTATGCATTGTTTTCTCCCATTTTCTTTCCTCTAATCACTATTTAAATAAAAAAAAAGGAAATAACTTTTTTTTTTTGTCTTTTCTACCAACTTCATTCAAAACAAATAAAATGAGCTTCTCATCAAGTATGATGTGAACACAAAATCAACTGGTCTTGTTGGTTGATGTATGTTCACCCTCTCAAGAGAGTGGAGTGAGGAGGTTGCATTCCTCCTTGATGAAGGTATGCTTAAACTTTTGAAAGATGGAGAAAAATTATTGTTAGAGGGATCTGTGATGAAGTTTTGATGATTAAGTTACTATGTAATTGTAAGTGAAAACTTTCAACTCTGTGTTTTCTTAATTTGAGAAGAGTGTAACTTTTAAAATTAAAGCTTACTTTGTTTGGCTATTTGAAGAAGTATTTATGCGTATAAGATATGTGCTGTGATTGATTCAGATGTCCTGCTTTGATTGGAGGAGTTCTACTGCCTAAATATATTGAATATATGATTGATAATAAATAATATTTATTAAGATATTTGAGAGGCTGGAGACTTATGTTTGAGGCAAATCCACTATGAGTAGGTGTAGAGCTTTATTTGGGCCTAAGTAGATATGGCTATTCGAGTTGGCGAGTGGTACACGAATGCAACATGCTTAATAAATTATGTCAAAAATTAAAATATAAACGCGACTTTTTATTATATGAAATACACGATACAACACGATTAATATTAAATTATATTGAGTTAATTTGATACAATAAGACCTATTTAACACAATTTAATACGAATCAATTTATTTAATATGATTTGACATGACTTAACTTATTTAACATGATTTGACACAACTTAACATAATTCATTTGATCCAATTTGGTATTTTTAATTTTTATAAAATAATATATTACATGAAATTTACCTATATTAACATGCATAAATTTAATAACATACATAAATAAAAAAATATAAATCAAGCAAATGATATTTTGAATATTTAGCTAATCAACATTTTAACTAAAAAATTAAAAACAATAATTATTAAGAAATATTTCTTAATTTATTATATAAATTCACAAAATAAATTAATTTCAATAAAAACAAAACAAATTAATTATTGCAACGAAATTGTAATCTAATAAATAATTAGACTTATATTTATTAATTTATTATTTTTAATAGTGTCATTTGCTAGTTAGAGATTAAACGGGTTAGCAAGTTAAAATAGGTTGGCAGGTTAAAACAGGTTGATGGGTCACGAGTTGATACATGACTCGAATAATAAAGTGTGTCATAAACATATCAAGTCGAGTTGACGGATCAACCCATGGCACGATATGATTATTGGCGTCTCATAAATTGGTCGTATTGTGTTCGTGTCTGTTTGTGGGTTATGTCTAAAATTCCCACCTTTAGGTCTAAGGGAACCATAACTCCCAAATAGCTCAAGTAGTTTTTAGTGTTTTTTTTTTCTTTTTTCTCCCTTAAAACAGGTTAATGGGTCATAGATCAACACTTAACAAGAATAATAAAGTGTGTCATAAACGTGTCAAGTCAGATAATAAGTTAACTTGTGAAACGGCACGATTATCAGCATGTTATAAATGGGTTAGCACGATTTCAATACGAATACAAATAAATTCAACCCAAACCCTCCATTTCCATATCGTATTTTATGTTGTGTTCGCATATCATATCTAAAATTGCCACCCCTAAGCCTAAGAGAATCGTAACCCCCAAATAACTCCTGTAATTTTTCTTTCTCCCTTAAAAAAATTTTATTTTTATATTTTTGTTATTCAAGAATAATTTTTAATTTATAAATAAATGTAAATAAAAATATAATAATTTATTTAATATTATAAATAATCAATTATAATTTGATATAACTTATTAAAATTATTTTATTATTATAATATCTTTTCTGTTATTAGCTTAATTTTTTTATTTTAGATTATAGACAATGTTATAATTTTTTAGATTTTATTAATAAGATAATTATTTATAAGAAAAAAGAATTCAAAGTAAATTTTATTTATTATTTTTATATATTTTAAATTAATTGATAATTATATAGATAATCTAAAATTAATTGTGTAGATAATCTATAAAATTTGCTTCCAAAGATAATTAAGTCAGAAAATTAAATTAACATATATAAGAGAGCTTTTTGGAGTTTCGACATTTGTGAGACCCGCCCACTTTTGATTTATCACCCTCGATATTGTTTTTGGCTTCTCAAGGCCACAATGAAAAGCGGAAACCACAAGCCACCCGCCCTTCCTTTTTTTACTATTAAAATTAGGCTAATTCATTATGTCTTAGTATGGGCATTTTTGTTTATCCTCATATTTTTTATTTTTTAAAAAAATTAATTTAGAAAAATGCATATGCAATGAGAAATCAATCCATATGTGAATAATGACAGTTACGTATAATAATGAATAGCTAGATATAAATAAGGGATATGAAATACATATGGTGAGCTACATCGAATAAAAAACCTAACATAACTAGCTTAAGAGATAATTATTCAACTTGCACTACAACTCATTGATTGGTCCATTATTCAATTCATAGAGTTAATATTTTGGAAAGAATTTCATTTTACGTGTTCAGCCCTACAAAGAAATTAGCCTCCTATCACAAAATGGGATTAAAGATATAGTATTCAACTTGTGGAGTTCATAGTTAAGAGAAGATCTCACTTTATATGTTCAGCATCTGAAGAAAATGAGTCTTTTACTAATAGTAAAATGATACCATAATATATATATATATATATATATATATATAGAGAGAGAGAGAGAGAGAGAGAGAGAGAGAGAGATAATATAAACATTAGCAATATTTAAATTTATAATTTTTTAATTTAAATTTCAATATTTTATAGGCAAATTATTTTATTTTTTTATTAGATTCTAAAGAAAATTTAATTTGTAACCTATAATTTTAGTATTATTATCCAAAACTTTTTAATTAATTAGTTGAACAATATTTCTCCATTTGTTGATCAGGATTTACAAATCTTGATTTTTGTGTAAATTATTTATTTATAGAATTTTTTTACTTAAACTCAATTTATTATAGATTCAAGTTATAAAATATATAACAGGATCCACTTACTAAATATATAAATCTCATATATTTATGTTTTGAATTGATAATAGATCGAAATTGGACAAAAATTTACAGAATTTATAATATGTGAAATTGAATTATAAAATGAATTTGCCATGATACAATACAATAATTTCATATTTCCTTTTACATTATTTTCTTCTTTTGTTTTAAAGAATTTGGAAGAAACCACTCAAATGCAAAAAAAAAATAAAAATTGCCCTCATTATTATAATGAAGAACAATTAATCATACCAATAATTAAACTATATAGCCACTTGCATTATAAAAGGGTATCTAAATATCCAAACAATTCAAAAGATACATAATTGAATTGAATAATTTTTTTTGTTATAAACTTATTGTGATGATGATGATTATGTACCTTAAAATTGATTTGGATATATTTGAAGTGATAAGAAAAATATATAATATAGAAAGATTCAACCCATTAAAAATACAAAATAGAATTGATAGAATAGAATAAAGTAGGAGTTGCCTTTCTTCTAATAATTTGCATTGAAATAAATATCTTCAGTCTATATGTGATCAATAAGTATCATTAAAAATTCAAGTAATCAATGCCAAATCCAAACTCACATGTTAGAAATCTCCACACATCTTGAAAAGCAACATCATGTCTAGTGTACTAATTCTCCTAGCTTATACCATAACATTTATATAAAATTTTGTTTGATTTGTAAAATATAATAAAGTAAAAAACGAATATATATTTCATACATTTGCATGTGAAAATGATATTTCACATGTTTAAATCTTAACAAAAACTAAAATTATAAAAAAAATTCACATTTATATTTTAAACTAAAAATATTCAATAACTATATTATATTATATTTATCAACAAGTGATTGAATCATTAGCGTAAAGTTTATCTATAAGGCTTGTAATTTAAATTTTGGAGTTGTTCTTTTTTTGGAGAGTTTTACCCAAACACCTCTCCGGATTCAAGTATAAATTACTTTCATTCATATGCTTGAGTGAAATACCACATGAATAACTAAAATAATGATATTATATTATATTATATCCATTCAGGATTTTTCTCATCTAAATTTGATTTATTAAGGGCGCAAGATATAAATATGTAGAACTTATATACTTAATAAATGAACCTATATATTTTATATTTTGAATCTATAATAAATCGAATATATGAAAGAATTTCCCATACCGAATATTTTATAAACTAGATAAATGCGCATAAACACTTACAATGAAGCTAGAGGTTTTGGGTTGACAAGGAGAACAAAAATTGAAATAAATGCATGGCATCAGCCATCATGAGATCATCTTTAGAGTGCCAACATGCAATGTCTCTCTAGCATGTGAATATTTAAAATTAAAAAAAAAAATAATGCTTTTTTTTATCAAGAAGTATATATAATTGAGCCTCCAAAATGCAATCTATAGAAGTTGCTATATGAGAAGGAATAAATGCTCATTCTTCATGTTAAAGATTAGGTCTTTAATTCGCACATGCATCATATACATGTACAAGCTCAAGGAGAGCTTTCAGCAATTGGCATAAAATGGATGGTTTTGAGCTTGTTGTTTGGGAATCTTAGGGAATTTAGCATTGATATTGGAGTTGTTATTGAAAAAAATATATTTTTTAATATATTAGTTAGAAAATATTAAAAAATAATTTATAATTAAATTTAATAAATTTTAGTTATAATAATATTAAAATAATAAAATAATTTTTTTAAGAACATTTAAAATAATTTTTTTTTCTTAAAAAGTAATTTTGACTCTCAACCTTCAATAAGTTTCATTTTTATATCCCTCTATGTGTAGTTTTCTAGTTGTAGTCTCTCTTATTGAAGGGTCCCTACGTCAACTTGACAAAAGCTAGCCCACACTTTTGCAAACTTATCCACACTGGACATACCCTCCTGCATTAAAGTTGCCTGCCAACTTAGGCAGCTATACAATACTAAAAACAGATGGAGTTTGAGGACCCCTCTCCCACTAAACTTGGTGTGTTTGCCAAAGCAATGTTTAGGAGCTAGCTAGCCAGCAAGGCCAAGGCCAAACTCATAGAAACAAAGATGTTCTCACAAGAACCTAATTAATAATGGGTTACCCATGATTTGGGTTACTTTCCATTATACACATTTCTTACCCTATGATCGATTGAGAAGTTACTTATAAGTGTCCCAATTAACTAAGTCACTGAATATAAGGTTTTCAGAAAAAACTTACTTAGATATGATGTATTATGAATTCAAAATATAAATATGTGAGTCTCACTACACTTATAATATATCTTGAGTTCATAATAAATTAAGTCTTGACAAGAATTTTTTGAGTTTTCATAATTTTCTTTGGTAAGTGCTCTAACCAATAGGAAAATTCTTATTTACACTTGGATTTTTATACACCTAACTAATAGAAAGTTTTTAATACGTATTTATATATGAAATTTATCCTATTTTAAATAGGATTTATCATAATTGTAACTAACATGATATTTATAAATTAGACGAATGTATACACTCCAGCAAAAATATTTCTCTTACTTGTAAGTGTACCATGACGTACATGTATATGGGTTCTCATGATCTCCTAGAAGAATTTTTAATATATATAGCCCATGAAATGATTATGCAATAGCAGAAGAAGAAGTAGATAGAAAGGCATAGCAGCCAAAAATGCATCTTCCCAATAGCAAGTGCAGAGTGTTTGGTAGCATGTGGCACTGTACGTTTCTGATGATATGTGGCAGTAGTCATCCATAATCGTACATGATCCACCAACTGTATATAATGTTTGGTATCCTGTAGTGGAATTGTTAGGTCTTTTTCAAAAGGGTCACCCCAAATGTCTTCTTCTCCTGATGGACATCCAACTGTATACTTGAAGCTAACATGATAAGATAGAAAAGGGCAACAAGAAAGGGGCACCCCCTATTTTCCTCTAAAAAATAACGACATGGGTATTGATATTCAAACTTATATTTCTGTAGAAAGTAATTTTTATACTATCTTTTACTTGTTTTCTAAATTTTACATGTCAAATTTAACTTTAAAATAAGTTTGATTTACCTAAATAACATATAAATAATAACTCAAATATTAAGGTAATTTTTAAAAGTTATTCCTTAACTTTAAGGGTTTTTGCTTTCATCCCTCATTTTCATTTTGTTACCATAAAATTTTTAAATTTTGAAAATGTTACACTAAAGTCTCTTAAGTCAGAATCTAGTTAGTTTTCTAGCAAAACGCTTATATGGTAGTGCCATGCTATAAAAAATTAAAATAAAATAAGAAAGAAATTACTATCATAACTCCTCTGCCATAGTTTCTTTTCATAGATCAAACTTATTTTCTCTTATTTGTACTCATCTTCGTCTACCTACAACACCTCTCACTGACTACTTCTTACGCAGCATTTCTCTTTTTTACTTTATTTTTTAATACGTGACATTGCCATGTAAGCGTTTTAATGGAAATCAAACCAGATTATGATAAGTCTGGTTTTAGTGTAATATTTTTGAAGTTTAGAGATTACAGTGTAAGATTTTTGAAATTTAGAGATGTTGTTTAACGAAATAAAGATAATGAATGAAAGTAAAACACCTCCCAAAATTAAGAGATCACAGGTAAAAATGAACCTAAAAATTAATATGCAATAGATATGCATTTTATATTCATAAGGTAGATGCTATTCAATATTAAATTTATTTTCTTAATTCGTCTTTTTAAGAGGGTGAATTTAGTATAATAATAAAGTCATTACATTTATGATCTCAAGATTATAGTTTCGAGTCACAGAAATAACATCTTTATAAGATAGAGATAAGGCTATGTATTTTAAGCATCTTCAAAACCCACAAGTATGAGATTTTTTATGGACGGTATATCTTAATCTTACTATAAATCAAATCATATATATATATATAATTTTAATTGAATTATACGGATGTGACAAATACATTGATGATTGATGGGTTGCAAGGACAATCACACACTCGTGCAGTTGTCTTTAGCATTTGGCCAATTTCACTTAAGACACCATTCTTGAGAAGTTCAAAAGGAAAGGAAAGGGAATATGATGGTTGCAGGCAGCTATAAAGACTAGAGAGTTAAGTTTGAAAGCAACACATTCATTGCATTTGATGGATACTAGCCATTGTGAGGAGAGGAGTGGGGACACACATTATCAGTTTGCTTCCCATTTTATGGCCTTCTTCTAGTAAAATTAAGTGAGCTGCCTTTGTCATTTCAGATTATTCATACCTCACCACTCCTCTGATAATTCATTATGTGCTTCTTATTTCTTCATTCATGAGTCTTGTCTACAATGGATTTTCAAAAACTATGCCTCAAAAAGAATTTCTCTCAATGATATGTTAATTTTTTATCTAAAATTTATGATGAATTATGAATTTTGTTTCTGTGTAGTTGTAATCGTAGGATCAAGATTTCATGTGATTATGAAGTTTCAATTAATCTTTTAAAATTTAACAATTAAATATTGAAAGTGATGTTGTTTGAGCATCTCCATGGGTATAGACCTGTAAGACAAAAAAGAGAACACCTAATGAGTTGATTTGGATAATCTCTTCAAACTTAAATCATTGATCAAGAATAGAATAAGTATGATAAGATATGCTTACCAGCAAATTTTTTTATATAAGTATTGGATAGACTTTTGCTAGGAATGAGGGTTTGTGTTGGGATAGGACTAATGTCCAAATATCTCAGACGTTCGCGAATATCTCCGGCAACCATTGTTAGAATCCTTGTTGGACTAGGTTTCCTCCTTGGACTAAGATTCTCTGTCTTGAAATCCCGTTTAATTGAATAAAATGGTCTGGCTGTTTGATTGACACACCTACCTTGACTCGGCTAATGTGAGTAATTAGTATCAGAAAGTTAACCAATGAATTTTATATCAATGGTACTAGAGTCATCTATGAAACTATAAAATTTCTAGTTTGAGTCTTATTTAGAGCTAAATTTGTTAAAAATATTGAAAATTAAAATTTCTAATTATTAAATTTTGACTTTTTAATTATTAATAGTGTATAATTGATATTTAATAATTAATTAAATCCAATCAACTAAATAGATTATTCAAAAAAATGAAATTCACTTGACAAGACCATTTGTGATGAGTTAGTGAAATAGTGAGCTAACAATGACCTGCATAGAACATTATCTAAGATATCATTACCCTTGTAAGAATCTTTATATCATGGCATTAATGAAAATTAAATAGTTATTTTAAATTTGATTTAAATTAAATATGAAATGATTCCATGAAATAAAAATTTTATAATTTTAATTTTTATTAAATTTAAAATTATTCAACAATTATATAATAAATATTTTTAAAATTAATATGATACAAAATTAAAAGGTAAATGAAGAACGTTTATAAAATTCAATTACTAAGAATAGTTTTATGAATCAAATAAGTCATTTGCCTGTGGCAGAAATTGGAATCACACTAAGGATAATTAGTCCATGATAGTTGCCATAAAAGAAAAAGGAGAAATTACAAAAGAAAAAAAAATCATGTGATTTCACTATTTTCACTTCAAGGTCTATAGTTTATTTCATGACAAAATAGACCTATAAATACCCTAACTAGCTTTAGAAACTCAACCATCAAACTTGAAGGCTATCTCTTGCAATTTTGGCCATTTCTCCAACTCCCATCATGAGTACAATGTTCTTTTAGCCTTGCCACCTTCCAAGGACAAGGAACCACTTGACATTATTGGAAACGCTAGATCAAAATAACAGTCATCGTTGTTGTTTTTCTTCAAAATATCTCCTCTAACCACCATTTTGATGATTATGAGGTTCTGTTGGAATCATTGCCTTGAGACGCATCGACTGAAGCTATATGGCAAGCGCATTTAAGACACGTGGTAGAACTTGAGAGTGATACATGGCATTTGCCTAGAGAATAAATTATAATTTTGATTCATTTTTTTGATATTCCGAACTCAACGATGAATTGGTGACTCTAAACATCCTTTTTAAGCATTTGAATATTTTTAACAATATTTTGGATTAGCTAATTTTATGTTTGTCTATCTGCCTAAAATTAAGGAAAAATATTTTGTTACATGAGGCATATTTGATTCTAAAAAATAACAAGGCTGTTAGGCTGAAATAATTATATTTTTGGACTGTGGCTATAACACTATCATGGTTGGCTGACTATGTTAAAGATTCTCTAGTTGATAATATTAGAAATGATTATTTTTAAAATTTTAATTTTAATTTAAAACTTTAATTTCAATTTATTTTTTGTTTTAATTAAATTTATATTTATGAATATTTTTGCAATAAACTTTCCAGATTGTGTGGATATTCAGCTTAGTCCAGTGTTTAAATCACTATGAGTATATAATAAATGACATTCTATGGCATCACTTGGTATATTTTGAATATGCTATTCAAATGATGAGATTTAGCTATATTAGTTTTGAAAATTGAAGTTGGATTACCATGCATATTTATTGTTGCATTATTTCTTTTGTTTGATGGGCTTGTTGAATTATGGGGTAGGATTAAATGGATTAATAATAGTTTGGAATGAAAAAATAAGAGGAGGTGTACACATACTAGAAACTCAGAAGTCATAATTTACCTGAAGTGGATTCTGAAATCCCTGATACTTAGATGTCAGAGACACAGAATTGCTTTAGCCCACATCCTTTCACTTCATAGTCATTCATTGCAAGCATGCCTTTCCTTTTCCCTTTTCATTTTCTTTCCCATTAGGAACCACATTGGGTCATCCATAAACTACTAGCACAACAATTAGTTATGCAGCATCTTCGTGATATGCATTACTAACATATATAATAAATTATGCAATTATGATTAAAGCATATCACATAACTACCATGATGCATGAATGTGCCTAGAATATGTTAAAAAAGCTTAATAATTCAAATAAAAATATTTTAAGTAAGTTCTTCTAATAGTACTGATTAACCTTTTACTATTATTGGTCTAGTAAGACTGTTGATAGCATTAGTTGGATGGACCTATACAAATGTGCTAATAATTATTAGAAACTTGATCATTTATCAACTTTAATTACATAATTAACTTAATTATCTTACTAGAAATCTAACAGTCTCCACTGTAACTAGACTTATCCTCCTTGCTAAGTAAACTCAACACAGGGTCTTAGGCTCACAGTAATATATATCATAATGCCCACTTGGGGCCTCCAGAAACATAATTCTATGTTCAGTAGTTTAATGCTCCAGTTAAGGTTTCTAACTCCTTTTACTGTTTTATTAATTAAGTTATGTGTTCTAAAAATTATATAAATATTCCTAGAGATCCTTTATGGTACTTCAATATTATTGCATTTTAGTTCAATTAGTCATAGTATGCTAGGACTATTTTATAAATTTATGCGGCAAATATCTAATCCACATTAATTGTACTTAAACAATAAATTTAATTGTCTTTAAGTTCTAGACTCCTTGATTCTAGATCTTAGGTTTTATATTCTCCAGTCTACAAGAAAGAGTTTGAGGGGCTCTTAGTTTAGGATTTAAACATAATTGATTGGATTTGGGATTCTCAACCAGGGCATGTTTGGTGGCTAAAATTGGCCTTGCAATGTTTACATGACTGTTCACATGAATCGGTTGCCAAACATGGATGGTTTGGTCGCTAAATCTAGGTTTATCCATAATTCATCCATAATGTAAAAAATTAGGGTTTCAACCCTTATAGCCTAATATCATCAGAGGCTTAGAAGTGATTCTTCTTTATAGAGGCTAGGGTAGGGAGTTTTAGGGCTAAGGTAGGAAGTTTTAGGGTTAGGGAATAGAGGAGATAAAGGGAGAAGGAAGAAAAGGGGAAAGACATAGAGAAAATAAGGGAGAGGGCTAGTGGGACACCAAATCCCTTGGGTTTTATATTCTATCCTAAAAAACTTCAGCGACCGAACTTGTTTAGACAGGCTTATTACACTTAATCCCTCTTTTCTCCTTCTTTCTTCAAACTCCCCACTTCTTTCAAGCTTTCTTCACTTTGCAACTTCATGAGACATTCCCTCTCCGGCTACGTATTTCGACTACCCTAGATGTGGGGTGTTACATGAATAATTTGTAGGTTATATTCTTCGTTTAATTGAAATATATGGCTGCAATATCCATCTATTGTGATTAGAAAAGTGGAAGGTAATGTCAGCACTATTGTTATGATAGAAGCTGGCTATGCCACTTTAATATGTTGACATAATTCGGGGTTTGTACTATGCTACCCCATCTCAGTTATTTGGAAACAATGGAATATTTAATTCTAAGTTGTATTTGAACATTTTATGTTATAATACTACAATATATAGAATTGCGTTAAGTTGTTAATGGTTTACTAGGGCTTTGAAGGCCTTAATCCTACTCACATCCAAGTGCAAATCTGACTTGGAAAATGAATAATGACAAATACTTAAAATTATTTTAACTTAATAATATTAGAATAATTTTTAGAATTGAAAAGCTCTATAAATATAGTCCCAATCAAAATATCGATTAAATAAAAAAAAGCTAATTATTTTTTAAATTCATTATTTTATTTTCACATCAAAAATTAAAAAACAAAAATTATTCTTTCTTAACATAAAAAATAAAACTTTATTTTATAAATACTTAAAAAATTTTTTTTATCTTTTAAAAATTCAAATATGAATAATGATTTAATTTTTATTTTGTTCTATTTTATAAATTATAGATTTTAGTTTTATTTAACTAAAAATCTCAAACATAATATTAACCCCTACATTAATTAATATATTGGAATGGATGAAAGTGGGAGAAGAGTGAAAGAGGGAATAGAATATGTGAAAATATTCTAAATTTTCTCTTCAAAAGATTAATTATTAGATATATCAAAAGTATTAAAAAATAGTATTCCTCCTCTTACAGAAAAGTAAACTCCCTTATAATATGAAAAGTATGTCCCATATAATTGTGAAAGATAATGTATGTACATTAGGTATACCTAATAATTTCTCCTTCAAAAGAGGAAAAAAATTATGGAGAGAAAAGTATTCACATGGAACCACTAAAACTTTCACCCCAAATTTGGAGTGAGAATTGAAGAAAAATAAATAAAATTACTGAACTGTCTTTCATTAAAATTATTATTTTTATTTTCTACTCCATGGCTCCCTCTCCATTCAACCAATATAAGAAAAGATTATATTCTTTCTCCTACTTTGTATCCCTTTTATTTTTTTCCCTCCATTTTCTTTTTCTCTTTTTATTATTTTAACATATTTTTCAATTTTTTAAATAAAGGATAAAAATAAATAACCAATTGACTAAGCTACTAATTGAATGGCATATCCTAAAAGCTTAAATCATGGCTAAAATAAAAAGGTATTTTAAAACCATGTTATATATTAATAAAACCATATCAATAAAAAGTAGTTGAAAATCTCTATGAAACTTGGAATATTTTATTTCATTGGTAAGTGGAGGAAGGTCTACATTAATTAGTAATCATATTTATTATATTTAATGGACAAAGATCTAAACTCCAAATCCATGCCTGTGAATTTTGCCTCATAATCATGATTATTTTGGGGAATATTATCCATAATTAAAATCCCCAAAAGCGTATCTATGAGTGGATTATTGGCATAAATATATCACTTAATGAATCCTATAAAATAATCACAAGGTGTATAATTGAGCAACATGATATAAAAATACATTGATAAAAAGGGCATGATGATGTATAGAATCATGTCTTCAATGCCTTGTCTTCACCACTTGAGTGAAGATGGACGAGAAGGATAATGCTTTTCAACTTAAATCTAAGCAAAAGCCATGTCTTAAAAAAAAAAAAAAAAGCTAGCTTATTCTAGTCTAAGGTTGGGTGACATTAATGAAGGGTGGCCCATTTATACTAAATTTGTAAACAAGAACAAAAAGAAAAGGAAGAAATAATTTTATATTCAATAAAATACTTAAAATTTTTCATTCATTGAACAAAGATTTCAATGTTCAACCAATTATCAATCCTTAGTTTACAACAGCCTAGTTAAGGCCTCCCTTAGGATAATACTTCTGGGTTTTTGTTTATATAAGCAAATCTTGGAAGAAACCTTGCCTTTGGGCAAATGGGAATCTATTACTTTTCTTCTTTTTTCTATATAAAGAACGGGGGAAGGTGATTTGGGATTTGGAATTTGAGTTTGAATTTGATTAATTTGCCTTACATCACATTGACCGCTGGCTTGGAATGTATGCGTAAATAGACCCTTTCTTCATATATGTAAAATCCTTGTTGAAAGCTATAATTTTGAGCCCTTTTCATGTTAATATTATCATAGTATTTGGTTTAATTACATTCTACAAAGTTTTATGGAATTTAATTAAATTTTAGTTAAAATTTATTTGAAATCAATTTCACCGTTTAATGTAACATAACTTAAAATATATAATTCAATTGAATTCCATATCATTCATATTTAATATAATTTTATAATTGAAAATTATTTTTTCTCATTTTCTAAACTACCCTCAAGAGTAAAATTAAAATATTATTATTTTTTAATTAATCAAAAAATTTTATACTTAATAAATTTATAACAATTAATAAATTGGTAATATATTAATAAATACAAAATAAATATCTCTCTCCTATTAAATTTTCTTTTGTTTAATGAATTAATGATACTTGGTAAGTTATTTAATTATTAAATATAAGAAGGTGAATGATTAAGAGGTTAGTCAAAAGACAGTATTATGTAAAATTTGGGAAATTTATTTTAAATTTCATTAAATTTGATAAAATTAATTTTAATTATAATAATTTCATAAAATTAAATTCTAATTTTTATTCAAATAAAATGCACAAAATATGAAATTTGATTAAATTCCAAATTCAACCAAACATAGCATATCTTTGATTGTGGGGTGTGGATTTGATGCTTTTTATTTACAATTATTGGGAATGTCACTTGGGGAAATGCCTAAATGAAATTGTTAACCAATTGTCAAATTTTGCATTAAAATATCAAGCATGATAGTGAATCTCATCTTTGAAAATGACATAGAAAAGGGAATATGGTTGCAATGTGAATCATAGAGTAGGTCCAATTTTGAAATCAACTTCTAAAAAATAGCATGTCAACAAGGAATAATCTAATATTATAAATATATATATCAACCTCAATTTTCAAGGACTAAAACTAGTGATTAAGGTCATTAATTATGGTTACTTTATCTGACAAGTAATTTTATTTTTCTGTTTTATTGCTCAGATTTGATTTTTAAAATGATTAGGATCATTTTGATTATTTTACTTGACAAATAATTTTATTTTCCACAGTATTGATCATATTTGATATATTTTTTTTTAAATTAAGCTGTTAAAAAGTATATAATTTATTTCGAATTATTTTAATTGCACAAATTTAATATAGAGTAGTGATAACGCATATTGAGAAATTATATAATAAAAAAGTTATTTTATATCAGTATTTAACATAAAATGATAAATAAATAATAATTAAATATGTCTATATGTAGATATGTCCAATCATAGTGATACTTTTGTTTTTTTTTTTAATTTATGAATATTCTAAATATTATATATATATAATCAAAATTTTCATTGTGCATCATTGATTTTATACTACATTTTGTTTTATAGATCAAAATTTTATTTTCAATATTAAATTAACATTTTGTAATTTTGTAATTTTATTAAACTATACTCTTCATTAACATAATTAAAATTTTAATTTAATTAAAATATATATTTTTACTTTGAGGGATAAGAAAAATTAAAACAAAAGTATTAAGGAATCAAATAATAATAAGTGATAAAATTTTCTTAATAATACATAATATTTATGAAGAATTTTTTCTAAAATATTGGGGTGATTGCCCCTACCTCCCTCAAATCCTCTGCTAATTGTATATTCATAGCATAAAGCATGTATTTGCAACCATTGATGGAGTTAGGGTATTAAGGGGTGCAATGGCCCTCTAGCTAAAAGGAAAAAAAAATTACTTATATATTTTTATAAAAAAAATTTATATATAAATACATATTAAATTTTACTTTGACCCCTTAAAATTTATTTGTGATTCCGTCATTGTCTGCAACATATTTATATACGTAATATATATATCACACAAATGCAATATAATGAAATTTAGGGGTTGGCTTGATAATTCTAGCTTCAACATCTTGCTTAAACTTGGTGTATACAATAATAAAATAAAAAAAAATGTTAATATTTTATATAAACTTAAATCTCAAATAATAATATTAATCTAATCTTGTGAACATATAAAATTTTAATTAAGCTGATTTTTACTAGAGAAATATATATAGAAGGAAATGTGAAATAGTATATTTAAATACTTTAATTAGTTCTCTAAAAAAAAAAGGAAGTTGTAATTATTTGAAATTAATTCAACTCTTGAGATTAATATTGGAACTTGTCGTTTTATTATTTTATTTTAATAATATAAATTAATATATATTTTTATATTTTATATTTTTATAATTATATTATGAAATTAAGTTAATAATAAAATTTTTAATTATTTATAATTGTATTTCAAGTGATAATAAATTTTTTAATATTTGAAATTATAAACTCATGAATTTCAAAATTTTTAAAAGATGTTGTAAAAAAGTAATTTAGATAATTTTTTTTTTCTTTTACATGAGATAAGAAATACAAAAATAAAAATAATAAAGAGATTGTGCCAGCTTTAGCAACTTAAGTCACACACTCTTATAAATCAATTTAAAAAAAAAAAAATGGAATACAACTTGGATCAAAAGTCTACTTGCTTTGAAATGAGGGCATGCATTTGATGCTTAACCCATAAGAAAAATCATGGAGAGAGAGAGGTTATGGTTGCCGTTCCTTGTTGGGTGCTCCTATTTTTGTTACTTTTTTTTTTAAGCACTCTAAAAATATGAAAGTTGAATTCAAACATTTTGACATATTAGTAGTTAGAGAAATTTAAAAAAATAATATATTTTCTGCCCAAAATTTTAATTTCTTTTTATTCAATGAAAGCATAATGAATTAAATAATAATTAAGGAATAAGAGGTAGCTCTCTCTTTCTTTTATCATGAAAGTAAATAATTTAAAAATAAGTAGATGGAGGGATTCAAAATCCGGACTTTCTCACTCTTTACATCTTAAAAGTAAAAGAAGACTAACTAGATTATCACTAATTGATAAATTTCTAAAATTTTTTGATTACATATGTGGGGATTGAATCTGAATCTCCAGGTACAATATTTATGCGGTTACGATTAAATTATATCTATAGTTACAAATTTCTAAAGTTTTAAGATAATTCATGTCAACTTATTATATATAAATTACATTGAATTTATAACTCAACTCAATCAAATGCTTATTTTGTAGTAAGATTAAAATTTATTATATACAAGTATGTATTTATTCAATATTTTTTGGATTCATGATTAGTGTTGATCAATAAATTCAATTGATTAGGAAGAAAGGGAAGACATGAATAAAAAACCAAGTGAGAATTGCCTCTTAATTAGGATATTTCTTGTAATGGATTGGATTAAGCATAAGGCAAATTACAAACAATAGTATAATCATAAAGATTAAAGAATGATAATTGCAAGGTGAGAAGTCATTTTCCATGAAATTAAGAAAGAAAAGAAATTTGTGGGCATGCGTCATCAATGGACAATGATGGTTTCATCTTAGACTGCTTGTCATGATTTAAATAATAGAATAATCTGTTGGTTGGAATGATTAGGAGAAAAATTCAATCAATTAGGACAATTTCACATCAAGGTTGACTCCTGACTTTGAATAATAACATTAATTAATATAATTTGAATAAAGTATTTGGACAGATATTTTCTCCCCCACTGAATCTTGTCCATTATTTGAGTATAGTTCTATTCATCATTATTTCTTTCTCTTTCTTTGAATTATAAGTAGAGCACTTTTTTTTTTTGTTAGGTATGTCGGAAATTTTTTATGAAAAAATTATGATGAAATACTTTTTTTTTTTATATGTTATGGGATAAATTCGATTGCATATTTAATAATTTTAAAAGTATTTTATTATGTATTAATAATATATTTTTTAAAATATTAATTTATATTATAAAAGTCATTAGACTTTAATTAGAATATTAATAAAGTTTTTATTGTCAGATTTTTTTTTATTTTTTTGATAAAATATTAACATAAACTTTCATGTCTATTTATTTTTAAATTTTCATAAATTTATTTATTTTTTGTTTCTCTCGTTGAGATTGAAGGACCTTAAAAAATTTGAATTAGAATTCTTCTTGATGCATCTTGCACAAGAACTATATTCATAGACTTAATACCATATTTAATCTGAAATATTAAAGCAATGAATTCATAATTTATTCACATTTGTATGTTATTTACTTGTCTCTTTTCACTATGGGACTTGTGATCTTATAAATCTTAACTCACACTTGTATTTAACAATCCCTCTTTTAAGTGTAAGTCTCTTCTACACTTTCTCTTCCTTGAATAACAGAATTTCTCCTCTTAAGAACGTAAAGAGTCACTAAGAGCCAAACGTTCCAAGTCACAGTAAACTGATCACAAGATAGAATTGGAAAAATTGAAAGAATGATCATTTTATTGCAAAAATTAAAAGTAGTTGTTTGTCATGATCTATTTTGAGGTTGGACCGACATTAAGACTTGCACAAGTTAAGCTTAAAGCTTTGGGAAGGTTATAGCCTCACGAAAATCAACATTAACAACTCGCAGTGCTCAATAGTTTATATCAATTAGTATCAAAGTTAGCTTCATCTTACGAGACTCGACACTCAAAGTAGTGGCTCATGGAGTAATGGCCTAGTCCTATTGTGTAAGGACATGTAGTTTGATATTTAGGGTGCTGGTCGTGACCATGACCAACACGGCCGTGACCAACAAGGATATTGATTTTCTAAGTGTGGGTTATTGTTACAATCCCACATTACTTAGGAATAATCTTGATGAGAAGTTACTTTTAGTCTAATTTAGTCCAAAAGTTTTAATTTAAGCTTAATTTCGCCCAAAAACACTAAGAAAATAAAAAAAATTGAGTTTCTTAATTTTTGAGGTTAAATAAAAAAATTAATAAATTTAGTTATAAAATTAAGAAATTAAATTTCTTGCTTTTTTATTTAAATTAAAAAATAAAGAAATTTAGCCTATAAATTTTTATTTTTTGGCTAAATTGAACTTAAATTAAAACTCTTAAACTAATTTAGACAAAATGTTGACAATAAGCTAAATTAAACTTTTCCATTAAGTACAAAGGCTAGATTGAATATTATGCCGAACCTAATTTCTATCTATATATAACTTAATTAAAAGGGTTAAGTTGGCTTTCTTTTTTTTTTTTTAATTAAATTTAAGTTGAAATTAACTAGAAAAACAATTCACAAATGCAATTGTATTTATGCCTAATTATTATTTTTATAGTATTTTCAATGTGATTTATCAAATCAACTATTAAAATCACTATCAATATTTTACGAGTTGGAATTAATACAAAATAGTTATGAGTGCAAAATTTATAATTTTGTAACATATGTGGATAGAAGACTAAGACTTATCGCAAGAAATTATCATCATATAATGTACATAGCCATAAACTCTTATTTAATGAGATATGTGATTTGAGTTGACCTTTGGAGCATTGTCTAGTTAACCAAATTAACTCAAAACTCTTGTGATTGGCCCTTTGACACTTCACTTTTACACCACAAAAACAGTGACCAATAACATCACAGATAAGTTAGGCACTAAATAAATTGTTAAAAAAAAAAATTATATTTGGACCAATTTATTACTCTCTGTCCTATTTATTATTTTTTTTTCAATTTTACTTTTATTTATTACTATTTTTATTGCATTTTTTTTATTGTTATCTTTCTATATTTTAAAGATATTATAAGAGCATTTTAATCAATTATAATTTTTTTAATTAAAAAACTATTCAATTATTTCCTTAATTTTTATAAAAATGGGTATCTAACTGCTAGTAATAATGAAAGAGGTATACTAAATAATCTAAGTCCTAAAGCAATTTTAGTGTAATCATTTTCATAAATCCTAAGTGCAAAATGAGCCAACTCATCACACTTATATCCTTTTTGAAATGTTATTTTAAGTTATGGACAGTTTTTCTCCACAATTTTGCTTCCATATGCACTCATTTACCTTTGATTATGACTGATAACTAATTTATTTATCCTTAAATTATTTGCCTTTAGACCCAACTAAGCATCACATTAATTCTCAATTCATCACTCTCTCTATATATACACTACATTAAAAAAAAAAATCTTTTTTATTATTTAAGAAATTGTTTTCAATCATACATAAATTATTTATTTTTAATTAAATTAGAGAATGAATTTTGCACGGTATGTGAAATATAATTTATAAAAATTTTACTATTAATAATTTATATAAAATTATAAATAATAAAATTACAAATGATAAAAAAATTTAAATATATTTAAATTAAATGAAATTATAGCCGGTATGTGGTGGGTTAACCACTAGTCATCCTCAAAAATTAGGTTACAAATTATTTTCAGTTGTGGCATTGGCCCCTCTGCAATAATGATGGATAAATATATATCTTAGACCTTTTCATTAGGGATTATTGAATCACCATATATTTTTGGTGGGAAACTATTATTTAAAGCTTTTTTTAATTACATGCTTAATTAAAGAAACCAAATGCCTTCTTAACAAATAAAAAGCATGACTTGTTATTTTATTGTATTTTAAGACATTATTAATGTCTTAGCTATCTTTATTACTGCCCTTTTAGAGTTAGGTTAGGATACATTAATGAATTATAAAAGGCTGTTTTAGGTGAAGTGGTTGCTTGACCATGCATGAAGAATATGGAAACCACCCAAAAATAACAAGCGAAGACAAAGTATTATTCTATAACAATGCTACAGTTTTGCATGTAAATAATGTATATAGTAATGTTTTATGTGGACTTGCCTTATATGCATATATTGATTATATGGGCTAGCCTTATATTTATCTTTATATAGGCCCATTTATGCACCTAAAAGGGTGAATTGAATACTTTTTAAATTTTCGTAGTCTTTGTTTAAAGTTTTGTGAAAATTCTAAGTTACTTTGAATGTGTGCCTAATATATATATATAATAAAATCTAAAAGTAGATCATCCACTTTAGCTCCAAAATCTTACACTTTCGTAAATTAGCTCTAATAATTGTTTTGACACTTTCAAAATATGAAAAAATATGTAAAAAATTATGCTAAAAAATTTCAAATCATTTAGTCTGATAATATTAGCACCTATTTGAGTTTACCGTTCCTAATTAGTAGGAATAAGCTGGAGATTTTGGGTTATTTTAGGGACAGAATTTGGTATAAATTACAATCTTGGAATAATAAGTTGCTATTGAGGGCTGGGAAAGAGGTTCATTTGAAGATGATTGTCCAAGCAATGTCCAACCATGCTATAAGTGTCTTTATGTTGCCTGTTACTCTTTGATCTTTGTTCTGAGATTGAGAGGCTAATGAATGCATTTTGATGGAAGAGTGCTCAAGGACAGAGTTGGAGTGTCCATTGGTTGTCATGGAAACACCTTTGTCAGCATAAAAATGAAAGAGGGTTGGGGTTCAAGTTATTGCATGAATTCAATCGGTCTATCTTGAGAAAGTAGGGCTGCAACTTCTTTAAACGCCCTCATTCTTTGATACCTCGTATTTTAAAGGCTCATTACTTCCCCAGTTGCTCATTCATTGAGGCTCGTTTGGGCAATAATCCCAGCTTCACTTGGCATGGTATAATGGTTGCTCAGGAGTTGATTCAGCAGAGTTGTAGGTGGAGAGTGGGTCGAGGTCACGACATTGTTGTACGGTTGGATTAGTGGCTGCCATATCAACATTCACCATATGTGTCTTCTATACCAGTGAATTGCAGGGGTCTTTATGTGGTGGCGGATTTGATGCTGGATTCGCCGCCTAGGTGGAATGTTAATTTAATAAAATCTCTGTTCACTCCTAGAGATAAAAGCACTTATTTATGGTATCCCTTTGAGTTCTAGGCGTGTTAATGATAACTTATATGGTGGTGTGCGGATAGGGGGAACTATTCAATTAGAAGTGCTCATTGAGATCTTGTCTCTTATGAGGTTTAGCGAGTCCCATCTTCTTCCAAGTAGGTGTGGCAAAATCTCTAGTCTTTGACGTTCCCTCCTAAGGTACTAAATTTTGCTTGGCGAGCTTGTGCTAATGTTATTCCTACTGTTGATTTACTTCATTCTAAGTGTATTGATGTCTCGGCTGTTTGTCCGCTGTGTTACGGTGCTGCTGAGTCTATTTTTCATATCCTTGTGTTGTGCCTTTCTGCTCGTGACTGCTGGTTGGCTTCCCTTATTGGTCTTATAATTGGTTCTTCTACAAGTGTCTTTGATTGAATGGGGTTGATTTTTTCCAGGCTCACAAAGGAGAAAGCTAGCTTGGTACTGGTCGTTTGCTGGTGTATTTTGTTTACCAGGAACAATAACAACTGATACAATTTGCAATGAGTTATTATCATGAATGAGTGGCGGTTGGCCTTTGCGGCTGGAGTGGTTAGATGGGAAAAGCCTTCGAGTAATGTGATCAAGGTTAATATGGGTGCAACTACAAATGTTGGGCTTAATTTTTTTTTGATATCGGTACGGTAGCTTAGGATAGCAGTGGTGCAATGTTGGGTGTCAAATTAGCTCGTCTTCTCTAGCAACAGCTGAAGTCATGGGCATCAGGGAGGGTCTAAGCTGGGTCAAGCAAAAGGACTAGAGTGATGCCCTTATTGAGTCAAATGCGCTAGTGGTTATATCTGCGCTACTCATCCATCTAGGTCTAGTTCTTACTTTGATGTTACATTTGATTAACTCTTGGTTGCATCAAAGATTGATTTTGTTTCTTTAAGTTTTGTGATACGTTCTGTGAATGTTGTGGCTCATTTGCTTGTCAAAAGCCACTCATTCTATGCTAGACGTAGGAGAGTAGGATTGCTCACCCCCTCATTTTATTTTGGATGCTCTTGTAAATGATGATTGCTAGTAACGATATTTCCTTTTATGAAAAAAAAAAAAAAATCAACTCATTTGAATAAGTATAAAATATTTTTTCAATAGATTTTCTCTCTCATCAAGTGTATAAAATTAAAAAACCTATTGAATTATTATTTATCTTTTGTCTTTCTAGCCTTGATGATCTCATTGTATTATCTTTGAGAAGTCCTAAACTTGATAGTTTAATTTTTTTTTTTTAATAAGTAAGCAAGGTGGGAGTTGAACTTGATTTTCAAGTTCCATATTTATGTAACTACCATTAAATTATATCCACCTCTACAATAATTTAAATTTTACTACCTATGGATAATAAGAAAAATAAACTTGAAATGCAATATTAATTCAATTTTATCGCTGTTTTGCTCGTTACCAAAATTAATAGGGTTGTAAATCTTTGGCCAACAATATATTTTTTAAATATGAAAATAGAAAAAAGTATTATGTTTGAATTTTTTTTTAATTTATCAATGTTAATTTTTTTTTATTATGATAAAATATATAAGGGTTCGCTTAGTTCAAAAATGTCTATTTTTTCTAAGGAATTCATTTTTTTAGTGTTTGATTAATGAAAAGTGGACTTATTTTTTATTTTGATTCATTTATTAATTTTCAAGAAAGTAAATTTAAAAATATAATAATAATCTTATTATATTAAAAAAAGACATTTTAAGTAATTTCATGCCTCTTTTCTTAATGAAATTGAATTTATTGATCCCTTTAATATGTAACTTTCTTGATATTAAAAAGAAATTGAGTGATTAAACGAAAATTGAACTTATATTTTATTGGGAAAATTGTAAAAAAATCTCGAACTTTGAGTTTTTTTCAAATGTACTTCAATTTTTTTTTCAACAAAAATACTTTAAAATTTTAACTTGTTAACAATTACACTCCCATCTATTCCACCATTAATTATAAAGGTGAAAATGTCCAAAAAATTCCTAAACATTATTTAATTTTTTTTTTTACAATTGTATCCAAAATTACTTTTTTAACAAATATCTTTGAACTTTGAAATTTACTATAATTGAACGTCATTGTTAATTACCCTATTAAATGTTAACAGAGATGTAGGCTAGCACTTCTAATCCCCTAAATTAAAAATTATTAAATCTAATTTACAATAAAATAAACCTTAATTGATGAATTAATAGATTCTGTTTTAAGGCTATTAAGGTGGATTTGGTTAAGTTGTTTAGAGGGGATATTGATGGAGAGTGAGATTGAATCTCCATAAGGGCAGAGTTGGGTTGGATAGATGTGAGCATCGTAGAGGTAATAGCTTGTTAAGATGATGAAAGATAATTTAGAAAGATATTGCATAGTTTAATGCGATAGGGGAGGAATGAGTGCGCTGGTCGGTGATGGCAGAGTGAGTAAGTATAGGAGATTGGTGTCAAATGGCCTTGTGAGGTATGGAGGTTGAGGGAAGCTAATGGCTGAGGAATGGAGAGGTTGAAGATTCTTCTGTGTTCTTAGCAGAAATTGCGTCGTATTATTGAAAATGAATTTTCTTTTATTGCAAATTAAGTTTAATCAGTATAAATTTTAAGGATTAAAAGTGTTGATTTGAAATATCTATTGGTATTCAATGAGGCAACTAACAGTGAGGTTCAATTATAGTAAAGTTTAAAGTTCAGGGTATATTTATTAAAAAAAAAAAATTTGATGTACAATTGTAAAAAATAATAAAATTTAGAAATTTTTAGATATTTTCCTATGCTGATGTGGCATCGTCCATTTGGATTAATGACAAAAGAGACGGTTAGGGTATAATTATAACTAAGTTAAAAATTCAGATTTTTTATTAAAAAAAATTAGAGTACCATCGTTAAAAAATCATAATTTAGATTTTTTTTAGAGATTTGTCTTATTTTATTTCAATCAATTATGAAAACTGGAAATGCTATTCTCATAAATGAGGTTCGCAAAATGGAAAGATTCGGCTGTTAGGCAATCACCAATTGTTTGCTTCGAAAAAAAATTTAAATTACATCTGTTTCAATATTAATAGTTGATTATAGTGAGTTTTATATGGAATCATAATGAATAAAATATCCCTAGAAAACATTTTACTAAATACTTTTAACATTTGAACTTGTCTAAAATTTAAATAAAATTTATTTTAAATTATCTGAGCTCATTCTAAATATGATTATTGCTACTTGAATAATATTCAAAACTCTTTTAATTTTAAATATTTTTTATAATAATTTATATAAAAATCTATTTTTATTAATACTTACAATTTAAAATTTAATAATTCTCTATAAAACATTTAAATTTTATTTATTTAAAATATAAAAATAAAATTTATAAATATTATTAGAAAAATATATATATTTTATATTAAATAAATTGTTTATATAAATGAATCCGAATTATGAATATTCAATACATAAAACCTAAGTCCGACCCATATTTAATGCAAGTAACATTTTTTAATATCAAACCTTACATACTATCCAAACACATCCGATAGTGTAACACCCCTATTGGTATAGCGTGGTATATTTCACTGTTCCGGTGACCGGTGTCGGTCCGGACAATTATTGGGATTAAGGCCACAATTAAGACAATTAGAGAAGCCATAAGCACAAATAATTAATAATGTTCAATTAGTTAAGTATAAACAAGAAAAACAGAACATAAGAAGTTAAACGAGCCGAGAGTCACAGCGATGGGTGACCTTCTCGGGAACGACTGCGAAGTCATTTTAAACTCAAATTTCGAACCGTAAAAAGTGACGCTGCGGTCCTTAGGACCCTTATGAACACAGTGGAAAAGAGAAAATCACGAAAAAGAACTATTAAGCCAGTCAAATAATTAGGTCAGAGAGCCGGAAGAAAAATTGGATTATTTACAAACCGGGATGAACCGGTGAGGGGCAATTTGGTCAATTAACCCCGAGAGCTGACTCCTGACCTAACTGTCAAATAAAATCGGAGAAAAGAAAATTTCGAAATCGAGAATTAAATTAAAGAACTAATAGAAAAAAATAAATAGAAAAAAAAGAAAGAAGTTAGAAAAGTCAAAGTTGATGACATCACAAATGATGTCAAAATAAAAATTAATTTTGCCCAATAATTGACCAAGTCAAATGGCTAATTTAAGAGATAAATAACATAAAAAAACAAAAAGAAATTCATTTTGCTTCTTTCTTTCTCCTTATTGCCGATTCCTCTCTTTCTCTCATCTCTCTCATTTTCTTCCTCCACCATGAAAGCTTGTGTTAAGCTCTCACAACCCTAAAAACCTCCATTAATTTCACAACTCCCTTAAGAAAAAAATTTCCCTTGAGCTTTGATTTGAAGATTGAAAAAAAAAAGATAAGGAAAATTGAAGGATTGAAGAAGTGGAAATTCACAAATTTAGGTAAGTCCATTTTCTCTTTTAAATTAAGTATTATGAATGGATATGAGGTTGAATAAGTGTGAATTGCATGGAAAATATGAAAAGAAAAACAATTGTTGAGGAACTATATATGAAATTGGACAGCTAGGGTTATGTTTGAAATGGATGTTTTGATGCAAACAATAAAGTTGTTAAGTGTAAATGAATGGATGAGTATCACATATACAATTAGAATTCAAGTAAATGCAAAAATTAGTAAGATTAGGGTTTGGAGGCCTAGGGTTTTGAGGCAAATTTTGGAGAAATGATTAAATGATGAATTTAGTCTATTATGAGATGAAAAATGGTCAATAATGACCAAAAGAGATGTGTGGAAATTGTGAAAATAAAAACCAAATTCATAGGTCCAATGCAGCATGACCAAACCCACTTTGAAGGACCAAAACTCAAATTTTACAAGCCCAATTGATATGCCACCAATTGGAGATGAAAGTAGACATAAAATAGCACAATTTTCACTAAGGAACCATGGCCAAAAACTGACTAAAACTTGGTGAACAAATTGACCAAAGTGAAATGAGAGCAGTGCCATCGATTAAATCGACCAAATGAACAAGAATCGTTCATTTGGTCATAACTCGAGTTAGGAAGGTCAAAATGACCTGAAATTTTACCAGCAATTAGATATGATATAGACCTAAAACTTTCATGAAGAACACCAACTCAAATTAGGCCATTAACCCATTCAAATTATTGAACAAAATTGAGTTTCCAAACCTGCGATTCTGCAGAATTCTATTTGAGCAGTAATGTTTGAAGGGCTATAACTCTCTCTAGGAAACTCGGATTTAGGTGATTCTTGAATCGATGGAAACCTAAGACATAGTAGAACATTTCGTATGAAGAAAGTTAGACCAAATTATGAACTTAACTTGATCAAATTACTGAACAAAGTTGGACCAAAAATCTGCCAGACCCAAAATACCAGTGTGAACAGTGCACGTAAACAGTAAACTTATTTTGGCTATAACTTGAGTTACAAAACTCCGATTGAGGTGATCCAAAAATGAGAATACACTTAAGACAATAAGGAACATTTTCTATGAAGGAAGCTTTGTCAAATTCCAACAATAGATCGACCAATAGAACAGTGCAACTTCGGAGCACCAAAACCGAAAATTGGCAATTTTGCCAAAATGACCTAAGCTTTGAGAAAATAACCAAAACCAACAAGTTTAATGATGAAAATGTGGTATGTGGGTGAAGTTGGAGTTCCCATACCTATTAAGCCTTAGAAAGTCAACTATTTGACTTGAATAGTGCAGTGAATAGTAACCCGAAACACAAAAATTTCGAGAACGTCGAATTTTACACGTTAGAACCAAGTAAATGTGAAGTTAAATTTATTTTGGATTTGTGTTAAGTTCTAGTACTGAAACATTGTAAAATTGTGTGTTTCAGTTGAAAAGAATATCGGGAAGGAACCCGAGGAACCGAGTCGAGGCTAAAAGGCGACTCGCTTGAGGTTTGTGCACAACATCTCCATGCTTTAAAATTCATTGATAAAGTGAACGAAATATGTATTTTACTTGTGCTTTCGAATTGTTGAAAATTTATTTGTGACATTATTTATGATGTTTTGACTTAAATTGTTGAAAGTTATTGTGTATATTTGAAATGAAAATGTTTAGCAAATTGTTAAGATAAGTTTTGAAACCACAGTGTCATGACCATATATTTGAACACCTCACTAGCATGACTAGTGGGGGTAATTAGTTTCGAATTTTGATTCCCTCTCTGGAGAAGTGTTGAGGTGTGCCAGTAGAAGAGGATGTGAATGGATATCCATATATTTGAGCTAGCTAGCCTTGTGATATGATTTCTCTTTAGCCTTTGGCTATTGAGATTCTATTTGTTTCGAATGGCATTATCTAACTGTGGGTTTTATGAAATGTGTTTTGATACTTTGAAATGAATCTGATTTGCATTAAAATCTCATAATTTATGTTTTTGTGTTTAATGCTCATGTTTAGTCAAATTTTTGAATAAATGTGATTTAAGTTTTGCATAAAGATTATTTTAGTATGTTGTGCACCACTGAGTCCTAGTACTCAGCGATAGCTTCTATTGCTGTCGCAGATACAGAGACTAGAGGAGCAGCAGACTGAGCTGCTGAGGATTAAGGATCGTTCTGCTTTGAAGCTATCGGGTATGATTTATATCCTGATCGTAAATATTTATTTTGATTTATGTAATGCACAGAAATGTATGGACATGTGAAGATGGGTTTTGAGCAGCTTGTACAAAATCTGTATAAAATTTGTAATAAACTTTAGTTTGGATTTTCTTAATGTCAATTTTTGTATGATGTATACATAAATTGTTTATCTTTAAAGAAATATGAATGTATGAAATTGATTGACTGTACCTTGAGGACTATTGAATTTTGAACTTGAGAAATTTAAGGAAATGATTGTGAAATTGATTGAGTTGATTGTGAAACCGAAGTAGTGGTTGAGAAAAATTTTTAGAAGTGCTTCTTACAGGTATTTGAAGAACGGTTTTCTCAAAATACAGAGGAAACTCTGTCAAAATTTTTATAGAATTTGCGGCAAAATTTAAATGGAAAAAAAAAATTTTACTAGTATTTAAACCTTGAATAAATGGTTTTAATTTCTACCAAAGTGCTCACCACTTCCAAAATGTAAGAAAATCGTTTTAAAATCCCTTGTAGGGTACTTAATGAGTTATCGGTAGGTGAAGTTCGGTAGTTCATTAAGTGATCTACGAGATCATGTTATGCCTTACAGAGGGGTAAGGTGTGGCATGTTTTAGTGGTATCAGAGCAAGTTTTTGAAGTATGTTTTAAATTGTGAATTTGTGTTTTTTCTTTGTTAAGTATAACTGCTCAATGTCCATTTTTGTTACATACAGTGCATTACATCATGAATATGAACTAACGGAGGGAAATCTCCTTGTGTTGCTTGTTCAGGAGATACCCTAACTTCAGATTGAAATGGAAGAAGGGGATCGCTCAGTTGAGCAGTCTGTTGAAGTTGAGGCACAAGGGGAAGCCCCAGCTTTACCGAATGTTAGTGGGTCAACAAAGACCCACAAATGCCGCAGATTCCTCGCACACACAGATGGTCGCGATGTTTCAACAAATGGTTGGGGGTATACCTGTTCAAGCTCCACCCCAACCACCTGTGGCACAACCACTGCCTCCAGCCAGACAATATGATAAATTACTGATTTATGGGGCTGCAGAATTTAGGGGTACAGTGGACCCTTTAGAGGCAGAGCAATGGCTTGAAAGAATGGACAGAGTATTTAAGAAGCTACATTGCCAAGATGAACTGAAGTTTGAGTACTCTGTGTCGCTACTGCAAGGGGATGCGTATGATTGGTGGAAGACCATCCCCCACAGCTTGGCTGAACCACTAGTGTTGACCTGGGATGACTTCATCAGAGAATTCAGACAGAAACACATCCCAGATGCATATGTTGACCAGAAATTGCAAGAATTTTTGGGTCTGAAACAAGGAAATCGATCGGTGGCAGAGTATGAGAGGGAGTTCTCCCGCCTGAGTCACTATGCGGCGAGTCTCCTTACTACCAGCAAGGCAAGATGCAAGAGATTTGAGACGGGTTTGAAGCCCAGCATAAGGATGCAAGTTGTGGGATTTCGACACAGCAACTTCTCAGAGCTTATGTCTCAAGCACTTGAACTGGAGCGAATTGAATTAGAAGTAACCCCAAGGAAAGAAAAATCAGAAAAAGCTGAGAAATCAGAAAAAGACAAGGGGGAAAAATCAGTTGAATAGAGTTCTGGTGCTACCTCTGGAAAGAGAAAGAAGTTTAGTGGACCCAGCAGGGGTCGGGGTGGAAGATTTAGTAGAGGCAGATTTTCCGGACAGAGACCCCCTAGGTCTGGTCAGCAGTCGAGCAGGGGTTCACATTCTGCCCTCCCCTGTGAGACTTGTGGCAAGATTCATGGGGGGGAGTGTTATTGGGCCACTGGAGCCTGCTTTAACTGCGGAGGCAAGGGTCATTTAGCAAGAGACTGTACTAGTGCTCCAAGATATGGTCCAGCTCCTACTACTGCTGAGGGATCTATTCAGAGTCCGGCTCCCAGAGGTTCACAGTCTGTTGGCAGAGGAAGAGGCAGAGGTAGAGGCACTGCTTGAGCAACAGTGCAGTTGGTCAATCAGCACAAGGGAGTGCTTCAGCTAGAGTCTACACGATGAGACAGCGAGAAGAGGCTGAGACTTCTGATGTGGTAGCTGGTACATTCTCTATCTCTGATCAAGAAGTATTTGTATTGTTTGATCCGGGTTCAACCCATTCATATGTTAGTGCTAGCATAGTCAGTTCACTTACTGTTCCATGTGTGCAAATGGGTTTTGAAGTGCTAGTAACTAGTCCGTTAGGACAAGAGGTCCGGGTCAACAGAATTTATAGAGACTGTCCTTTGGTGATCCAAGGACATGTTTTCCTGTCAGATTTGATTGAAATGCCCTTCAAAGAGTATGATATCATCTTGGGCATGGATTGGTTAGCCAGGCATCATGCCATGATTGGATCAGAGATCAAGATCACTTTTGGTCTCCTCTGCATTTGATGTGGTAATACATGGGGAGAGGCATTTATTGCCATCAAACATCATTTCGGCTGCATTAGCCAGAAGAATGATCAGAAAGGGGTGTGAAGCATACTTGGCACATGTAATAGACACCCAAGTGGGGAGTCCAGCACTAAGGGACATCCATACTGTATGTGATTTTTCGGATGTATTTCCTGATGAATTGCCAGGATTACCTCCAGAAAGAGAGGTGCAGTTTGAGATTGATGTTATGCCTGGTGTGGACCCAATCTCCATAACGCCATATAGAATGGCACCTGCAGAATTAAAAGAGTTGAAAGTATAGTTGCAAGAATTGCTTGACAAGGGCTTTATCCGCCCTAGTGTGTCACCTTGGGGAGCACCGGTATTGTTTGTAAAGAAGAAGGATGGCACTCTCCGGTTATGCATTGACTATCGGCAGTTGAATAAGGTGACAATAAAGAACAGATACCCATTGCCCCGTATTGATGACTTGTTTGATCAGTTGAGGGGTGCAGTTGTGTTCTCCAAAATTGACCTGAGATCAGGTTATTATCAGCTGAAAGTACAAGAGCAGAGTATTCCTAAAACTGCCTTCAGAACCCGTTATGGCTATTATGAATTCCTAGTCATGCCATTCGGGTTAACTAATGCTCCGGCTGCTTTTATGGATCTGATGAACACTATTTTCAGACTATACCTCGACCAGTTTGTTGTGGTATTCATAGATGATATATTGGTCTATTCGAGGAATGCAGAAGAGCATGATAGACATCTGCGGATTGTACTACAGATTTTGAGAGAGAAACAGCTATATGCCAAATTGTCGAAGTGTGAATTTTGGCTGAAAGAAATATCTTTCTTGGGGCATGTAGTATCAGAAGAGGGCATTAAGGTAGATCCAAGTAAAATTGAAGCTATCCTTAATTGGAGGCCACCTAGAAATGTCACAGAGATTCACAGTTTTTTGGGGTTAGCTGGATACTACCGTTGATTTGTGAAGGGATTCTCCATGTTGGCATCTCCATTGACCAAGCTACTTAGAAAGGATGTGAAATTTCAGTGGACGGATAAATGCCAACAGAGTTTTGATGAATTGAAGAAATGTTTGACTGAAGCTCCAGTCCTGACTTTACCTACTCCGGGTAAAGAATATACAGTATATAGTGATGCTTCTCACAATGGATTAGGCTGTGTGTTGATGCAAGATCGAAATGTCATTGCCTATGCATCACGCCAGCTAAAACCGCATGAGAGGAATTATCCGACACATGACTTGGAGCTTGCAGCTATTGTGTTTGCTCTTAAGATCTGGAGGCACTATTTATATGGGGAAAAGTGTTACATTTATACAAATCATAAGAGTTTGAAGTATTTGGGCACCCAAAAAGAGCTGAATTTGAGACAGAGGAGATGGTTAGAGTTGATAAAAGACTATGATTGTTTGATAGACTATCAGTCAGGGAAAGCTAATGTTGTGGCTGACGCCCTAAGTCGCAAGATTATGGCAAGTCTACAAGTTACTCCTTTGTCTATGGTACATGAGTTGAGATCATTACATGCCAGTTTAGAGATTAATGATGATGGGCAGACAGCAGTTGCATGGCATGTACAGCCAGTGTTGATTGATCAGATTAGAATGGCTGCTCGTAATGATCGAACTATCGGTTGATGGAAGAAGTCCGACAGGGCAAGAAACCAGAATTCTCAATCAGAGATGATGGTCTATTGCTACACCAGGGCAGAATGTGTATTCCTAATGATGTTAATTTGAGGCAGATCATTTTGAAGGAAGCACATGAGTCTCCTTTTGCTATGCACCCTGGTGGTACAAAAATGTATAGAGGGCTAAAGGAGCATTACTGGTGGATGGGTATGAAAAGAGATGTGGCAGAGTTTGTATCTAAATGCCTAACTTGTTAGCAAGTGAAGGCAGAGCATCAAGTACCCGCTGGGTTGTTACATCCACTACCAATACCAGAGTGGAAATGGGAGAGAATAATGATGGATTTTGTGATGGAACTTCCGAGGACACAGAAAAGTCATGACGCAGTTTGGGTCATTGTTGACAGACTGACTAAATCTGCTCATTTTACGCGATTCGAATGGACTCTGATTTAGAAAGATTGGCCAAGTTATACATTGATGAGATTGTGAGACTACATGGAGTGCCGGTATCCATTGTGTCGACAGATCCTAGGTTCACTTCTAGATTAGGGTAGTCTTGAGAGAGCCCTAGGAACTAGATTAAACTTCAAGATCGCATTCCACCCAGACGGATGGCGATGCGAGAGGGTAATTCAGATCTTGGAGGACATGCTACGGGCTTGTGTGATTGAGTTTGAGGGCAGTTGGGATACACACTTGCCTTTGATTGAGTTTACTTACAACAACAGCTACCAATCAAGCATTGGAATGCCTCCATATGAAGCTTTGTATGGCAAAAAATGTAGAACCCCATTGTGTTGGGATGACGTGGGTGAAAGAAAGATGATCGGACCCGAAATTTTTCAACAGACTGAAGAGAAAATTAGGGTGATCAGAGATCGACTTAAAGCTGCATCAGACCGTCAGAAGTCCTACATTGATCTGAAGAGAAGGGATATTGAGTATGCAGTGGGTGAGAAAGTTTTCCTCAAAGTTTCTCCTTGGAAGAGAATTATGAGATTCGGCAGAAAGGGGAAACTGAGTCCTCGTTTCATTAGGCCATATGAGGTTCTGGAAAGAGTGGGTCCTTTGGCATATCAGTTGGCACTACCTCCAGAGTTGGAGAAGATACATAATGTTTTCCATGTGTCTATGTTGAGGAGGTATCGATCAGACCCATCTCATGTACTACCAGTAGAGGAAATTGAAGTGAATCCAGACCTCACATATGACGAAGAACCCATAGAGATTCTGGCTTATGAGGTGAAACAGCTACGAAACAAGCAGATACCATTGGTAAAAGTGCTGTGGAACCATCATTCAGGCCAGGAGGCTACTTGGGAACGAGAGGAGGACATGAGGAGACAACATCCACAGCTGTTCAGAGATTGATACCAGGTAAAATTTCGAGACGAAATTTAATTAAGGGGGGGGAGAATTGTAACACCCCTATTGGTATAGCGTGGTATATTTCACTGTTCCGGTGACCGGTGTCGGTCCGGACAATTATTGGGATTAAGGCCACACTTAAGACAATTAGAGAAGCCATAAACACAAATAATTAATAATGTTCAATTAGTTAAGTATAAACAAGAAAAACAGAACATAAGAAGTTAAACGAGCCGAGAGTCACAGCGATGGGTGACCTTCTGAACGATCACAAGTCATTTTAAACTCAAATTTTGAACCGTAAAAAGTGACGCGGTCCTTAGGACCCTTATGAACACAAAGTGGAAAAGAGAAAATCACGAAAAGAAGCTTAAGCTACCAAATAATTAGGTCAGGGAGCCGGAAGAAAAATTGGATTATTTACAAACCGGGATGAACCGGTGAGGGGCAATTTGGTCAATTAACCCCGAGAGCTAACTCCTGACCTAACTGTCAAATAAAATTGGAGAAAAGAAAATTTCGGAATCGAGAATTAAATTAAAGAACTAATAGAAAAAAATAAATAGAAAAAAAAAGAAAGAAGTTAGAAAAGTCAAAGTTGATGACATCACAAATGATGTCAAAATAAAAATTAATTTTGCCCAATAATTGACCAAGTCAAATGGCTAATTTAAGAGATAAATAACATAAAAAAACAAAAAGAAATTCATTTTGCTTCTTTCTTTCTCCTTATTGCCGATTCCTCTCTTTCTCTCATCTCTCTCATTTTCTTCCTCCACCATGAAAGCTTGTGTTAAGCTCTCACAACCCTAAAAACCTCCATTAATTTCACAACTCACTAAAGAAAAATTTTCCTTGAGCTTTGATTTGAAGATTTAAAAAAAAAAGATAAGGAAAATTGAAGGATTGAAGAAGTGGAAATTCACAAATTTAGGTAAGTCCATTTTCTCTTTTAAATTAAGTATTATGAATGGATATGAGGTTGAATAAGTGTGAATTGCATGGAAAATATGAAAAGAAAAACAATTGTTGAGGAACTATATATGAAATTGGACAGCTAGGGTTATGTTTGAAATGGATGTTTTGATGCAAACAATAAAGTTGTTAAGTGTAAATGAATGGATGAGTATCACATATACAATTAGAATTCAAGTAAATGCAAAAATTAGTAAGATTAGGGTTTGGAGGCCTAGGGTTTTGAGGCAAATTTTGGAGAAATGATTAAATGATGACTTTAGTCTATTATGAGATGAAAAATGGTTAATAATGACCAAAAGAGATGTGTGGAAATTGTGAAAATAAAAACCAAATTCGTAGGTCCAATGCAGCATGACCAAACCCACTTTGAAGGACCAAAACTCAAATTTTACAAGCCCAATTGATATGCCACCAATTGGAGATGAAAATAGACATAAAATAGCACAATTTTCATTAAGGAACCATGGCAAAAAACTGACTAAAACTTGGTGAACAAATTGACCAAAGTGAAATGAGAGCAGGCTGCCACTGCACCAAACTGACCAAATGAACAGTAACTGTTCATAACTCGAGTTAGGAAGGTCAAAATGACCTGAAATTTTACTAGCAATTAGATATGATATAGACCTAAAACTTTCATGAAGAACACCAACCCAAATTAGGCCATTAACCCATTCAAATTATTGAGCAAAGTTGAGTTTCCAAATCTGCGATTCTGCAGAATTCTATTTGAGCAGTAATGTTTGAAGGGCTATAACTCTCTCTAGGAAACTCGGATTTAGGTGATTCTTGAATCGATGGAAACCTAAGACATAGTAGAATATTTCGTATGAAGAAAGTTAGACCAAATTATGAGCTTAACTTAATCAAATTACTGAATAAAGTTGGACCAAAAATCTGCCAGACCCAAAATACCAGTGTGAACAGTGCACGTGAACAGTAAACTTATTTTGGCTATAACTTGAGTTACAAAACTCCGATTGAGGTGATCCAAAAATGAGAATACACTTAAGACAATAAGGAACATTTTCTATGAAGGAAGATTTGTCAAATTCCAACAATAGATCGACCAATGGAACAGTCCAACTTTGGAGCACCAAAACCAAAAATTGGCAATTTTGCCAAAATGACCTAAGCTTTGAGAAAATAACCAAAATCAACAAGTTTAATGATGAAAATGTGGTATGTGGGTGAAGTTGGAGTTCCCATACCTATTAAGCCTTAGAAAGTCAACTATTTGACTTGAATAGTGCAGTGAATAGTAACCCGAAATACAAAAATTTCGAGAACGTCGAATTTTACACGTTAGAACCAAGTAAATGTGAAGTTAAATTTATTTTGGATTTGTGTTAAGTTCTAGTACTGAAACATTGTAAAATTGTATGTTTCAGTTGAAAAGAATATCGGGAAGGAACCCGAGGAACCGAGTCAAGGCTAAGAGGCGACTCGCTTGAGGTTTGTGCACAACATCTCCATGCTTTAAAATTCATTAATAAAGTGAACGAAATATGTATTTTACTTGTGCTTTCGAATTGTTGAAAATTTATTTGTGACATTATTTATGATGTTTTGACTTAAATTGTTGAAAGTTATTGTGTATATTTGAAATGAAAATGTTTAGCAAATTGTTAAGATAAGTTTTGAAACCACAGTGTCATGACCATATATTTGAACACCTCACTAGCATGACTAGTGGGGGTAATTAGTTTCGAATTTTGATTCCCTCTCTGGAGAAGTGTTGAGGTGTGCCAGTAGAAGAGGATGTGAATGGATATACATATATTTGAGCTAGCTAGCCTTGTGATATGATTTCTCTTTAGCCTTTGGCTATTGAGATTCTATTTGTTTCGAATGGCATTATCTAACTGTGGGTTTTATGAAATGTGTTTTGATACTTTGAAATGAATCTGATTTGCATTAAAATCTCATAATTTATGTTTTTGTGTTTAATGCTCATGTTTAGTCAAATTTTTGAATAAATGTGATTTAAGTTTTGCATAAAGATTATTTTAATATGTTGTGCACCACTGAGTCCTAGTACTCAGCGATAGCTTCTATTGCTGTCGCAAATACAGAGACTAGAGGAGCAGCAGACTGAGCTGCTGAGGATTAAGGATCGTTCTGCTTTGAAGCTATCGGGTATAATTTATAGCCTGATCGTAAATATTTATTTTGATGTATGTAATGCACAGAAATGTATGGACATGTGAAGATGGGTTTTGAGCAGCTTGTACAAAATCTGTATAAAATTTGTAATAAACTTTAGTTTGGATTTTCTTAATGTAAATTTTTGTATGATGTATACATAAATTATTTATCTTTAAAGAAATATGAATGTATGAAATTGATTGACTGTACCTTGAGGACTATTGAATTTTGAACTTGAGAAATTTAAGAAAATGATTGTGAAATTGATTGAGTTGATTGTGAAACCGAAGTAGTGGTTGAGAAAAATTTTTAGAAGTGCTTTTTACAGGTATTTGAAGAACGGTTTTCTCAAAATACAGAGGAAACTCTGTCAAAATTTTTATAGAATTTGCGGCAAAATTTAAATGGAAAAATTTTTTTTTACTAGTATTTAAACCTTGAATAAATGGTTTTAATTTCTACCAAAGTGCTCACCACTTTCAAAATGTAAGAAAATCGTTTTAAAATCCCTTGTAGGGTACTTAATGAGTTATCGGTAGGTGAAGTTCGGTAGTTCATTAAGTGTTCTACGGGATCATGTTATGCCTTACAGAGGGGTAAGGTGTGACAGATAGAGTTTCATAGGATCGAATACTAAAAAATGTTTAACTCATTGCTATCTATAATTTCATATAAATCTCCTTATAATTAATGAGTGAATTCATTGTAAATACAATGAACTCACTCAATAATAATTTTTCTTAATTATGGAATTATAAATATTTAGATTTTTTTTAGTCTTCAAGTGTTAATTTTAATATCCAATGGTATTTGAGGAGAAACATTGCAAAAAGGGAACAACCAGCCATTTTTTGTATTAGAAAAGACAGAAATAACTTGCCTAGCCTGATTTAGTCTGTGGCTACAAGCATATTACTAACCTAGTAAATCTAGATTCGAGTCTCAATTCTCCCATTCCCTTACTTTATAAGAAAAACAAAAAAGAGATAGAAGCAACTTGCTTCTTTTCTTGTTTGTTTAGCAAAAAAAGGGTTGAAGTAAATTTAACTTTGTGAGTGTGTATACAAAAAATTAGAGCACTTATTTAATAGATCAATTAATTTGACAAAGCCTACCCATTAATTAATTTGAACACTTCTAAAGTTCTACAAAAAAAAAAAAAGGCTTTTTTCCCCCAAAAAATATGATTCATTGAGAAGGCCCTAAAAAGGCCAAAAAAGGTATTACAAAGTGATTTTAGGTCAAAAGATTACAACAAAAGGAATCGTCAAATAGGCACTTTCTTGCTAAATTATGCGTCAAAACATTCCAAATCATTTTGACATGACAAAAGATAATAGATTGAAAGGATGGGACTAACTAAAAATATCTCTCATAATGCCTTAGATCATGATAGAACAGGGGCCTCCTTAAGCTACAATAACAATAAACGCTGAGTCTCCCTTGATAATGCCTTGCTTCCTTACAAGCTAAAGCCTCATGCATTAAAGGGTTTGATATTCTAGCAAACTGTTTACAAGTCCAACCATAAGGTGGGCTAGAAGAGTCCCTCGCTAAAGCAGCTACTGCGCCTTTACTCTAATGGTGATACATTGCTCTAACAAAATTAACCTTCATAAAACCTTGATGAGGGGGGTTGCCAACTAGTAGTTTGTTGATGATGTTCTATGCGGAGGAGAACAAAATAAGATCTCTTACTTTGTAGAATTCTTCAAAATTGGAGATGGCAGCGGAAATTATTTCTTAATGATTTTGAATATGGTGCCTGAAGACTAGGTGATTTTGGCTATTCCATATATTCCACAAAAGGAAAGCCATCAACATCACTTGGTTGGAGTCATGAGAATGAGCACGCAAGGAAGATAGAATATCCTTTCAACATTCAACTATTGAAGAGCCATTGAGTGGGGAGGACTGAAGCATAAGAGGAGAGCATAACCAAAAGTGCACAACCCTAGGGCATTGATGAGTTCACATCATAAAGGCATTTAGAAATCATATTCATTGCATTTTGTTCAATTTAGTTATTTATTATTTTATTGTTATATGTTTATAGTTATCTTTTGAGATTTATTTAAATTGGGTTTGGTCCCATGTTTTTGGACTTCATTTGGTATGTTTTGATAGTCCAGGAAGGCATGGAAGGAATTGGAGAAGGGTTGGAGCATTAAAATGCAGCTTTGGAGTTCATTAAAGATTACACCAAGCATACAACAAATTAAAGGGCCCGTATAAACCAATTCTTGAAGATTTTAAGTTACACAGCCTGTGTTACTAGACTTATGTAATTTCTGTTACCCCATGTAATTTTCTTAGCTATAAAAAAGCTAAAAATTTGAGGTCCAGTTAATTACATGGGGTAGACCATGCAACACTACACGAGCTGTGTTGTAATCTATTTTGCAAAAAATGGACTCTCCATTATTGAAATTCCAATGAATATGCTCCTCTAACACCTAATGACCCCATAAAATACTTTGCCATGCCCACGATGGTCGAGAACCTTACTTAGCTGTCATAAAGGATGTGAAGGGAAAATATTTACCCTTGAGAACCTGAGCAACTAAAGAGTCAGGTTATGAAACTAATCTCCACTCTTGCTAAGTGAGAAGAGCCATATTAAAGAGTTCAAGGTCACGAAATCCTAGTCCTTTTTTAAGCTTTGGATTACAAATTTTGTCCTAAGAGATCTAATGAATTTTATGCTTTGGCTCTTTTTATCCCCACTAGAAATTTGCTATCAGACTGTTAATAGAATTGCAAAGAGTGATCAGTAGTCTGAAGCAAGACATAGCAAACATTGGGATAGCCACTGCCACTACTTTAATAAGCACTTTTTACCTCTTTGAGAAAGAAGTTTTTCTTTATAACTAGTTATCTTGCTTTGAATTTTCACTTTGAGTGACTCAAAAGATTGATATTTAGACTTAGAAAGAATAACTATTAGCCCCAAAAATTTGTCATATCTGTCCATATTTTGAGTATGCAATATAGAGGAAATCTGAGGTTTCAGGTGCCTCGGGGTATTAGGACTAAAAAATAGTGTTGATTTATCGAAGTTAACACATTGACCACTAGCAGCTGAGTAGAAATGAAGAATTTGCTAAATTTTGTAGACCTCTATAGCGGTAGCTTAAGAAAAGATAATGGAGTCATCTGTAAAAGGAAGTTGCTTCACATGTGGACTAGGACTAACAATAGCAATGCCCTAAGTAGATGATTCCTTTAGTTGAAAAGAAAGAACCTCTATATAAAAGGGAAAAAAATAAGGGGAAAGAGGGTCCCATTGTCATAAACCTCTTCAAGGCTTGATCAAACCCATGCGATGACCATTAATTTGAATGGAATAAGAGGCAGTAGTGACACATTCCATAATCCAACTAATCAAATTCTCATGAAAGTGAACACAATGAAGCATGTGTTTCAGGAAGTTCCACTTTACACATTCAGAAGCTTTACTCAAATCAAGCTTTAAAGCTAAACCACAATTTTTTCTTAACTTCCTGGATTTGAGATGATGCATGATTTCATGACTAATCAAAATGTTATCAGATATTAGTCTGTCTTTAGTGAATACGTTTTATTGTTTAGGAATAAGAGAGCTCATGAATGGTTGCAATCTATAAGCAAGAACTTTGGAAATATTTTTATAAATAACATTGCAATGTCCAATAGCTCTAAGGTCTTTGATAATGCAAATCTATTTGACTTTGGGGATGAGAGATATAATAGTGTGATTGAAGTTGTGAAGCATTCTTTTGCCTAAAAGAAGATAAAAATTGGATCACTAACTTCCTCCCCAATGATGCTCTAGTACTTATGAAAAAAGTGACCTATAAGCCCATCATTTCCTGAAACTTTAGAAGGATTAATAAAAAAAGTAGTTGTCTAGATTTTCATCTCTAATCACAGGCTTAATAAGTTGATCATTAACTATAGGACAAACCAAAAGCATAAAACCTGATGTGATTTAACAAAATTTGAAGGATTGCTTGATGCATAAAAGTGCTTGAAGTAATTAATAGCCACTATTAAAATATCATTAAGAGAGTAACACCAATTGCCAACATTATCTCAATCTAAGGATACAATTTCGATGCCTGTGTTGAAGCACTTTTGCATGTACATTGAAAATTTTTGTCCTCATATTAAAGCCAATCTTAGTAAGATTTTAATGCCTAGAACCACTATTCTCTTTTAGCTTTTGTTTCAAATCTAATTTAATGCCTTTGATTTCATTCTCATCCCATATAGGACAATTTTTAGCTTGCATCAACTGTTATTAAAGAGATTTTATTCGATAGCTAGAGTTTTGTTGCGATGATTTCCTCCAATCCACTAGTTTTTGTCTACAAAATTTAAGTTTTGAGAAAACTCTATACATATTAGAACCCAGCACTTGATGATACCGAAGCTATGATATTTTCCACTTCTCGATTATCACTCCATCACCCAGAAAAAATGAATCTAGCTTTTTGTTTGGGACAAGAATTATCTGTGGATAAAAGCAAAGGTCTATGATTAGAATCGGTGTCATTAAGATGAAAAATTAGCTTGTATGGATGCAAAAGGATCCATGAGGATGAGCTTAGACCACAGTCAATTCTTTCTCTAATGTTATGAACACTACCTCTACAATTATTCCATGTAAAAATTGGTCATTGAAAGCCCAAATCTGAGGCATCCATGCCATTAATAAATCCTTTGATTGCTTAGATTTTTGAATAAAAATTTTGGCACCTCCTATTTTCACCCTTGAAGCGAGAAAAGTGTTAAAGTTGTTAATCACCAAAAGCTGATCAAGAAAGGAATACTTAGAGTTAACAATGAAGTCAAATTGTCCTTGTCTGATTTCATCATTAAAACTTAATGGAGTAACAATATATCTTAAACCACATCAAGTTGCAAATCAATTAAACAGGCATGAATGTAAAAGGAATCATAACTGATAACATTAACATCATAATAGTCTTTCCTGAAGGAGTGGAAGGTGATTATCGAGCATTAGAACCTTGAATTTCAAAATTATTTTTAACGTTACATGCACTATACAAAGTGTCTTATGAACCTAATCAATTTCTAATGCCCAATTGCATACCAAAATATATTTTAGCATGCATTAAAATTTTATTTGCCATTAAAGATTATGAATTAACATTTAATTCAATTAAACCCTAACTAAAAGAGGGATTTTTAGGTACTAACCTCTTAATGCAAAATTAATGCAATCTTAGGATGCTCTTAGGATCCCAAATGCTGTCCCTCTTGCTTGTCCACCACAAGCACACCAAGAAGCAACTATGGCAGCCCCAAACTTTGTCTCTCAAGCTTTGCCAACCACTTGAAGATAGGGTTTAGTGCTTTAGTGAAGGTTAATGGATATTTAGGACACTAGAAACTTTTTCTAGCAATTCTAACTCAAAGAAAACAAGGGATTTTTCTTTGAATCAAGTGAGAAAAGAAGAGAGGAGATGGTCACACCATGTTGCCGTCCAACATTAAAGAGAAAAGAGAGGTGGGCTGATTTTTCTTTATAAGCTCTCTTTATATACTTAGGTCAAACCCTAACTACCTTGCCACATGTCACCATAAGATCCCATCTTCTTATTATTTGATTTAATCCTATGAAGCCATGTGTCAAACTCCATTTAAATCTTAACATGTGGTCTTCCATCATAGGAAGACAAGTGGCAAGATCATGTGATGCCATGTGTCACCATCTCATGGTGCTACATGTCACCATGTGAAAAGACCAATTTGCCCTTACTCTTTAATTTGAGTTCTCAACCCAAAATTATAATTTCTCCTCTTTAAATCAATTTATATCAAATATAAATTAATTAATTAATTAATCTCCATTAATTAATTTCTCATAATTAAATATAAATTTAATTTATACTATACATCCAATAACCTAGATTTGATTTCAAGTCATGCTAGGGACTTTGCAATCTTATTGCAAGCCAAATCTCTTTAATTAATTAATAAACTCTTTAATTAATCAACTAAATCACATTTTAGATGGTGATTAGCTTGTGTAGATATGTGACTTACTAGGCTTATTACTTATTCGCAATAAGAAATGATATTAACTCTTAATATCATTAGAACTCTTTCTTACCGTAAATAAGGAATACCTAGCATAGTATACCATGGACACCCAATCAGTAATAAGAAATACCTTAAATGAACATTTAATCATATGTTACCATGCACTAGAATCTCTTTATTACAAAATCCCAATTTGAGCTGGAGTCATGGTTAATGTCAAACTCCATTTGCTATGAACATTATATTCTCTTTTAATTCTAGTTCTTAATTAATTAGATTTTCTTGTCAGAAACTCTTTTCTGAAACATCAAGAACAATTAAATGAACATAGGATTTTATCCCTATTTACTTAGGGTAACGAGTTCCATCTTGATCAACACTTATCTCCATATATAACTAGTAGGAGCCAACACATGCCCATATATCCATACACAGTACAAATATGAAAGCAGTGTCACACCTTAGCATATCTAATGAATTATCGAACTCCACTTACTGATAACCCATTAGTTATGCTACAAAGGATTTTAAAACAAATCATAGCTTTTTATCTTATCAATTCCTTTGTGGAAAATTGCATGAGAATAGTTAAAATTCCATGTAAACATTCATTGGAAATAATGATAGACTAAATATTACAAAAGTTACATTGTCATAAGTCTCAAAGTAAAATACAAAATAGTTACAAACTCAAAATATGATAGCAATTCAATGCTTTTAAATAAAAACTGCTTAATGTCTGTATATCCATACATATAGGTATAAAATACATCCAAAGGAATTACAAGGCTATACCTAACGTAAATACCCACAATCAATACCAAAATGCTGCTTTCAAGTCTCTCACTCGGCAGCCTTCTCCTTTCCCTTACCTACGACAGCATAAAGAAGCTATCGTTGAGTATATCACTCAGTGGTGCATAACTAATAACTTTAAAACTTAAGGTAAAACACAATTTGTCAAAGCATAATAAATCACATTTTTCTTAAGCATGAAAACTTCACAATAGTTCTAAGTCCATAAAGGACATTTATTGGAATAACATTTCAAATGAGAAATCACACTTCATAAATCACAATTCACAAAGCATTAGTGTTGCCAACATCAACACACAGTTTAGGCCATGACACAAAATTTCACGATCAGTACCGTGTTTTACACCACGACAAAGCAATCTCAACCTCACTAACCATTATTAATGAGGGAAGGTCTAGCTAGTTAATGAGTACTCATATAGTCTTACCCCACTAATCGTTATTAATGGGAGACAATCAATATCAATTATCAACCCCAAGTAGCTGTTACTACTGAGGAGTTCTGAAAGAGACTATCATGCTAACTGTGGTTTCAAAATAGTTTTCAAAAATTTCCCACTCAACAATCACATTTATAAACCAATAAACACATTTAAATTCATCATAATATCCATATTTTTGGTCATTTCACAGTGTGACATGTGGCACCATGAGATGGTGACACATGGGATTACACATAAGCTTGCCAAATGTTTTTTAATCATGTAAGATGATTAAAATCAAGATTAAATATAGATTTGACACTTGGCACAATGTGATTGGGTCACTTAAACCTAGAGCTAATCAAAGGGTGACATGTGGCAAGGGTTTAATGTGTTAACCTAGCTATATAAGTGTTGTTATGAAAAAGAAAAATAACCAGCAGCCACTCCTCTCCTTTGTCACGCCATTTTGAGGCTCTCCATCTATTCTTCTTCATCTCTCATCAATTCAAAGAGATTAGCCATCAATCTCTTGAATTAAGAACACTAGAAAGTATTTCTAGTGTCCTGTTTACATCTCTAATCTCTTAAAAGGCAGAACTTGAATTTCTAATTAATAGAAAAAGCTTTAGAAGTTGTTCAAGGGCTGCCATAGGTGTTCTTGGTGTGGACAAGCTAGAGGGACAATATTTGGTGTCCTGAAGACAAATCTCAAAGGCGCAGACATGCTGCAGTGCATCATGAGGTTAGTGTAATCGTTCTTGATTTAATCTAGGGTTCTAAAATTAATCTAATTAATTTTAAAATCTTAAATGGAAAATACAGATCCAAAAACATATTAAAAGAGTTTTAATATATTGTTTATCATTGAAATCAAATAGATAAAAATAAATCTTGTATGATGCATGTGACCCTAGGTGAAAATTTTTGAATTCAATGGTATAAACTTGTGTTTTTCACGCTTCCGTTCCTTCAATTGGTGTCAGAGCCACTATATTTGCCTTTTAGATTGATTTTTATATGATTTAATTGTGTGTTTGATCATGAGATCAAAAGTTCATTGTTGGTTGCAAAGCTAAGGTGGCGGCACAAATGATGAACACTATGGTGCGCATAGTTGATGCACCACAATGGTGTGCAAAGGTAAATGGATGGTGAATGTGCAATTGTTGTATGATCTAAGATCCATTTTATGTCTAATTAAATTGTTTAATTAGAATTTTTATCACACAATTAAATTATGATTCAAATCGAAATTTTAAAAATTGTTTGAATGTGATTCAAATCTAAATTTTAAAAGTTGTTTGAATGTGATTCAAATCTGAATTTTTAAAGTTGTCTGAATCATATTTAAATCTGATTTTTTAAAATTGATTGAATAAAATTCAGATCTGATTTTTTAAAAAATATTTGAATGTGATTCAAATCTGATTTTTTAAAAAATGTTTGAATGTGATTCAAATCTGAATTTTTAAAGTTGTTTGAATGTGATTCAAATCTGAATTTTTAAATTTGTTTGAATGAGATTCAAATATGAAATTTTAAATTTATTTGAATCATATTCAAATCTGGATTTTTATGTTGAATATGAGATATTCAATTTAATTTAAGCATGTATGTTTTATTTAATTGTTAAATAGTGATATGCATGATGGATGATCATGGACTATAAAAGACCAATGTGATTGGATTTATTTCTTTTATGTTTCTTTGGGATTGTAAATTAATTAATTTATTTTAATTTATTTTGAGCTTGTATTATTAAGTTTGTAATAATTTTTGGGTTATAATTTCATTTATTTAAGTTCTTGTAAATTCGCCTTGGTATGCCAAGGATTACTATGTAATATTGGATTGCAAGAAGTTCAAGGAGGTCAAGAGCATTGGTGGGACCAGTGGGAGGAATTCAAGATCAAGTATTGATTATGTACTCCTTCAGCAGCTCTTGTAAAATGAATGAATGAAATGCACCTAGTAATGCCCTGATTCAATTCTTGGTGGCTCAGAATTGAATCCCTTAGAAAGTCCATGATCATACCATATTTATTGCTTATCCATGAATGCATGAGATGTATGGGAATGTATGCTATTATATGATATATGCATGCTAATTGGATAATGTACAAAGTGAGACCTTAATAGTAATTAGAAAGACCATAAAATCTTCCAAACAAATGATTAAGTTGGAAATGCTATAATTAAAGTAATTATAACATAGGCCCTCGATTAGGGCAATTATTTTAAGAAATTTTAATAGTTGCATAAGATGCAATTAATTTAAGAGATTTTCTTAAGAATAATTGTTAAGCATGAGATGTTGTAAATATGTAAATAGTTTGGTGGCCAATATTAGATGTACCTGAGGACATTAAAATTATTTGCATAATTACTGGCTCAATGGGATCAACTTAACTAATGCAAGATAAGTCAATAATGGATGTACCTGAGATTTTGAGCATTAGGGGCTAGGTAAAGGATTGAACCTCACATGAGATGTGATGGGTAAGGAGTTGCTCACGTATAGTTTATTGTAATTCCAATAATGGATGTACCTGAGGATGATCAATAGAATTATAAGAATTCGATCACCCACTAGAAATCCATCCAACTAGGATTTCCGTTTTCTACTTTGGAAGTATAGGATTCGCTAAGTTAGTGGGAGGACCAATTTGATTAAAAGACCATAATCATTTTGGTTAATTACATGATACATTTACTAATTAATCTGGTTATTTTTTGCAGTTAATTTTCTGATAAAAATGAGCACAGAAGAACCACCACCATCCAATATCCTTGCAAGCATACTTGATCGCAATAGGTTGACAGGACCTAATCTGTTTGATTGGCTAAGAAATTTGAAACTTGTCCTGAACCTTGAATATATAGGATATGTTCTAGATTCAAATGTTCCTGGTCCCTTACCTCCAGAGGCCACACAAGAGGAACATGAAACTTTGGATAAGTGGAAGGAGCATGATATGAGAGCTAAGTGTTACATGCTTGCTTCCATGAGTAATGAGTTACAAAAGTAGCATGAGAACATGTTGAGTGCGAGTGAGATCCTCGTTCACCTACAAGAGTTGTATGGTGAGGATAGCAGGATTGCTAGGTATGAGATATCTAGACAGCTATTCTGTATGAGGATGTCTGAGGGACAGAATGTTAGGGATCATGTCCACAAGATGATTCGGCTGATTGAGTAGTTGGAACATCTTGACTTCAACATGGATTTCCAACTACAGACGGATTTGATCCTTCAGTCCCTTCCTGAGTCTTTTGGGAATTTTGTGACAATTTCCATATGACTCAACAGGAATGCACCTTAGCTGGTTTACTCAACATGCTGGTTATTGCCCAAAAGAATATGCCGGGCAATAAAAGAAAAGAGGTAGCTTTGATTGCATCTTCTTCTGCTGGAAAGTCCAACAAGAAGAAGGGCAATATGAAGAAGAAACCTCAGATTTCTGGTTCTTCCAAGAAAATAGCTAAACAGAAAAGGAAGACTAAAGCTGATGGAGGCAAAAGAAAGTATTTCCACTACCAAAAGGATGGGCACTGGAAAAGGAACTGCCCAGAGCATCTTGCTTCTCTTAAGGACAAGAAGGATACACCTTCGGAAGGTATGTCCATGTCTTGTTATTTAGATTCTGATGATACTCATAGTTCATCTACAGCTTGGGTTTTAGATACTGGTGCCAGTTCTCACATTTCTAATGATATGCAGGAATTAGTAAATAGTAGCAGCTTGCGTTCTCAAGATATTAGAGTCCGGATTGGCAATGACTCAACTGTTGAAGCTTTAGCCATAGGATCTAAATCTTTTTACATATTTGGACATGTTTTGTGTTTGGATAATATTTTATATGTACCTGATGCTTTTAAGAACATCATTTCTATATCTAGTTTGACTAGAAATGGCTATGAATTTCAATTCACAGATGATGTTTGCAATATTTATTTTGGAAATAAATATGTTGGTTCGGGTTATATGAATGATGATCTTTATTATTTGGATAATAATGACAAACACAAATTGAATGCAAGTGATCTAAAAGAATGAAATGCCATGGTGAAAACCAACTCAAGTTCAAAATATATTTGGCACTTAAGGTTATATCATGTTGCAGAAGATAGGATTGCAAAACTAGAGAAAATGGGGATTCTATCCTCATTGGGCTCTAAGCCTACTCCAACTTGTGAATCTTGCCTTCAGGGCAAAATGACTAGATCACCCTTTGTTGGACAAGGGCAAATTGCTGAAAATATTTTTGAGCTAATACATAGTAATTTATGTGGTCCATTTAAAGAAATGGCTAGAAGGGGCTTTCATTATTTTATTACATTTACTGATGATAAATCTAGATTTGGGTATTTGTATTTGATGAAATACAAACATGAATCCTTTGAAAAGTTTAAAGAATTTAAATCTGAAGTAGAAAATCAAACAAGAAAGAGTATTAAAGCTCTTCGATCAGATCGTGGAGGTGAATATTTGAGTATTGAATTTGATGAATACTTGAGAGAGCATGGCATTGTTTCTCAGCTAACTCCTCCAGGAACGCCACAGCTGAATGGTGTATTTGAAAGGAGAAATTGTACCCTATTGGATATGATACGTAGTATGATGAGCTATACTGATATGCCAATCTTCTTTTGGGGATTTGCATTAGAATCAACTTTATATATTCTGAATAGGATTCCATCAAAATCAGTTTTTTCCACACCTTATGAGATATGGCATGGAAGAAAACCAAGTCTTAAGTATGTTAAGATTTGGGGTTGTCCAGCTTATATCAAAAAGCTGAACACTGATAAATTGGAGACCAGATCAGAAAAAAGTCGATCTGTTGGTTATCCAAAAGATAGTTTTGGATATTATTTTTATTTGCCTACTTCACAAAAGGTTGTGATAAGTAGAGATGCCACATTTCTTGAACAATAGTTTGTTCAAGAAGGAGGCAAAGGAAGGCAAATAGAGTTAGAATTGGAGAATTCTGACCAACCAACATATCAGATGGATATAGATCCATCTACTCAACCTATACCCGTTGATGAAACATCTACAGCTGTTCCTCGTAGAAAAACCAGGGTATTTCACCCACCAGTGAGATATGGTTTTCTTCATGAAGAAGAACAAGAGTTGTCTACTCATGAAGAAGTAGATCATGGAGATGATCCACTTACCTATGAAGAAGCTATATCAGATATAGACTCTTCAAAATGGATTGATGCTATGAAATCTGAGATTGATTCCATGTATAAGAATCAAGTTTGGGATCTTGTTGACCCACCTGAAGGTATTGTACTTATAGGGAACAAATGGGTTTTCAAGAAGAAAATTGGTTCTGATGGAAAGGTAGAGACCTATAAGGCAAGGCTAGTAGCGAAAGGGTTTCGCCAAAGGCAAGGAGTCGACTATGAAGAGACTTTCTCGCCTGTTACCATGCTTAAATCAATTAGGATTTTATTAGTAATAGCTGCATACTATGATTATGAGATTTGACAGATGGATGTCAAAACAGCTTTTCTCAATGGATACATTGAAGAAAACATTTTCATGGAACAACCTAGGGGTTTTGAATCCCAAGATGGTTCCAAGGTATGCAAGCTAAAGCGATCCATTTATGGGTTGAAACAAGCTTTGAGGAGTTGGAACATCCGTTTTGATGAAGCCATTAAATCCTTTGTTTTATCAAAAATGAGGATGAGCCATGTGTATATAAGAAGGTTAGTGACAGTGCTATCACTTTCCTTGTCTTATATGTGGATGACATACTGTTGATGGGTAATGACACAGGTATGTTGACAACTATAAAGGTATGGTTTTCAAATACATTCTCCATGAAAGACTTAGGGGAGGCAACCTATATTCTTGGGATTCGCATCTATAGAGATAGAGCGAAAAGAATAATTGGTTTATCCCAAATTCTATACTTGGAAAAGGTGTTAAAGAGGTTTAACATGCTTGATTCCAAGAGAGGATTGTTACCAGTGAGACATGGTATCCACCTTTCTAAAGAGATGTCTCTAAAGACACCTGAAGAAAGAGATAAGATGGCCAGGATTCCATATGCTTCGGTTATTGGAAGTTTAATGTATGCAATATTGTGTACTAGGCCGGATATTGCATATGCTGTTAGTTTGACTAGCAGGTATCAATCCAATCCAGGTTTGGAACATCGATAGTCACAAGAATATCCTTAAGTACTTGAGAAGAACTAAGGATTTATTCTTGATTGATGGAGGTGGAGACTTGCAATTGGATGGTTATACTAATTCTGATTTCCAATCAGATATCGATGATAGAAAGTCTACCTCTGGATATGTGTTCATTTGTAATGGAGGTGCAGTCAGTTTGAAGAGTTCCAAACAGAGCACGACTGCAGATTTCACTATAGAGGCTGAGTATATTGCTGCATCAGATGTTGCAAAGGAAGCTGTTTGGATAAAGAAGTTCGTAATAGAACTTACAGTAGTTCCTTCCATTAAGTCAGCAGTTCCACTACACTGTGACAACAATGGAGCAGTCATACAGGCTAAGGAACCAAGGTCTCACCAGAAATCTAAACACATAGAAAGGCGCTACCACATTATCAGAGAAATAGTTGGGCGAGGCGATGTAGCCATGCAGAAAATAGCATCAGCTGAAAATCAGAGGTCCATTATTAATAAAAGGCATTTCCACTTTTCCGTTTACATAATATATTTATGTGTAATAGAAAAGGTCCATTGATATTTTGTTAGAAATATTATTCTTCGGTTATTAAGAATACGAGTGACAATATTTCTGGCACAAAGTATCATAAATAGGTTCACAATCGAGGATACTTCATAATAAGGACATGACTTATCCAGAAAGATTGTATTCATATTTGTTCCCAAGTTATTTATATGAGATATAAATAAGATGGAATGGTGAGTCTCATGCCATATAACAAACATGATAGGCACTTATAAATGATAAGTAGGCCGAACCAGTGACACTTATGACAAGCACATGGAGTTTACTCTTGTCAATGTTTTGTCATAAATCATATCAGTGCATATAATCTTTAGACCTGAGATAGCACAGTTATCTTGTATATAGGTAGTTTGAGTTTGATACTGCTTTCATACTTGTGCTATGTATGGGTATATGGGCATTTGTTGGCTCCTACTAGTTATATATGGAGGTAGGTATTGATCAAGATGGAATCTATTCCTCTAAGTAAATAGAGATAAAATCCTATGTTCATTTAATTGTTCTTGATGTTTCAAGTTCCTGGCCAGGACAGATAAATTTATTCAGAAAAGAGTTTCTGATGAGAAAATCTTTTTAATCAAGAATTGGAATTAAAAGAGAACATAATATTCATAGCAAATGGAGTTTGAAATAAACCATGACTCCAGCTTGAGTTGGGATTTTGTAACAGAGAGATTCTAGTGCATGGTAACATATGATTATAGGTTCATTTAAGGTAAACCTTATTACTAATTGGGTGGCCATGGCATGCTATGCTAGGTGTTAACCATGGTCTATGAGGTTCATAAAATGATTTAGAGAAATCATTTATGGTAAGAAAGAGTTCTGATGATATTAAGAGTTGATATCATGTCTCATTGCCAATTAGTGATGAGCCTAGTAAGTCACACACATACACAAGTTATCACCTATTTAAATATGATTTAATTAATTAATTAAAGAGTTTAATTGATTAATTAAATAGGTTTGGTTTGCAATTAAATTGCAAAGTCCCTAGCATGACTTGAAACCAAATATAGATTATTGGATGTATTGTATAAGTTAAATTTATATTTAAAGTGTTTAAATATGAATTTAATTAATGAGAAATTAATTTATAGAGATTAATTAATTAATTAATATTTGATATAAATTAGAAGAAGAAAAATAATTATTTTGGGTTAAGAACTCAAAATTAAGACACAGGGGCATTTTGGTCATTTCACAGTGTGACACGTAGCACCATAAGATGGTGAAACATGGGATTACACATAAGCTTGCCAAATGTTTTTTAATCATGTAAGATGATTAAAATCAAGATTAAATATAGATTTGACACTTGGCACAATGTGATTGGGTCACTTAAACCTAGAGCTAATCAAAGGGTGACATGTGGCAAGGGTTTAATGTGTTAACCTAGCTATATAAGTGTTGTTATGAAAAAGAAAAATAACCAGCAGCCACTCCTCTCCTTTGTCACGCCATTTTGAGGCTCTCCATCTATTCTTCTTCATCTCTCATCAATTCAAAGAGATTAGCCATCAATCTCTTGAATTAAGAACACTAGAAATTGTTTCTAGTGTCCTGTTTATATCTCTAATCTCTTAAAAGGCAGAACTTGAATTTCTAATTAATAGAAAAAGTTTTAGAAGCTGTTCAAGGGCTGCCATAGGTGTTCTTGGTGTGGACAAGCTAGAGGGACAACATTTGGTGTCCTGAAGATAAATCTCAAAGGCGCAGACACGCTGCAGTGCATCAAGAGGTTAGTGTAATTGTTCTTAATTTAATCTAGGGTTCTAAAATTAATCTGATTAATTTTAAAATCTTAAATGGAAAATATAGATCCAAAAACATATTAAAAGAGTTTTAATATATTGTTTATCATTGAAATCAAATAGATAAAAATAAATCTTGCATGATGCATGTGACCCTAGGTGAAAATTTTTGAATTCAATGGTATAAACTTGTGTTTTTCACGCTTCTGTTCCTTCACATATAAAGGTGGCAACACCCAAATTTCTTAAATGCAAGAGAAAAAACATATTTCAGTCAAAGTAAACTTGTTCAAAGCAAACTCATTCAATTTAACACATTCCAAGCAATTTACAAGTTTAAAAACGAAGAAAAGATTAGTTATGCATAAACCTTCAATAATTCTCCTTCCTTGTTGCCTACTTCTCCTTGTCCCTTTCAACTTATTTTTCTACTGAAAATACACAAATAGAATACCTCAACACCAATCTCAATTGCTGCTAAGAACTCATTACATACATGTCTAATGCATCCCAAGTTAGCTTTGAAAATTTTAGAATGTTTTGGTTTTAGGATAGCTTGGTGCCCCAATTTTTAAGCCCAATTTTTACCTAGTTTCGATCATAATTTGGTGAGGCGTTCTTCATGAAAATTGTTCATTTAGGTCTTAAATTTATTTTCCTTTTTGAATCGCCTAATTCAGAGCTGTGTAGCTCCAGTTATGACCAAAACACAATTACTATTCATGTTACTGTTCATCCTGCAGATTCAGTTCTGGCAGATTTATCGATCCAACTTCGTTCAGCAATTTCATCAAGTTAAGTCTATAATTTGGTCTAATGCTCTTCATACGAAATGTTCTACTATATCTTAGGTTTCCATCAGTTCAAGAATCGCCTAAATCAGAGTTTTCTAGAGAGAGTTATGGCCACGCAAAATTTACTGTTCATATGGTAAATCTACAGATTTTCAGATTTCTACAGATTCGGTAATTCAAATTTGCTTAGCAATTTGATTGGGTTAAGTCCATAATTTAGCCTCCTCAAGTTCTTCATATAAAATGTTCTACTATGTGTTAGGTTTCCATCAGTTCAAGAATCGCCTAAATTGGAGTTTTCTAGAAAGAGTTATGGCCATGCAAAGTTTACTGTTTATATGATCAAATTCTGCAGGTTTCAGAATTTTATCTTCCATTTCAAGGCTCATTTCGGGTAGTTTAAGGTCATTTTCTGGGCAGGGTATCTTCACGAAAATTCTAGCCCTATGTCTTAAGTTTCGTTTTCAATTGGTTTCACACTAATTGGAGTTGTGTAGCTCAAGTTATGGGCTTCAAAACACACTGAATTTAGTGTGCAAAATTCTGCACTAAGTTCAATTTTTCATTTCTTCAATTGTTCCCTCTAACCAACCTTAATTCACATTTAATTCACCCAAAAAGACTATAATTTAGCATTGACACATTAATATCACTTCCTAACACAAAACCCATAATTTTCAAACACTAAAGTTTGCAATTTCCCCTAATCCTACCATTTCGTTACTTCCATTCATCAACCTAATGTCAATTCACACTAAATAAACCTCAAATGATCATAATTTAACACTAGATACACCAATTTCACTATCTAGCACCAAAACCCAATTTTCCCATGAACCCTATTCTTCCATAATTCAATTTATGCAATCCCATGAAATCTTACTACTCCCAATCATGCATACTACCTCAATTTAACTTAGATTTATCATCAATTTAACTAAAATACATCGAAACCCTAATTTTCCTTAAGTTGGCCAAAACCCTAGTTTAGGTTCCGTGCATGTTTCCTTTCAATTTCTCATGAAATTTCATCATAATTTAACTTCATTCATGGCTTATACAACTAATCTAATATGAAAAGAAACTTACCTCAAGTGATTTCTTTCCTACTTCAATTTTTCTTCCAATTTCTTTTGCTCTACTTGCTCCAATGCCTCAATCAAAGTTCTCTTTGATCTTTTCTTTTAGTGGGTTTTGGGATTTATGAAGGGAATTTAAGAAAATTAAAACTTGGGAGGGGAAATCAATGAGGGAAAGAAGTGGAAGAAGAAGAGAAAAAGAGAGAGAGAGGAAGAGAGAGGAGTGGGTGGTGGCACCTTATGAAAAAATAAAAATGAAGAAGACATTTGTCTTCTCATATATATATATATATATATATATATATATATATATATATATATATAACCCCAAAATTAGTTTATTAAAATTATAAATTTTAATTGTGTCATAAGGATAATTAAACTTAAATTTTTATTTCCTTTTTTTTTTACATTTACACTTAATTTTTCCTTTTAATTAAATAATTAAATTTAATTATCAAAAGCCCATAAGTCCTTCATTTTAATTTTGTCATAATAGAAATGAAAGTTTAAGTTTTCATTTCCTAAATTTTCCCTTACATATTTTTACTTGAATTTTTCTTCAATTTTTACTCCATAATTCAATTCATTAATTTCATTTAATTTAATTGATATTTCGGTCAAAAGTCAACTCTTGAGGTTAATTGATCAAAATGCCCCTTATCGGATCATAATCTCTCTTTTTCAATATACCCGGTGAATCCTTATATTTTTGGGTCACTTGAATTTTTATTGTGTCTATCTCAATTAATTTTCTATTTATTTTTGGTCCTCAAGGTATTTTTAAATAGTACTAGTTACGGATAAAAAATTGTACTATTCATAACTAGGAGGTTCGGGATGTTACAATTCTCCCCTCCTTAAAAATAAATTTCGTCCTTGAAATTTACTTGGTTTCATTCTCTGAATAGCTGTGGGTGCTGCCTTCTCATGTTCTTCTCACGCTCCCATGTAGCCTCCTGGCCTGAATGATGGTTTCACAGCACTTTCACTAGAGGGATTTGCTTGTTCCTCAGCTGTTTTACCTCATATGCCAAGATCTTTATGGGCTCTTCATCATATGTTAGGTCTGGATTCACTTCGATCTCCTCTACTGGCAAAATGTGAGAGGGGTCTGATCTGTACCTCCTCAACATGGAGACATGGAAGACATTGTGAATCTTTTCCAACTCTAGAGGCAATGCAAGTCCATATGCCAATGGACCCACTCTTTTCAGAACCTCATACGGCCCAATGAAGTGAGGACTTAGTTTTCCCTTTCTACCAAACCTCATGATCCTCTTCCATGGGGAAACTTTCAGGAACACCTTGTCACCCACACTGTACCGAATATCTATTCTCTTTAGGTCAATGTAGGACTTCTGTCTATCCGTTGCAACTTTGAGCCTATCTCTAATGAGCTTAACCTTCTCTTCTGTCTACTGCACTAATTCTGGGCCAATCAACTTCCTTTCGCCCACTTCATCCCAATATAAGGGAGTTCTACACTTTCTGCCATAAAGTGCTTCGTATGGATCCCAATGCTTGACTGATAACTGTTATTGTAGGAAAATTCAATTAAAGGCAAGTGTGTGTCCCAACTCCCTTCAAACTCAATCACACAAGCCCAAAACATATCCTCCAAAATCTGAATGATCCTTTCAGATTGGCCTTCTGTCTATGGATGAAATGCTGTACTGAAGTTCAATCTAGTTCCTAGGGCTTTTTGGAGACTACCCCAGAATCTAGAAGTGAACCTTGGGTCTCTGTCTGACACAATAGACACTGGCACTCCATGTAACCTCACCACATCATCAATGTACAGTTTGGCCAATCTTTCCAGGCTGTAATCCATCCTCACTGGAAAAAAGTGAGTAGACTTGGTCAATCTATTAACAATAACCCAAACTGCATCATGATTCTTTTGTGTACGTGGAAGTTCTGTCACGAAATCTATAGTGATTCTTTCCCATTTCCACTTGGGAATTGGCAATGGCTGTAGCAACTCTGCAGGCACTTAGTGTTTTGCCTTTACTTGCTGACAAGTTAGGCATTTGGCAACATATTCTGCAATGTCTTTCTTCATTTCTCTCCACCAATAGTGCTCTTTCACACTTCTGTACATTTTGGTTCCACCAGGGTGCACTGCAAAAGATGAATCATGTGCTGCCTTTAAAATGGTCTGCCTCAGTTCAACATTCTCAGGAATGCACATTCTGCCCTTATATAACAATAAGCCCTCATCATTTACTGATAATTCTGGTTTCTTGCCATCCCGAGCCTCTTCCATTAACTTGACATGCTTATCATCCTTCTGTGCAACTGCTTTAATTTATTCTGCTAGCATTGGCTTCACTTGCCAAGTAGCTACCATCTGCCCATCTTCATTAATCTCCAAATTAGCATGCAATGCCCTTAGCTCATGCACCATGGACAATGGAGAAACCCTTAAACCAGCCACAGTCTTGCGACTTAAAGCATCAGCTACAACATTAGCTTTTCCAGGCTGATAGTCTATCAAACAATCATAATCTTTTATCAGATCTAACCATCTCCTCTGCCTCAAATTTAACTCCTTTTGTGTGCCCAAGTACTTCAAACTTTTATGATTTGTGTATATATAACATCTCTCCCCATACAAGTAATGTCTCCAGATCTTCAAGGCAAGACAATGGCTGCCAGCTCCAAGTCATGTGTGGGATAATTCCTCTCATGCGGTTTAAGCTGGCATGAAGCGTAGGCAATGACGTTTCTATCTTGCGTCAACACACAACCTAATCCGTTATGAGAAGCATCACTATATATGGTATACTCCTTACATAAAGTGGGCAAGGTTAAGATTGGAGCTTCGGTTAAACGCCTCTTTAACTCATCAAAACTTTCCTAGCACCGATCAGTCCACTGAAATTTTACATCCTTCCTAAGTAGCTTGATCAGTGGAGATGCTAGCATGGAGAATCCCTTCACAAACCTTCGGTAATACCCAACTAAACCAAGGAAACTCTGAACTTCTATGACATTTCTAGGTGGCTTCCAATTAAGAATGGCTTCTACTTTGCTAGGATCCACCTGGATACCCTCTGCAGATGCAATATGCCCCAAAAATGTTATCTCCTTTAGCCAAAACTCACATTTCGATGGTTTGGCATACAACTGCTTCTCTCTCAAAGTCAGCAATACTATCCTCAAGTGTTTATCATGTTCCTCTGCATTCTTTGAGTATACTAAAATATTATCAATGAACACCACAACAAATTGGTCCAAATATGGCCTGAAGATAGTGTTCATCAGGCCCATAAAAGCAGCTGGAGCATTAGTAAACCAGAATGGCATTACCAAGAACTCATAGTGGCCATACCGAGTCCTAAAGGCAGTTTTAGGAATACTTTGCTCCTGCACCCTCAACTAGTAGTAGCCCGATCTGAAGTCAATTTTGGAGAATACAGTTGCATCCTTCAACTGGTCAAACAAATCATCGATCCGTGGCAGAGGATATCTATTCTTTATGGTCACCTTATTCAACTGTCTGTAGTCTATGCATAGACGGAGAGTACCATCCTTCTTCTTTACAAATAATATTGGTGCTCCTCAAGGTGACATGCTAGGGCAGATGAAACTCTTATCTAACAATTCCTGCAATTGCACCTTCAAATCTTTCAACTCAGCAGGTGCCATCCTATAAGGAGTGATGGAGATTGACTCCACACCAGGCATAGTCTCAATTTCAAACTGCACCTCTCTTTCTGGAGGTAATCTCGGCAATTCTTTTGGAAAGACATTCGGAAAACCCCATACCGTGGGAATATCTTTAAGATCTAGACTCCCCACCTGGGTGTCTATCACATGAGCTAGATAAGCTTCACATCCCTTTCTAATCATCTTTCTAGCAAGTGCAGCTGAAATGATGTTGGATGGCAATAACTGCCTCTCCCCATATATCACTATGTCTGCATAATCGGGAAGACCAAAAGTGACTGTCTTCAGTCTACAGTCGATCATGGCATGATGCCTGGCTAACCAATCCATGCCCAAGATGATATCATAATCTCGGAAGGGCATGTCAATTAAGTCTGACAGGAATGTATGTCTTTGGATCACCAAAGGACAATTCTTATACAATTTGTTCACCTTAACCTCTTGCCCTAAGGGACTAGTCACTAGCACATCATAATCCATTCTCAAGCAAGGAATAGCAATAGAACATGAAATACTGGCACTAGCATAAGAATGTGTAGAACCAGGGTTAAATAACACATATACATCTTTACCAAAGATGGAGAAAGTACTAGCCACAACATCTGATGTCTCAGCTTCATCCCTCTGGCGCATGGTGTACACCCTGGCTGATTCACCACTCTGCTCGGGTTGGCTCGCTCTGCCCTGGCTGCCAGAAGTGTTACCTCTACCCCTGCCTCGGCCTTTACTAGCTTTCTATTGTCCTTTGGAAGCAGAACCTTGAACAGATCCCTCAATGGTGGTAAGCGACCCAGACTTGCGAGCACTAGTGCAATCTCTAGTAAAATGCCCACTTCCACCATAGTTGTAACAGGCTCTTATGGCCTTATAACACACTCCTCCATGATTCCTGCCATAGGTTTCACAGGTACGAGCAGGAAAGAAACCCCTAGATATCTGTTGTTCGGATCTAGGTGGCCTCTGCCCTGAGAATCTTTCCCTACTAGATCCTCTATTACTTGGTCCTCCAAAACTCTTCCTCTTACTCGGATTGTAACTTGGACTCTGACCTGTAGGCTTACTGCTCTTCTCTTTTTCAGTGGTTACCTTCTCAGATGCCCCTTCCAGTTCTATCCTTTTCAATTCAAGGGTCTATGATATCAACCCAGAGAAGTTATCATGTCGAAACCCAACCACTTGCAATCTCAAATAGGCCTCAAACCGGCCTCAAACCGTTTGCATCTGTCTGTACTGGTAGTGAGTAGGCTTCCAGCATAGTAGCTGAGGCGGGAAAAGTCTCTCTCATACTCGGCTACAGTCCTGTTCCCTTAGTTCAAACTGAGAAACTCCTGTAGCTTCATATCTACATATGTGTCGGGAATATACTTCTGTTTAAATTCTCTTAGAAAGTCATCCCATGTCAGCACAGGGGGCTCAACCATACTGTGAGGAATGGTCTTTCACTACTCATATGCATCTCCATGCAGTAGAGAGATCGAGTATTAGAACTTCAAATCATCGGTGCAGTGCAGTTTCTTGAATACTCTCTCCATCCGCTCTAACCATTGCTCAACTTCCAATGGGTCCACTGTACCCTTGAACTCTGTTACCCCATACTTCATTAACTTGTCACATTATCTAGCTGGGGATGGTGGTTGCACTGGAGGTGCTTGCACAGGAGCTTGAACTGGTATATTGCCAGGCATTTGCTGAAATAGTGTAGCCATCTGCCGAGCGAACTGAGCAGGAAACTATATGGGTGGGACGGGTGCAGCCGATCCATTGGCATTCTGAATAGCTAGGGCTTCCCTCTGTACCTCAGCTGCTACTGATTGATCTACTATGTGATCCCCCTCTTCCATACTGAATCACAAAGAATTCTACTCCCTGGACAACCAACACAAGGAGATTTTCCTTCATTAGTCCATATTTATGATGTAATGCACTATATGTATCAATTAATGATAGTTGAGCAGTTGTACTTATCAAAAATTTTCAAACATGCAATTTCAAAACTTGTATAAAAACCAAAGCTCTGATACCACTAAAACATGCCACACCTTATCCCTTGTAAGGCACGACATGTTCCCGTAGCATACCTAATGAATTACCGAACTCCACCTACCGATAACTCATGAGTTATGCTATAAAGGATTTTAAAACAAACCATAGCTTTTTATCTTATTAATTCTTTTGCGGAAAACTGTATGGGAATAGTTAAAATTCCATGTAAACATTCATTGGAAATAATGATAGACTAAATATTGCAAAAGTTACATTTTCATAAGTCTCAAAGTAAAATACAAAATAGTTACAAACTCAAAATGTGATAGAAACGCAATGCTTTTAAATACAAACTGCTCAATGTCCGTACATCTATACATATAGGTATAAAATACATCCAAAGGAATCACAATGGTATACCTAACGTAAATACCTATAAACAATACCAAAATGCTGCTTTCAAGTCTCTCACTCAGCAGCCTTCTCATTTCCCTTACCTGCGACAACATAAAGAAGCTATCGCTGAGTATATCACTCAGTGGTGCACAACTAATAACTTTAAAACTTAAGGTAAAACACAATTTGTCAAAGCATAATAAATCACATTTTTCTTAAGCATGAAAACTTCACAATAGTTCTAAGTCCATAAAGGACATTTATTAGAATAACATTTTAAATGAGAAATCACACTTCATAAATCACAATTCACAAAGCACTAGTGTTGCCAACATCAACACACAGTTTAGGCCATAACAAAAAATTTCACGATTAGTGTCGTGTTGTACACCACGACAAAGCAATCTCAACCTCACTAACCGTTATTAATGAGGGAAGGGCTAGCTAGCTAATGAGTACTCATGTAGTCTTACTCCACTAATCGTTATTAATGGGAGACATAATCAGTATCAATTATCAACCCCAAGTAGCCGTTACTACTGGGGAGTTCCGAAAGAGACTGTCATGCTAACTGTGGTTTCAAAACAGTTTCAAAAAATTTCCCACTCAACAATCACATTTATAAACCAATAAATACATTTAAATTCATCATAATATCCATATAAAGGTGGCAACACCCAAATTTCTTAAATACAAGAGAAAAACCATATTTCAGTCAAAGTAAACTTGTTCAAAGCAAACTCATTCAATTTAACAAATTCCAAGCAATTTACAAGTTTAAAAACGAAGAAAAGGTTTGTTGTGCACAAACCTTCAATAATTCTCCTTCCTTGTTACCTACTTCTCCTTGTCCGTTCCAACTTCTTTTTCTACTAAAAATACAAAAATAAAATACCTCAATACCAATCTCAATTGCTGCCAAGAACTCATTACATGCATGTCTAATACATCCTAAGTTAGCTTTGAAAATTTTAGAATATTTTGGTTTTGGGACAGCTTGGTGCCCTAATCTTTGAACCCAATTTTTACCTAGTTTCGATCATAATTTGATGAGGTGTTCTTCATGAAAATTGTTCATTTAGGTCTTAACTTTATTTTCCTTTTTGAATTGCCTAATTCGGAACTGTGTAGCTCAAGTTATGACCAAAAAATAGTTACTGTTCACGTTACTGTTCATCCTGCAGATTCAGTTTTGGTAGATTTATCAATCCAACTTCATCCAGCAATTTGATCAAGTTAAGTCCATAATTTGGTCTAATGTTCTGCATATGAAATGTTCTACTATGTCTTAGGTTTCCATCAGTTCAAGAATCGCCTAAATAAGAGTTTTTTAGAGAGAGTTATGGCCACGCAAATTTACTGTTTATATGGTAAATCTGCAGATTTCTAAATTTCTATAGATTCGGTGATTCAATTTTGCTCAGAAATTTGATTGGGTTAAGTCCATAATTTGGCCTCAAGTTCTCATATGAAATGTTCTACTATGTCTTAAGTTTCCATCGGTTTAAGAATCGCCTAAATCAGAGTTTTCTAGAGAGAGTTATGGCCATGTAAAGTTTACTGTTCATATGGTCAAATTCTGCAAGTTCCAGAATTTTATCTCCCATTTCAAGACTCATTTTGGGTAGCTTAAGGTCATTTTCGGGGCAGGCTATCTTCACGAAAATTCTAGCCCTATGTCTTAAGTTTCGTCTCTAATTAGTTTCATACCAAATGGAGTTGTGTAACTCATGTTATGAGCTTCCAAACACACTGGATTCAGTGTGCAAAATTCTGCCCTAAGTTCAATTTTTTATTTCTTCAATTATTCCCTCTAAAAAACCTCAATTCACATTTAATTCACTCAAAATGACTATAATTTAGCATTGACACATTAATGCCACTTCCTAACACAAAACCCACAATTTTCAAATACCAAAGTTTGCAATTTTTCCTAATTCTACCATTTCGTTACTTCCATTTATCAACCCAATGTCAATTCAAACTAAATAAACCTCAAATAATTATAATTTAACACTACACGCATCAATTTCACTCTCTAGCATTAAAACCTAATTTTTCCATAAACCCTAATCTTCCATAATTCAATTTATGCAATCCCATGAAATCTTACTACTCCCAATCATGCATACTATCTCAATTTAACTTAGATTTATCATCAATTTAACTAAAATATATAAAAACCCTAATTTTTCCTAAGTTGGCCAAAACCCTAGTTTAGGTTCCATTCATGTTTCCTTTCAATTTCTCATGAAATTTCATCATAAGTTAACTTCATTCAAAGCTTATACAACTAATCTAACATGAAAAGAAACTTACCTCAAGTGATTTCTTTCCAACTTCAATTTTTCTTCTAATTTCTTTTGCTTTACTTGCTCCAATGCCTCAATCAAAGTTCTCTTTGATCTTTTCTTTTAGTGGGTTATGGGATTTGTGAAGGAAATTTAAGGAAATTAAAACTTGGGAGGGGAAATCAATGAGGGGAAGAAGTGGAAGGAGAAGAGAAAAAAAGAGAGAGAGGAAGAGAGAGGAGTGGGTGGTGGCACCTTATGAAAAAATAAAAATGAAGAAGATATTTGTCTTCTTATATATATATATATATATATATATATATATATATATATATATAACCCCAAAATTAGTTTATTAAAATTATAAATTTTAATTGTCATAAGGATAATTAAACTTAAATTTTTATTCCCTTTTTTTTTTTTTTTTACATTTACACTTAATTTTTCCTTTTAATTAAATAATTAAATTTAATTATCAAAAGCCCATAAGTCCTTCATTTTAATTTTGTCATAATAGAAATGAAAGTTTAAGTTTTCATTTCTTAAATTTTCCCTTACATATTTTTACTTGAATTTTTCTTCAATTTTTACCCCATAATTCAATTCATTAATTTCATTTAATTTAATTGATATTTCGGTCAAAAGTCAACTCTTGAGGTGAATTGACCAAAATGCCCCTTATCGGATCATAATCCCTCTTTTTCAATATGCCCGGTGAATCCTTATATTTTTGGGTCACTTGAATTTTTATTGTGTATATCTCAATTAATTTTCTATTTATTTTTGGTTCTCAAGGTGTCTTTAAATAGTACTAGTCACGGACCAAAAATGGAACTATTCATAACTCGGAGGTTCGGGGTGTTACAAGCAGTATCAAACTCAAAACACCAATATACAAGATAACTGTGTTATCTAAGGTCTAAAAATTATATACACTGATATGATATATGACAATGCATTGATAAGAGTAAGCTCCATGTGCTTGTCATAAGTGTCACTGGTTCGGCCTACTTATTACGTATAAATGCCTATCATGTTTGTTATGTGGCATGAGACTCACCACTCCATCTTATTTATATCTCATATAAATACCTTGGAAACAAACATGATTACATTCTTTCTGGATAAGTCATGTCCTTTGTAAAGTATCCTCGATTGTGAAACAATTTATAATACTTTGTGCTAGAAATACTGTCACTCATATTCTTAACAACTTAAGAATAAAATTTCTAACAAAATATCAATGGACATTTTCTATTACACATAAATATCTTATGTAAACGGAAAAGTGAAATTGCCTTTTATTAATAAAATATGTACAAGATACATATAAAATGATATGCTCTAAGGCATATTACTAACAATCTCTCACTAGCACTAGAGCTATTCATTACAATATCTTAGACCCATCTTCTCAAGATGTCGGTCTAATTGAGTTTGTAACATAGGCTTTGTGAATGGATCAGCTGGATTTTCAGCTGATACTATTTTCTGCATGGCTACATCGCCTTGCCCAACTATCTCTCTGATAATGTGGTAGCGCCTTTCTATGTGTTTGGATTTGTGGTGAGACCGTGGTTCCTTAACCTGTATGACCGCTCCATTGTTGTCACAGTAGAGAGAAATTACTGACTTAATGGAAGGAACTACAGCAAATTCTGTCATGAACTTCTTTATCTAAACAGTCTCTTTTGCAGCATCTGATGTAGCAATGTACTCGGCCTCTGTAGTGGAATTAGCAGTCGTACTCTATTTGGAACTCTTCTAACTAATTGTACCTCCATTACAAATGTACACGAACCCAGAGGTAGACTTTCTATCATCGATATCTGATTGAAAATCAGAATCAGTATAACCATCCAATTGCAAGTCACCACCTCTATAAATCAAGAATAAATCCTTAGTTCTTCTCAAGTACTTAAGGATATTCTTGACAACTATCCAGTATTTCAAACCTAGATTGGATTGAAACCTACTAGTCAAACTAACAGCATATGCGATATCTGGCCTAGTACACAATATTGCATACATTAAACTTCCAAAACGGATGTTCTAACTCCTCGAAGCTTGTTTTAACCCATAAATGGATCGCTTTAGCTTGCACACCTTGGAACTATCTTTAGATTCAAAACCCCTAGGTTGTTCCATAAAAATGTTTTTATCAATGTATCTATTGAGAAAAGCTATTTTGACATCCATCTGCCAAATCTCATAATCATAGTATGTAGCTATTGCTAATAGAATCCTAATTGATTTAAGCATGGAAACAGGAGAGAAAGTCTCCTCATAGTCGATGCCTTGCCTTTGGCGAAACCCTTTCACTACTAGCCTTGCTTTATAGGTCTCTACCCTTCTAACAGAACCAATTTTCTTCTTGAAAACCTATTTATTCCCTATAGGTACAATACCTTCAGGTGGGTCAACAAGGTCCCAAATTTGGTTCTTATGCATGGAATCAATTTCGGATTTCATAGCTTCAATCCAGTTTAAAGGGTCTATATCTGATATAGCTTCTTCATAGGTAAGAGGATCATCTCCATGATCTATTTCTTCATGAGTAAACAACTCTTGTTCATTTTCATGAAGAAAACTATATCTCACTAGTGGGTGAGATATCCTGGTCGATCTGCGAGAAATTACTATAGATGTTTCATCAATAGGTGTAGGTTGATTAGATGGATCTATATCCATTTGATCTGTTGTTTGGTCAGAATTCTCCAATTCTAACTCTATTTGCCTTCTTTTGCCACCTTCTTGAATAAACTGTTGTTCAAGAAATATGGCATCTCTACTTACCATAATCTTTTGTGATGTACGCAAATAAAAATAATATCCAAAACTTTCCTTTAGATATCCAACAAATCGATCTTTTTCTGATCTGGTTTTCAATTTATTAGTGTTTAGTTTTTTAATATAAGCTAGACAACTCTAAATCTTAACATGCTTAAGACTCAATTTTCTTCCATGCCATATCTCATAAGGTGTGGAAGAAACTGATTTGGATGGAATCCTATTCAGAATATGCAAAGCTGATTCTAATGCAAATTCCCAAAAGGAGATTGACATATCAATATAGCTCATCATACTACGCACCATATCTAATAGGATACGATTTCTCCTTTTAGATACATTATTCAGTTGTAGCGTTCCTAGAGGAGTCAGTTGGGAGACAATGCCATACTCTTTCAAGTATTCATCAAATTCAGTAATTAAGTATTCACTTCCACGATCTGATCGAAGAGTTTTAATACTTTTTCTTGTTTGATTTTCTAGTTCAAATTTAAATTCTTTGAACTTTTTAAAGGATTTATGTTTGTATTTCATCAAATACAAATATCCAAACCTTGATTTATCATCTAAAAGGTAATAAAGTAATGAAAATCGTCTCTAGCCATCTCCTTAAATGGACCACACACATCACTATGTATCAATTCCAAAATATTTTCAGCTCTTAACTCTTGTCCAACAAAAGGTGATCTAGTCATTTTGCCTTGAAGGTAGGATTCACAAGTTGGAGTAGATTCAGAACCCAATGAGGATAAAATCCCTATTTTCTCTAGCTTTGCAATCCTATCTTCTGCAACATGACCTAATCTTAAGTGCCAAATATATTTTAAACTTGAGTTGATTTTCATCATGGCAGCACATTCATTTAGATTGCTTGTATTAGATTTGTATTTAACATTATTATCTAAATAATAAAGTCCATCATGCATATAACCTGAGCCAACATATTTATTTCTAAAATAAATATTATAAATATCATTTGTGAATTGAAATTCATAGCCATTTTTAGTCAAAATAGATATGGAAATGATGTTCTTAAAAGCATTAAGTACATACAAAATATTATTTAAATACACTCCATACATGTATAAAGATTTAGATACTACGGCTAAAGCTTCAACAGTTGAGCCATTTCCAACTCGGAGTCTAATATCTCGTGACTGCAAGCTGCTACTACTTACTAGTTCCTGCATATCAAAAGTAATGTGAGAACTAGCACTAGTATCTAAAACCCAAGCTGTAGATGAACTATGAGTATCATCAGAATCTAATTAACAAGACTCAGACATACCTTCTGAAGATCTATCCTTCTTGTCCTTCAAAGAAGCAAAATACTCTGAGAAGTTTCTTTTCCAGCGCCCATCCTTCCGGCATTGGAAATACTTTCCCTTGCCTTTGTCAGCTTTGGTCTTGCCTTTTTGTTTGGCTATCTTCTTGGAAGGTCCAGGAATTTGAGGTTTCTTATTCTTATTGCCCTTCTTCTTTTTGGACTTTCAAGCAGAAGAAGAAGATGCAATCAAAGCCACCTCTTTTCCTTTATTGTCCGGCATATTCTTTTGAATAATATTTAGCATGTTAAGCAACCCAACCAAAGTACACTCTTGCTTTGTCATATGGAAATTTATCACAAAATTCCCAAATGACTCAGGTAGGGACTGAAGGATCAGATTCGTCTGTAGTTAGAAATCTATGTGAAAGTCAAGATGTTCTAGCTATTTAATAAGCTGAATCATCTTGTGGACAAGATCTCCTACATTTTGTCCCTCAGAAATCCTCATGCAGAATAGCTGTCTAGATATCTCATACCTAGCATTCCTATTGTGCTTACCATACAACTCTTGCAGGTGAAGGAGCATCTCGCTTGCATTCTGCATATTTTTATGCTGCTTTTGTAACTTATTAGTCATAGAAGCAAGCATGTAACATTTGGCTCTCATATCATGCTCCTTCCACTTGTCTAAAGTATTTAGTTCCTCTTGAGTGGCCTTTGGAGGTAAGGGACCAGGAACCTTTGAGTCTAAACCATATCCAATACGTTCTAGGTTAAGGACAAGTTTTAAATTTTGTTAACCAATCAGAAATATTAGGTCTCATCAACCTATTGTGATCAAGTATGCTTGCAAGGATATTGGATGGTAGTGGTTGTTGTGTGCTCATTATTATTAGAAAATTAACTGCAGAAAATAACTAGATTAATTAGTAAATGTATCAAGTAATTAACCAAAATGATTATAGTCTTTTAATCAAATTGGTCCTCCCACTAAATTGGCGAATCCTACACTTCCAAAGTAGGAAACCGAAATCCTAGTTGGATGGATTTCTAACGGGTGATTGAATTCTTATAGTCTTACTGATCATTCTCAGGCATATCCATTATTGGAATTACAATAAACCATAAGTGAGCAACTCTTTGCCCATCACATCTCATGCGAGGTTCAATCATTTACTTAGCCCCTAATGCTCAAAATCTCAGGCACATCCATTATTGATTTATCTTGTATTAGTTAAGTTGATCCCATTGAGCCAGCAAACATGTAAATAATTTTATGTCCTCAGGCACATCCATTATTGGGCACCAACTATTTACATATTTACAATATCTTATGCTTAACAATTATTCTTAAGAAAATCTCTTAAATTAAATGCATCACATGCAAGTATTTAAAATTTCTTAAAATAATTGCCTCAATGGAGGGCTATAATATAATTACTTTAATTATACCATTTCCAACTTAATCATTTGTTTGGAAGATTTTGTGATCGACTTAATTACTATTATGGTCTCACTTTGCACATTATCCAATTAGCATGTATATATCATATACTTGCATACATTCACATACATCTCATACATACATGGATAAACAAATAATATGGTATGATCATGGACTTTCTAAGGGATTCAATTCTGAGCCACGAAGAATTGAATCAGTGCATTCCTAGGTGTATTTTATTCATTCATTTTACAAGAGTTGCTGAAGGAGTACATAATCAATACTTGATCTTGATTTCCTTCCACTAGTCCCACCAATGCTCTTGACCTTCTTGATCTTCTTATAATCCAATTACATTGTAATCCTTGGCATACCAAGGCGAGTTTACAAGAATATGGACTTTAAAGTCCTTAAATAAATGAAATTATAACCCAAAGAAAAATAAAAGAAATAAATCTAATCACATTGGTCTTTTATTGTCAATGATCATTCATCATGCATATTAAAATTTAATAATTAAATAAAATATACATATTAAAAATTAAATTAAATATCACATATTCAACCAAAAAATTCAGATTTAAATCTCATTCAAATAAATTTAAATTTAGAAAACCTTTCCAAATTTAATACCTTGGAAACATTTTTCAAAAATTAATTGAGTGACTAAAATTCCTAATTAAACAATTTAATTAGGTATGGGCCTAATTATGGGCCTTAAGATATACAAAAATTGCATAAAGAAGCCCAAAACCCGGTATGCATCTCAACCATGCCGCCACCTTTGATTACCCAAACAGCTTTGAATCAATCCAAATTTGATCCAATCACACAATTAAACCTCATATAAAATCTTAATGGAAAATATAGTGGCTTTAATACCAATTGAAGGAGTGGAAGCGTGATTATTGAGCATTAGAATCTTGAATTTCAAAATTATTTTGAAGGTTACACGCACCATATAAAGTGTTGTATGAACTTAATCAATTTCTAATGCCTAATTGCATACCAAAACATATTTTAGCATGCATTAAAATTTCATTTGTCATTAAAGATTATGAATTAACATTTAATTCAATTAAACCCTAACTAAAAGAGGGATTTTTAGGTACTAACGTCTTGATGCACAATTGATGCAATCTTAGGATGCTCTTAGGATCCCAAATGTTGTCCCTCTAGCTTGTCCACCACAAGCACACTAAGAAGCAACTATGGCAGCCCCAAACTTTATCTCTCAAGCTTTGCCAACCACTTGAAGATGGTGTTTAGTACTTTAGTGAAGGTTAATGGATATTTAGGACACTAGAAACTTTTTCTAGCAATTCTAACTCAAAGAAAACAAGGGATTTTTCTTTGAATCAAGTGAGAAAAGAAGAGAGGAGATAGTCACACCAGGTTGCCATCCAACATTAGAGAGAAAAGAGAGGTGGGCTGATTTTTCTTTATAAGCTCTCTTTATATACTTAGGTCAAACCCTAACTCCCTTGCCACATGTCACCACAAGATCCCATCTTCTTATTATTTGATTTAATCCTATGAAGCCATGTGTCAAGCTGCATTTAAATCATAACATGTGGTCTTCCATCATAGGAAGACAAGTGGCAAGATCATATGGTGCCATGTGTCACTATCTCATGGTGGCACATGTCACCATGTGAAAAGACTAATTTGCCCTTACTCTTTAATTTAAGTTCTCAACCCAAAATTATAATTTCACCTCTTTAAATCAATTTATATCAAATATAAATTAATTAATTAATTAATTAATCTCTATTAATTAATTTCTCATAATTAAATTCATATTTAATCAAATTAAATATAAATTTAATTTATACTATACATCCAATAACCTAAATTTGGTTTCAAGTCACGCTAGAGACTTTGCAATCTTATTGCAAGCCAAACCTCTTTAATTAATTAATTAAACTCTTTAATTAATCAATTAAATCACATTTTAAATGGTAATTAGCTTGTGTGGATGTGTGAATTACTAGGCTCATTATTGATTCGTAATAAGAAATGATATTAACTTTTAATATCATTAGAATTCTTTCTTACCGTAAATGATTTCTCTAAATCATTTTAGGCATCTCATAGACCATGATTGAAACCTAGCATAGTATGCCATGGCCACCCAATTAGTAATAAGAAATACCTTAAATGAACATTTAATCATATGTTACCATGCACTAGAATCTCTCCATTATAAAATCCCAATTCGAGCTGGAGTCATGGTTAATATTCAAACCCCATTTGCTATGAACATTATGTTCTCTTTTAATTCCTGTTCTTGATTAATTAGATTTTCTTGTCAAAAACTCTTTTCTGACTAAATCTGTTTATCCTAGCCAGGAACTTTGAAACATCAAGAACAGTTAAATGAATATAGGATTTTATCCCTATTTACTTAAGGTAACGGATTTTATCTTGATCAATACTTATTTCCATATATAACTAGTAGGAGCCAACAAATGCCCATATACCCATACACAGTACAAGTATAAAAGCAGTATCAAACTCAAACTACCTATATATAAGATAACTGTGTTATCTCAGGTCTAAAAATTATATGCACTGATATGATATATGACAATGCATTGACAAGAGTAAACTCCATGTGCTTATCATAAGCGTCATTGGTTTTGCCTACTTATCATGTATAAGTGCCTATTATGTTTGCTATGTGGCATGGGACTCACCACTCTATCTTATTTATATATCATATAAATACCTTTGGAACAAACATGATTACAATCTTTCTCAATAAGCCATGTCCTTTGTGAAGTATCCTCGATTGTGAACCAATTTATGATACTTCATGCTAGAAATACTGTCACTCATATTCTTAACAACTTAAGAATAGAATTTCTAACAAAATATCAATGGACCTTTTCTATTACACATAAATATATTATGTAAACGGAAAAGTGAAATTGTCTTTTATTAATAAAATATGTACAAGATACATATAAAATGATATGCTCTGAGGCATACTACTAACATTTCCATGATAGATATATCCCACCAGCAAGACCTTTAGGGTTTATAAAATGGAAATTAGAAAAACCATAGCCTTGAACTACTTTCTTCACTACATTATTACCATTTTTAGTTTCTAACAAACACACTACATCAAGGGAATGAAACCTACAGGTTCCTTTCAAGTGACGGATTGTTAGGGGGTTCCCTATATCCTGAAAATTTCAAAAGATAAGCTTCAGTTAGATGGGTGGGGCCATTTGTGGCTGGCTTCCTCCATCATTTTAGCTTGAATAACATTAAGGCAGATTGTCTTTGAGTTTTCCTCCCTCTTATCAGCACTCTTCCTTTTCTAAGTGCCATGGAGTTCATTTGTTGGTGGAATAATTTCCCTTATAATGATCGTTAAAGTTAGCTTGTTCATCTCTCCAGGCATTCTCTTCAACTTAAGCTAGGGATTAATTTAAGTAGAATTAGCTTCTGCTTCCTGATTCAATTCTGATAGAGTTTCACTAGGCACTTGATGTTCTGTTTCTTCTTGCTCATCTTTGGACAATTGTCCTGTTGCGGAATTTTTGGTTTAAATATCATCACAACCATATTAACAACTTGTTATCAGGGAATGGGGTCCAATGGGTTAATAAAATTGGGTGAAATTTTAAGATTTCCATAGTTATGGGCCTTTTGTGTTGAAGCCTACCTTTTTTTAGTATAAATTATGGTTAGGGTCTTGTGTTTTAGTTTGAGTTGGAAGGGATTTGTTTGTTGGGCTTTTTTAAAAATAGAATGGGCTTTATTTGAATGGTCTAACTAAAGCCTAAGATTAAGAGAGGGCATGCGGTTTTGAGTGGGTTGGGATTCAAAAGAACTATCTATGTCAATATGGGATCAAAAGGTTGTTAGGAATAAAGAAACATATTTCTCTACTGTAGTCGATTGAAAGGAAGAGAGCAAGTATGGAAATTTTTGAAAAAAGGCTTTTGTATCCGCACCTTTTTTACCAAAGGAAGAAAGATATTCCACAAACAGATGGGGGATTTGCTGGGATGGGAACAATTATGCAAGGGTGACTTTTTCTGGGCTCAAGGTAGGCATATTTCCCAAATGTACATCTAAAGGGTTCTTTTTAGCTGAAAACCTTTCAACTTTGTTAGAATGGCCAAAAAAGGTAAGTTTCCCTGGAGATGTGTGTAGCTTGGATGGGGCGATGGTGAGGATGGTGAGTGCAGTGTACGGGGTTGGTTTATCAGTGATGAGTGGTGGAGGAGGTTTGTGTGATTAAGAATCTTGCAACAAAGAGCTTTGCTTCCATTTCAAAAGAGATCTATTATTATGTGTATGTTGATTTGGAATAGAAAGTGTGGGTGGAGTGGTTTGGGAACTTTCCATGGCTGTGAATCTAGAAGAGATGGGATTAGAGGCTACCTCTATCCAAGATCCAAAGGGAGTAATGCCGCTGTCCACCGTGTCCACCTTCGATGAATAATTTGTATTCAAATGGCCTATGAGTCCACTGTGGAAGCAAAAATTTGGAAGCTTTTCATATTTCAGGTTGACCCATTATAAAGAGCCATCTTGCTCCATACTCTGGAATTTAGGCAGTATGGCTTTGTCCAACGAGAGTAAACTCTGGATACGTAAGAATGTTAAGCATCCTATAGCTTCATTTTAAGTTAATCAACTTCTAAGAAAGTTCCTACCAGGTTGCCAATCATTTTGGCATTTTACATGTTCAGCTAGGTGGGTGGTAACCCATGAGCTTGGAACCAAATGGGTGACTGACTAAAATCCAAATCATCGAATGGAGTATCTAAGGGCCATTCAGGTAACAACATCAACTGATTGTGGATAACCATGGTGTGTTTTGAAGCACAAATTTCTTATTTATTTCATGGTCAAAAGTAATTCAGAAGGTGTTTTTCTTTTTAGGTATGATTTGGAAGTTTCTTCTGAGACATAAAGATTTGTACAGTGCTACATTAATGGTTCCCAAAGTAAATATTTTTTGGGTTATAAGATTGCCAACTAACACACTGTTGTGTAGGTTTCATTCGATCTCTTGAGTGGTGGTTAATTGTAAAATTGTGTCTTGACAATTAAGATTGATTGCTTTATTGATCAATTTTGCTACATTTGCTTCAAACTCTGACATGGTTGGTAATGGGTAAAGGTTAATGATGGTAGTGAATAAAGGCTAATGATAAGAGGTAAGTGGATAGTTTAAGAGCAAAAGGATGAACAGAAGAAGGAAATTAAAGTTGGAGAAACATAGATGGGGAACCAAATTGAGCTATAGGATGAAAGGTTATTGAGATTTTTTTTTTTTTTTTTTTTTTTTGTCTTCAAAGATAAGATTTCATAGAACAACTAAATTGGCTAGAAAAAAGCTTACATAATGGATCTTAGACAAAGGATTGAAAAGGAAAGAGTCATCTAGCAAACACTTCCTAGCTAGATTGCGAACTACTACATTTCTAAACCTTTTAATGTGAATAAAATCATAAAACTCAAGGTTCCACAATATAAGATAAATATCACCCATAATTCCTTGAATACTGATATAGTTAGAGGAACCTTAAGCAGCTTGAGTAACCATCAATGAGTCACCTTCAAAAAGAACTTTACTAAAATTATGTGACTGAGCATGGAGGACTGCCTCCTATATGCTATTGCTCCAGGATTAAGGGGTCTGTAATTCCAGGAAATCTCTTACAAAGCCATTTGCATAGGAGGCCTGAAGCATCATGAGCTATAGGTGTGATAAAGCCTCTATGTCATGATGAAGCCACAACAACATCGTAATTAATCTTGATCAAACGTAAGGTGGGGGGGAGAGGAGACTGTGAAGTAATCTGTTGAGGGGGTTTGTTTATGGATGAGTAGAAGGATGCATCAAGCAAAACTCTTCCTAATTTGAGATGGCTGATGATGTAATCTGCTGATGATTGAGCATACAGTTTCTAAACACTAAATGATTTCTCCATTTCCAAATGTTCCATAAAAGGAAAACCACCAACACCACATAATTTTCCTCCAGATTAAAATCCTTCATATATGATAATAATTCCATCTAGCAGTCAGTTGTGGAAGATCCATTAAGCAAAGATGACCTGAGCATAAAAGGAGAATGGAGCCAAATGAGGATGGCCCTCAAGCATTTGAAAAAAAAAAAAAGGTGAACTAAGGATTCCTGGTTACCACATAATTTATGCTCTAGCTCTTTCTATCCCCACTAGAAATTTGCTATAAGATTGTTAATAGAATTACAAAGAGTGGTCAGTAGTCTAAAGCAAGACATAGAAAACATTGGGATAACTGCTACCACTGCTTTAATAAGCACATTTTACCTCTTTGAGAAAGAAGTTTTTCTTTCTAACCAGTTATCTTGCTTTGAATTTTCACTTTGAGCAACTCAAAAGATTGATATTTAGACTTAGAAAGAATAATTATTAGGCCCAAAAATTTGTCCTATCTGCCCACATTTTGAGTATGCAATATAGAGGAAATGTGAGGTCTCAGGTGCCTCAAGGTATTAGAACTAAAAAATATTGCTGATTTATCGAAGTTAACACATTGACCACTAGCAGCTGAGTAGACATGAATAATTTGCTGAATTTTCTGAACCTCTACAGTGGTAGCTTTAGAAATGATAATGGAGTCATTTGCAAAAAGAAGCTGCTTCACATGTGAACTATGCCTAACAATAGCAATGCCCTAAATAAATGATTCCTTCAATTGAAAAGAAGGACCCTCTGCATAAAAGAGAAAAAGATAAGGGCAAAGAGGGTCCCCTTGTCGTAAAAATCTTGAAGGCTTGATCAAACCCATACGATGACCATTAATTTGAATGAAATAATAGGTAGGGCTGACGCATTCCATAATCCAACTAATCCAATTCTCATGAAAGCGAGCAGAATGAAAGATGTGTTTCAGGAAGTTCCATTTTACACATTCAGAAGCTTCACTCAAATCAAGCTTCCAAGCTAAACCATAATTTTTTCCTAACTTCTTGGATTTGAAATGATGCATGATTTCATGACTAATCAAAATGTTATTAGATATATGTAACACCCCTCATCCGACTATAATGTAGCCGAGCAAGGCATGTTACATTCGGTGCCGGAGCACCCTATCTTATCTTACTTTATTCCTTTAATCATTTTCAAGTTATTATCTTTTAATATCAATTATTTTTCGACGGAGAAACTAATGGAGTTTCCCCTATTTTATTAACGTTTGACGTGTTTCACTATTCACCTGTTTGAAAATTTCAATAATATTTTAAGTTAAAAATCTCATCATTTCATGCATCATCTATATATTTCAATTCCGTATTCAAATCTATACAATTTCATTCATGATCATTTCCATACATTCCCATTCATGCTCAACTCATATATGAAAATTTTCAATCTTCATTAATTTACATGATATACAATTTAATCACATATGAACTAACCAATTTATTAATTTACATCACATACTTATTAATTACATTTTCATAATTTACATTACAATACTATAACTAAGCATTTTATACAACATACAAATTATGACCTATATGGGCCCTATTTACATGCATTGCTGAGGAGGTGACAACCTTGAATACTTTGCAGATCAGAACTCCAAAATCTCTGTTTAGTATTCGCTGGGCTTTACCTTCAGTACCTATGCGAGGAAACAAATCCATCAAGCTAAGCATTGCTGCTTAGCGGTGCAATAATATAATAAGAAAATAATATACAAAATATAGATGGAAATAAAATATGTTTCAGATAATTTAGATCTAATTATGCTTCAATAAGGTTTCTAAAATTTAATATCCCCCTTTTTATTTTTTCCTAATTTAGTCCTCTTTGAAGGTGCTTTATTCATAAGGTTATAGTAAGAATATACAATATACTAATATTCTAATAGCATTATTCTTAACTTAATATTATTATGAAAGATACATTTGTAACATTTATTTAAATTATATTTCTATTATTAATCTTTTTGTATCATTTAATTCAATACCTTCTTGGTTATCTTAAATTATTTCATAATAATTAAAGTTTCCAGTGCATTCAATAATAGATGATTTTTTTTTTTACCATCAATCCAGTTCATTTCAATTCTTTCTAGCATTTTATTAATCATTTTCTTGATGATTTTGAGCCTCATTTTATTATAATCATTCTTATTCTTTATCTTGATATTTAATTTTCTTACTTCCTTTAATAATCAATTCAATTACATTTATACTTTTCATGCCCAAGTAACCTATACAAATTGACTGGACAGGATAAACGGGTAAACTAGCACTGGGTATCAGGTACCTCGAGCTGTCATACCATCGGTCACAATGTGTCTCCCGGTGTACAGACAGAATGGCTAATAGGCTATAAAAGCAATAAGGCATAAAGCCAAGTATAACATCATAATCAGTATAGCCATAGGCTATCATATCACAGAATGGCATGAAGCCATACGCAGTACTACTATCAAAATCCTATTAGCATGCCAACCTATCCAAACCAATCACACTAGGCCTACTAGGGCATATTACAAAGTTATTTCTTGAATATTTGTACTTAACATGTAAGGTTACTATTTATTTGGTCATTTAAGTTAAAGTATTGACTTTCTCATATATAATAGTTATATAAGTTTTAATCACATAGATTTACCACATTTTGGTTCCCAAAAGTATTGGCATTAGTTGCCAATCCATACTTCTAACTAATGGAGAATAAATTAAAATTTTAGTTTTTGGATACTAGAGTTCACTGTTCTATTAGGCCATTCTATAGTGAGAATTTGGCCAAGTGTTCTTAATTAAAATTGTTCTTTATTGTGTCTAGTTACATTTTACTATTTGAATCACCCCATTTGGAGTTTTCTAACTCAAGTTATGGCTATTTCACCATAATTGGTCAGATTGCCTTTACCCAGAATTTCTGGGCAATTTTTGGTTCTGCCAGATTTGGTAGTTCAACTTTGGCCAGCAATTTCATTTAGTTAAGTCAAGAATTTGAGTTTGTGTTCTACATGAAAGTTGTTCTAATTTGCCTAAGCTTTCCATTGATATAAAGTTCAGGTCAATTGGACTTTTTTACACTGAGTTATGATCAAATGCATGAATACTGTTCATTTGGTCATTTTGCCCATGCAGAATTGGTGTTACCTGAATTTGGTTAATTTTTTAGGGCATCCTAAGTTTGTTTTCTAGATAGGTTTCCTTCATCAAAGTTGTGCCATTATGTGTCTAATTTCATGTCCAATTGGCCTTGCACCAATTGAACCTACACAACCCAAGTTATCGCTGCGCAAACATGCTTGACTCACATCCAGATCTGCTGGGCACTCAAGAGAGCACACCCAACCTCAAATCCCAAGCTACCATTCACTTCAATTCGTCATTATATTTAGCCAAATGGTCACTAATTAACCATTAGAACTTCCATTTACCATCAATATGGCCAAACCCTAATATAGCTCGAAACCCTAATTTTTAATACCTCAATTCATGTATAAGACCTTATAATTCAACTTCTACCATATACAACTCATCAAGAACAATACTAATCAAATTTAATTCTATCAAAATCATAATTTCCTCAAGGTTCCTCATGACTGCCGAAATTTATGGCTTTCAATTCCTTAACATATTCTTTCAATTCTTTAAATTTCTAACTCATTTCATACTCCTAATATCAATTTTAAAGAGAAAAGGAAGAGATATGGCAATAACCTTGTGAGCAGAATTTTTCCTTAGCTAAATTCAATTTTTCCTTCACTTTTTCCTCTTCAAATTGCTACCTCTAACTTGCCAAGGTGTAAGATCAATTTTTCATGAAGAGGTTATGAGGTTTTATGGTGTAGTTGAGTGAGAAATAGAGCTTGGGTGATGCTTTAATGGAGGAAGAAAGAGGGAGGTGTGTTTCGGCTGGAAGAAGGTGATGGATAGCAGATTGTTTTTTCTCATTTTAACTAATTTTATCTCTTTTTAATTAGTTTATAAGGTGTGTGTTGCAATATGATTGGTGGAGGGTTTTTAATGACATCATAATGATGTCATAATTTGAGTTTTATTTCTTTTTCTTTTTCTTTTCTTTTCTACTCATTTTTAATTAAATTTTAAGCAATATTTATTTATATTTTATGTCATAATAATTATTTACTTAACTGGACAAGTTGGCCAAAAATCATCTCTGAAGACGAAATGACTAAAATGCCCTCCGTTTGGCTTATCAAGCCAAAATCATCTGTACCAATCTAAAAATTTTTCTAAGTCTTTCCTTGGCATTCTAATGCCATAGAAACCTCAATGACTATTCTCTGAAGTCCCAAAAATTATTTCATGAATTTTCCCATGGGTTTAGGGCTTCTAGCTGCGAGGACCGCAACTTCCCACTGGGTTACCCATTACTATGACACCGGCTCATTTAACTTGGTTGTATTTTATTTCTAAAATTTTTCCTAAATTTTTCTTACTATTATTTGAGTTATTTATGACTCCTCACTCTAGTTTACATATAGTTCCAGTCATTTTAACTATCCGGACCGCCACTGGTCACCAGAACAGTAGAATGTACGGAATTGCTACAGTGAATGTATTACAATATAAGTCTGCCTTTAGTGAATACATTGGTTCTTTAGGAATAAGAGAGCCCATGAATGGTTGCAATCTATGGGTAAGAACTTTGGAAATAATTTTATAAATAAAATTGCAAAGACCAATTGGTCTAAGGTCTTTGATAGTGCAAATCTATTTGACTTTGGGGATTAGGGATATAACAATGTGATTGAAGTTATAAAGCATTCTTCTGCCTAAAAGAAGCTAAGAATTGGATCACTAACTTCCTCAATAGTGATGCTCCAGTACTTATGAAAAAAGTGACCTGTAAGCCCATTATCTCTTGGAGCTTTTGAAGGATTAATAAAAAAAGCAGCTGTCTAGATTTTCATCTCTAGTCACGGGCTTAATAAGCTGATCATTAACTATAGGAGAAACTATAAGCATAAAACTCGATGTGATTTACCAAAATTTGAAGGATTGCTTGATGCAAAGAAGTGCTTCAAGTAATTAATCGCTACTATTAAAATATCATTGAGAGAGTAACACCAATTGCCAACATTTTCCTTTAATCTAAGGATACAATTTCAACACCTGTGTTGAAACACTTTTGCATGAACATTATAGTATTTTGTCCTCATATTAAAGCCAATCTTTGTAAGATTTTTATGCCTAGAACCACTATTCTCTTTCTAGCTCTTGTTTCAAATCTAATTTAATGCCTTTGATTTCATTCTCATCCCATATAGGATAATTTTAGCGTGCATCAACTATTATTGAAGAGATTTTATTCGATAGCTAGAATTTTATTGTGATGATTTCCTCCAATCCACTAGTTTGTGCCTGCAAAATTTGAGTTTTGAGAAAACTCTGTACATATTAGAACCCGACACTTGATTATACCGAGGATATGATATTTTTTACTTCTTGATTATCACTCCATCGCCCATAAAAAATGAATCTAGCTTTTGATTTGGGACAAGAACTATCTGTGGATAAAAGCAAAGGTCTATGATTAGAACCATTGTCATTAAGATGAAAAATTACGGTGTACGGATACAAACATGAGGATGAGCTTAGACCACAGTCAATTCTTTCTCTAATGTTATGAACACTACCTTTCCAGTTATTCCATGTGAAAATTAGTCCTTAAAAACCCAAATCTGAGGCATCCATGTCATCACTAAAGCCTCTGAATGCTTGGATTTTTGAATGAAAATTTTTGTCACCTCCTATTTGCTCCCCTGAAGCGAGAAAAGTGTTAAAGTATTCAATCACCAAAAGCTGATCAAGAAAGGAATGCTTAAAGTTAACAATGAAGTCAAATTGTCCGTCTGATTTGATCTTCAAAACTCAATGGAGCAGCAGTATATCTTAAACCACATCAATTGCAAATCAATAAAATGGAAATTAATGTAGAAGGAATCGTAACTGATAGCATTAACATCATAAGAGTTTCCATGATAGGTACATCCCACCAGCAAGACCTTTAGGGTCAACAAAATTGAAATATGAAAAACCACAGCCTTGAACTACTTTCTTCATTAAATTATTACTATTTTAGTTTCTAACAAACACACTACATCAGGGGAATGAAACCTACAGGTTCCTTTCAAGTGATGGATTGTTAGGGGTTCCCCATACCTTCAAAATTCCAAAAGGTAAGCTTTATTTGGATTGGTGGGGCCATTTGTGGCTGGCTTCCTCCACCATTTCAGCTTGAATAACATTGAGGTAGCTTGTTCTTCTCTCTGATCAACACTCTTCCTTTTCTCGATGCCATAGATTTCGTCTGTTGGTTGAATAATTTCCCTTGTAATGACCGTTTAAGTTAGCTTGTTCTTCTCTCTAGTCATTCTCTTTAACATAAGCTTGGGATTAATTTGAGTAGAATTAGCTTATACTTCCTGATTCAATTCTGATAGAGTTTCATGAGGCACCTGATGCTTTATTTCTTCTTGCTCATTCTTTGGAAAATCGTCTTGTTGTTGAATTTTTGGTTTGAATATCATCACAACCTTTTGTTTTAAAGCCTGCCTTTTTTTAACATACATTGTGGTTAGAGTCTTGTTTTTTAGTTTGAGTTGGAAGGGAATTGTTTGTTGGGCTTATTTAGAAGTAGAATGAGCTTTATTTGAATGGTTCAATTGAAGCCCAAGATTAAGAAAGAGCATGGGGCTTTGAGTAGGTAGAGATTCAAAAGAACCATCTATGTCAATGTGGGATTAAGAGGTTATTGGGAATAGAGAAACATATTTCCCTATTGTAGCCGATTGAAAGTAATAGAGCAAATATGGAAATTTTTGAAAAAAGGCTTTTGTTTCCATACCTTCTTTATCAAAGGAAGAAAGATATTCTGTAAACAGATGGGGGATTTGCTAGGATGGGAACAATTGTGCAAGGGTGACTTTTTTTAGGCTCAAGGTAGGCACATTTCCCAAATGTAAATCTAAAGGGTTCCTTTCAGCTTTGTTAGAATGGCCAAAAAAGGTAAGCTTCCTTAGAGATGTGTGTAGCTTGGCTAGGGTGATGGTGGAGGAGGTTTGTGTGACTGAGAATCTTGTGACAGAGCTTTGCCCCTGTTCCAAAAGAGATCTATTATTGTGTGTATGTTGATTTGGAATAGAGAGTGAGGGTGGAGTGGTTTGGAAATTTCCCATGGTTGTGAATTTGGAAGAGATGGGATTAGAGGTTACCTTTGTCCAAGGTCCAAAGGGAGTAATGCCACTATCCACCGTATCCACCTTCGATGAATAATCTTTGTTCAAATGGCCTATGAGTCCATAGTGGAGGCAAAAATCTGGAAGCTTTTCATATTTTAGGTTGACCCACCACAAAGAGCCATCTTGCTCCATACTTTGGAATTTAGGCACTATGAGTTTGTCCAATGAGAGTAAACTCCAGATACGTAAGAATGTTGAGAATCCCGTGGCTCCATTTTAAGTTAAATCAACTTCTAAGAAAGTTCCTACCAAGTTACCAATCATTTTGGCATTTTACATGTTCAGCTAGTTGGGTGCTAACCCATAAGCTTGGAACCAAATGGGTGAGTGACTGAAATCCAAATCATCGAATGGAATATCTAGGGGCCATTCATGCAACAACATCAACTGATTGTGGATAACCATGGTGTGTTTTGGGGCACAAATTTCTTATTTATTTCATGCTTAAAAGTAATCAAGAAGGTGTTTTTCTTTTTGGGTATGATTTGGAAGTTTCTTTTTGGGTATGAGCTACAGCTGCAATAGAGCCTCTATGTTGTGATGAAGCCATAATGGCATCATAGTTGATCCTGATCATACCTAGAGAGGGAGGAGGGAGAGAGAGGAGACCATGAAGTAGCATGTTGAGGGGGGTCTGTTTATGGATGAGTAGGTGAAGGATGCATCAAGCAAAACTCTTCCCAATTTGAGATGGCAGATGATATAATCTGCTAATGATTGAGCATACAGTTTCTAAACACCAAATGATTTCTCCATTTCCAAATGTTCCATAAAAGGAAAACCATCAACACCACATAATTTTCCTCCAGATAAAAATCCTTCAAATATGACAAGAATACCATCTAGCAATCAGTTGTGGAAGATCCATTAAGCAAAGATGACCTGAGCATAAAGGGAGAATGGAGCCAAATGTGGATGGCCCTCAAGCATTTGAAAAAAAAAAAGGTGAACTAAGGATTCCTGGTTACCACATAATTTACACTCACTCTGGAAAGGTGGAATTCTTCTAACAATTTGATCATTTGAAAGGAGCCTCCCTTTCAAGAATTTCCACATGAATATTGAGATTTTGGGTGGCAACCTGAGTTTCCATAAATAACGGCAAAGATTCCTCTCTTGATTAGAAGAGTTTGGCCTTGGACTAGCTTGATGAGCATGCATCTCTCTTAACCAATTCTATTGTGCCATCCAATAACCTGATTTAGCAATATATTTGCCCAATGAAGTGAAATGCCAAACAAGAGAGCCATCTCTACTAAAAAGATTGATCGGGATAGATATGATTTTCTAAATTTCTTGCTCTTTAAAAACCAAATAAAGCTTTTGGAGGTTCCATGAATAGGAATCCTCATCAATTAATTGAGCAACCCAAGGTTTAGAGGTATTGGCTGTTGGTTTATATAGAGGTATTGGCCGTTGGCTTACATTTGCAGAGGGTGTGGAAAAGAACTTGGAATCCATGGATTCGATTGACAAATAATGGGTTTGCCATCACCAAGGTTCCATCTAATGCCTCCTTCCAAAAGTTGTCAACCCCAAAGAACACTTTGCCATGCCCAAGAGGGGTAGGATCCTTGACTCTATCATAAAAGATGAGTAAGGAAAATATCGACTCTTAAAGAGACGAACCATCAAGGATTTAGGATCAGAAATAAAGCGCTATCCTTGTTTAGATAAGCAAGCCTTGTTGGATAATTCTTAATCTTTGAATCTAAGGCCTCCTGATTCATAGGAAAGCAAATCTTGTCCCAAGAAATTCAGTAAATTTTTCGCTCATGCTCTTTTTGGCCCATGAAAAATTGGATATCATGCTGTTAAGAAATTTACAAAGAGAAAATGATAGGCTATGGAGATTGGAAAGTCACATTGACAATCACAAAAGTATCTCTATGGAAGATATTGGCCCATGATAGTGGATTTATTTTATATGTATATTATATAAGAGTCAATTAAATTTTATATAATTATATGCTAAATTAAGGCTTTCAAATTTTAAAAAATAATTATACATATAAAAAAAATGTTTGAGTTGTCTTTAAATGTGAGCCCATGATAAGGGGAAATGCTTTTCAAATCATAATGGCATAACATTTTCTATTGACATTTTTTCAATATTTATTATATACAGCAAAAAAAAAAAAAAATCATAAATTATACGCTATAAAATTGGACTACTCACCTAGTAAAGTTTTTTTTTTTTCTTTTCAAATTCTAGAATTATGGCCTAGAGTTTGAAAATAATGTATTTATTTTTTTAAGCAAAAATAATCTATTTATTACAAACTTAAATTCATTGTACATAAATTTAATTCATAAGAAAATTAATTACAAATATTTTAATCTCCTCGTAGTTGACATGCAGAATTGGCAAGCTCAGCTTAACAGAGGGAAATTAACACTTCAACAAGCCAAAATTTGCTTTGGACATTTCATTTATATAATTCTGTATTTAGTTTATTTACATTCGTAATAGCTCATTTTTTTTTATATTTTTATTTTTATATATAATTACCTTCAACTGGGTATTTAAAAAAAAAAAAAAACTTAGACTGAAATACAAACTCAAGACCTATTAGATAAAAAAAAAAAATCTAAAATTGCTAGACTTTTCACGATTGTAGCTAAAACTTTTTTTGTGTGTCTTATAGTCGAAACTTAATTAATTATCATAATTGTAGTCAAAGGGACAAAATTAAATTTGAGAAAGCAATTCTAAATTACAATATAGTCTTTTAAGTTTTATTTGATTAATAAAACAGTCCATTAATTTAAAATTTATATTTAAATATTATTTATTTATTATATAAAATATATTTATTATATAAAATATATTTATTATATAAAAATATTTTTTATATTTGTTTTTAATTAAAATTTTATACTAAAAATCAACTTTATTGATTAAAATAAATTTTAATATAATAAATAAATTGAAAATTATGTAACAATAAAGTAATCACAAAATAATCATACTATAAATTTTTTTTTCCACTTATCAATTACGCAAAGTAATCACATTATAATAAAATAACCATTAAAGTATAGATTGATGATAGATTTTATAATTAATCATTACAAACATTTGTAATTTTATAAATAAAAATAGCAATTAATCTTTCTAAAATTTTATTAATTGCTCGTTAGCTTAGAAAGATTAATATATTTGACAATAAACTAATGAGTGGAAAAAAATTTTACAGTTTAGACAAAAGAACTTTATTATTATATAATTTTTAAATTGTTTATGATATTAAAATATATTTTAATCAATAGAAATATTTTTTAGTATAAAATTTTAATTAAAAATGAATGTAAAATATATTTTATATTATAAATAAAAAAAAATAAATATAAAGTTTAAACCAATAGATTATTTTGTTAATCAAATAAAACTTTAGAGATCATATTGTATGTTATCGCTACTTTCTCAAATTCAATTTAATCCCTTTGACTACAATTTGTAACAACTAGTTAAGTTTCGGTTCTAAGACATATAAAAAAAAAATTGACTACAATCATGAAAAGCCTTAAAATTTTGAATTTTTTTTTCCAATAAGCCTGTCTTATATTGTACGCATTTTATATCTGTTGATATATATGCTAGCACATGTATATCCACTAGAATTTTTTTTTCTTTAATCTGTGCAACTCTTACCGCATGACTGATGTCAACTGTTACTTAGAAACCATAATTCATGACCTGAACTCCAAGGAAGCCAACGATTGATAAAATTTGGTTTATGTCATTAAAGCTTTGTTTCTCTCACTTCCCCTTTGCCACTGCATGCGTAGCTAACTCTCCTTTAATTATTTTCTTTTACCAAAACTCTATTCTCTCATATGCATAAGGTTTGGACTCAAAATCCTGATTCTTACCTTTAATTAGTATCAATTCCACTGTAACTATGATATAAAACATGGAGGAGTTTCCATTGTAATTTGTTATTCCTTCAGCCTCTTTTCTTAAAATGAATGTATTGGAAACTATAATATATATATATATATATATATATATATATATATATATATATAATTTCTTACCTGGAATAATATTCTATTCAACATTGGAGATATGTTGCAATAGTAGTTAGGAATCAAGTAAAGTATTGATTAGGGTTTGTTTAGTATTATTGTTAAAATTGTTGAGAAAAATACTTTTTTAAATATATTAATTAGAGAATATTAAAAATAATTTAAAATTAATTTTGATAAGTTTTAGTCATAAGAATACTAAAATAATAAAAAAATATATTTTTTTTTCAAATTGTTTTTTCCAATAGTATCTAAAATAGATTTTTTTTTTTTCACTAAAAAATAGTTTTGGCTCTTCAACCACAATGCCAAATAGGCTTTGATCCAGATATAAACTCAACTAAGTTTCAAATCCATAATTACTGACAGAGGGCAATGACGGGTTAATTGCATGAACCGTCCTTCAACTTTGGGTGTTATTTTATTTTAGCCACCTAACTTTAATTTATTAAAATAAAATCTCTCAACTTCATTGTAATAGCAAAAGAAGTCTCTCTAACCTCCTATAATAAATTTCCCGGTTACCCACTGCTTCTTTTCTCTCTTCCCTTTTCCTCTTTACTCCTCGTTTCTTTGTCCGTCTTTTTACTCTGTAAACACCCTCTTTTGGCAATCCTTTTCCCTCTCATCTCTATTTGTCATTTTTCCTTCCCATCTTGTCATCTCTATCTAGTTTCTACTCTCCTTCTTGTCTATCTCTATTAACCAGTGAAATTTTTTCCCAAATTAGCCAAAGAACAAATCCCAACCCATAAACAATCCAAATCTAGTCAAAATATCACAAACCCTTAAACAAGCCAAATCAACCGGCATGCTCATTGTTGAACAATATAAGTGCTTGTTGCAAAAACTATTGATGAAGTTATGAAATACCACTTGAATTCTAATAATGCAAATTTTATTGCGTGCTTTAGTTTTGAACAATGTACAACTTTCGAGCATGCTTGTTGAAGAGAAAAAGACCCAGCACTTGAAGCTAAGCTCTTGATAATGGTAGTCATGATGCTTTTAATTTGAGGCCATGGACACATGCAAGAACTTCATGAAGATGAGATAGTGTATTTCCCCAAAAAAGAACCTATTTCTTTGGTTTTAGAAACATGGGCAAGAAAGAGCGGAATTGCCTTAGAATACAAGCCCTTCACAAATTAATGTAAAATTCAGTAAAAGTTAAGAAATTTCTGAATGAAAAATCTATGTGCAAGATTTATTAATCTTTCCAACTCTTTTTCTTAGAATCAAACATATGCAAACAATAAAAATATTCAATGTGAAGAAAGAAAAAAGAACCCGACTTAAAGTTCAAAATCTAAGGCCATTAACAAATAGGTTTATTGAGAAATGCACAATAGTACATAAATGAACAAACAATAAAGATCCACGCACTCAGTAATCCAAAAGTAGTAGATAAGTGACTTAGTTTTTTTTTTTTTTTTTTTTTTTTGTCTCAAAGTAAAATAAGAAAAAATCAAAACTAAAGCACACAATTACACAAACCCACCTCCTCTTCTTCTTCCTCTTCTTATCCTTTTTGCAGGAAATGCTTTGTTCACTCCCCTATAATCATTGTTTATCGAAGATAAGAAGCAGGGGCTCCTAAATTCAAGAAATTAAAAACAAGAACAAGAAACAAAAAGATGAAGAACTTGGAAGCAAACACAAATCAAATGGTTTTTGCAATAATATGCACACAATAATATCCCTTTGAATTGTAACAGGGAAACCTGATACAGGAGGTAAACGGGATTTTTTCCTGTTATTAAAATGAAGTTGAAGGATTTTAGAGAACGGTTGAATAGGGTAGGGAATTGTTCCTCATGTTCATAAAAGAACTTCAAATGTTATCTAAAAAGTTTTGCTCTTAGCCTCTTGGTTGTGCATTGCCTCAACCATTCCCCACAACAAGGCATGGACATTGCTCATGACTTTGGTACATACAACAAGGAATGGACATTGCCTATGGCTTTGGTACATACTCTACCAATTAAGTATGTAGTTGCTCATAATTGAACCGTACATAATGGGCCACTAGCACTTGAAAAAGCATTGAAAGAGCTAGAGGGAATGAAGTCATGTAAGCCACCATAAATCGCTACAGGAAACACACAATTTAACAACAGAATTTAGTAATGAACGAAATTTGTGGCTAATTAATAACAGTTTTGCAACAGATTAGAAACATGATATTTAAAATTAGAAAGCAATTTTTTTTTTTTTGCTAAATTGTGCACCCAAAAAAATGCAAACATTTGCAAAGGATTAACAACTATTTTTAATGAAACTTGGCAATAAGATTTTGCTAATTAGAAATAGACAACTAACATATAGTTAGATTTTGACATTGAAAATATATACACAACGGGTGCATATTCCATTCCTAAATTTGTAATGGATTATTCATTCTGTTTGTAATTTAGCAATGAAAAAAAAAATCTAAGTTTCTATTTTAGCAATAGACTTAACCGAACTTAAGTCTATTTGAAATTTTTGAAGTAATTGTTTTTTTAAAGAAAAATAAATAAGTACCTGTATTTTTAGTTGAGAATCAAATAAGTTTAAAATTAAGTTTTTAACCTAATAAATCCCTATACTTTTTAACAAAGGCCAAACAAATTCTCACCTGATAAAATATTATTTTTCATAATTTCAAATAATAAATAATATTTATTATTTTTAATTAAAATAAAATTAAAAAAAGAAATTGAAGAAGATGATGGGCAAAAATTATTTAATATTAAAATTATTATTTTTAATATTTTATTATTAAAAAATAAAAAATAATATTTTGTTAGGTGATAATTTATTTGGCCTTAATTAGAAATTATAAGATTTATTTGGCCCAAAATTTGATTTTAAGCTTATTTGACATTGATTGAAATATAGGGTTTTTTTTTTTTTTTTTTTTGTGGATACCTGCCTTTTGTTTAGCAACTAATTTTAACATAGTGTTTGGTTCAATCTATCACAACTTTTGGAATTCATTTGAAATGAATTCTAGCTGAAATGAATTCTAGAAATAAATTCCATTGTTTGGTATGGCACAGCTTAAAATATAAAATTCAATTGTGTTTGGTATAGTTCAAGAATTGATGTTCATTTGTATTCATTCCTTAGACTACTCTCAAGAATATAATTAAAAAATTATAATTTTCCACAAAATTTCAAAAAATTTTATACTTTATAAATTTATAACAATTAACAAACATATAAACTAACAATATAATAATAAATATAAAATAAATTCACATGTCTCATAATATAAGAGATTTCTATAACAACATAAATAGTGTCATTACTAAGTGCATAATAAGTTTAAATATTAAAAAATTAGGATAAATATGAAATATCTTATATACTTGTCTGCACATATTAATATTAAATAGATAGAAAGCCAATTTGTGGTTTTCATCTTCTTGTAAATTTTTTTTCCTTAATACAATACAACTTTATCCTATATTAATTATGATAAACCATATCCTCTACAAGTTTATCCTATATTAATTATGATGCACCATCTAAAATAACATGACATGCATTTGCATTTGCATCTTGGTATGACATACATGGCCGTCTTGACTAACATTAAGTAGAATTGATTTATGGGTAAACAAAAGATGAAGAAGTGAGAGAATTTTTTGATAAGGGTAATTCATTTCAAATTTCATCAAATTTGATAAAAATTGGTTTTAGTTATAATTGATTCCTAGAATTGAATTATTTTTTTTAACCAAACACAAAAAACAAAACAAGGAATTCAATTGAATTTCACAAAATTTAGTGTTTTAAAATCGAACCTAACAAGGTCTAAATCCCTTCTCAGCATCACTTAAAATTTTCTGTTTCAATCGACTCACTCATTGTTGCTCACTCCCTTCTCGCCATTGTCTCTCTTGCTGTTGCGTCTGCTCATTGGAGTTTATTTAAATGGAGTTTGTTTGACTTATGTAGAATATTTAAAACAGGAATAAAGGTCAATTTGCCCCCTATACTTATTGGAGAGGTTCAATTTAGTATATTTTTAACTTTTGGTCCAATTTAACCCATAAATTTTGATTTATGCTCAAATTAGCCTAATTGATTAATATGAGCCATTTTTTAATATTTAATTATTTTTTAATATTAAAATATTATTTTTATGTTGTATAATTATTTAAATAAAAAATAAAAATATTATTTTTATTATTCAATATTATTAATTAAACTAAAAATATAAAAAATATATTTATATTTTCATATAATTAATTAAAATTAAAAATTTTACTATAATTAATTTTAATTATTTAAATGAAAAAATATGCTTTTTATATTTCATGATTTTAATTCACTACAAGAAATTAAAAAAATAGCTATAAAAATTACTGACCAAATATGCTTGAATTTTGTTGGTAATTAGTGATTATCAATGATGTGACACCCCTTACCCATCTACAGTATAGCCGAGTAAGATATGTCACACAGTGTACCGGAACACTCTACTTTATCTCAATCATTTTATTCTTGCTTAATTTATTTTTATCATAGTTATGAAGTACAATTTGTGAAATATAATTCATTTAAGTCATTTATTGAAATTATAATTTATTTGAGGTTCCGCAAATTTTATAGAAAATCCGGCAGAGTGCCGGCTAAAAATGGAGAAAACAGTTCTTCGGAACCTGAGAAAAACACTTCCGAAAATTCTCAATCAATCCCAAACTCAATTTCATCATCAAAATCTCAATATTTCTCAAATATACTCCCATTTCTCATTCATTCATTTCATATGAAATTCATATAAAAGTCATAAATAAAAATTCACTTATTCATTCATAAACACAATTTCCATTATTTACATCAATACCAAAATACATTATATAAGTCTTGATTACACATGAAAAAATAAAAGTTAATTACAAAATACCAAAATAAAACCTAGTATCCTACCAATGCACTGATGACGGTGAGGTGACACGGACACTATGCAGAGCTGTAGATGATCTCACCCAGTCTGTGGTCTACTGAGCTCTCTATCGATCTCTCCAGAACCTACGCGTGGCAAAAGCAACGCGCTAAGCAATAATACTTAGTGGTGCCAATAATAGAATAAAAAGAAATAACAGAAAATAAATATGCAATACATGTTCTGATGTCTTATACAAATAATTTTTCAATCATTATTGGTAATCTTATTTATTATGTACTTGTTATATTCATAATTTCATTAAATTTATCCACCTTCATTTTTTGGTTGCCCAAGTAACCTATACTAGACGACTGGACTGGATAAACGGGTAAACTGACACTGGGTATCTAGTACCTCGGGCCGTCACACCATCGGTCACATATGCATCTCCCGGTGTGCAACAGTACAACTAATAAGCTGTAACAATATTAGGCACAAGGCCAAGTATCAACACAATGTCAGAATGGCTAAAAGCCATGAAATCAAAAATGGCATAATGTCATGTGCAGTACTGCTAATTGAACCCTATTGGTATGTCAACCTATCCAAACTAATCTTGCTAGGTATACTAGGGCATGTTACACTTTTAAATTGTACAATTCTTGAAATTTAAGTTTAGGTGTTACTATTTATTTCATTAGTCAACTAAAATGTTGACTTTTGCATAGACAATAGGTACATTGGTTTTAATACTCCCAACATACCACATTTTGCATTCTAAAATTGTTGGTATTGGTTGTCAATACCATTTCTAAGCTTAGTATTAATTATTCAAAATTTTCAGATTTCAAGCCTCATATTTACCGTTCCATTGGCCATTTATATAGCAGGAATTTGGCAAAGTTGTCTCCATGAAAGTTGTTTCTTATTTTGTCTAATTATATTTCCTTTTTTGAATCACTCCATTTGGAGTTTTGTAACTCAAGTTATGGCCTAAACACCATAGCTGGCCGGATTAGACAGAATCCAAAATTCTGGGCAAAACTGGTTTTGCCAATTTTGGTAACCTAAGTTTGGTTGGTAATTTGATTAGGTTATGGTCAGAATTTGAATTTGTGTTCTTCATGAAAGTTGTAGGTATATGTCTTAGCTTTTTGCTGGTAACATTTCAGGTCAATTAGACCTTTCTACACTGAGTTATGACTAAATGAATAAATACTGTTCATTTGCTCATTTTGCCCAGGCAGAATGCAAGTCACCCGGATTAGGGCAATTTTTAGGCCAATTTGGTTTAGTTTTCTGGGCAGAGTTTCTTCACCAAAGTGGTGCCATTTTGTGTCTAGTCTCATGTCCAATTGGCCTTGCACCAATTGAACCCCTACAATTCCATTTATAACTGGCCAAACCTGCTAGACTCATGCTCAGTCCTGCAAGTCAGCCAAGGCAGCTCACCCATACATAAATGCCAAGCCTCAAATCACTTCATTTCCTCATCATACACATTCAAATGGTCACAAATTGACCATTACAAGGTTAATCAACCATCACATGAGCAAACCCTAGAATTGTTCAAGTGTCCAATTTTTTTTCATTTCATACATGCACAATTCTTGCATTTCACTTACCTAACTATGTTCAATACCCCATCCACTACCAAAGGCTGCTCATAACCATTTTTCTACCAAGCAAAATCATCAAACCCTAGCTAACCCTAGCTGCCAAAAATTGTAAGTTGCACACACACTTGTTTGCTTTATTTCCTTATATTTCCTACACAATTCATGCCATTGAACATGAATTAAAGCAAAAGGAGTAAGAGTTGGACACTAACCTTGATTTAGCTAATTCCCAAAGCTTGAGAACTCTTCTTTTTCTCTTTCTTTTTGCTGCCCAAGACTTGCTCTAGGTGTAAGGGTAAATATTTGTGAAGGGAAGCTAGGGTTTTGGGGTGATTTGTGTGGTAAACTCAAGCTTGGTGAAGCTTTAATGGTGGAAGGGAGAAGGGAGGGCTACGGATGGAAGAAGAAAGGAAAAAGAAATCTAATTTTTTTTTCTTTCATTTCTGCCCATTTAACTCATTTTAAGTAAGTTATAGCCATGTGTCACTATGTGATTGGGTGGAGGCACACTAATGACATCATGTGATGTCATAATTTCTTATTTAATTCATTTTCTTTTTTTCTACTCAATTTCAATTTAATTTGTAGCAATATTTATTCATATTTTATGTCATATTAATTATTTACTTAACTGGACAAGTCGGCCAAGAATCATCTCTGAAGACGAAATGACCAAAATGCCCTCCGTTTGGCTTATTGAGCCAAAATCGTCTGTACCGATTGAAAAATTTTTCTAAGTATTTTTTTGGCATTATAATGCCATAGGAACCTCAATGACCCTTCTCTGGAGTCCCAAAAATTATTTTATGAATTTTTTCCTGGGTCTAGGGCTCCTAGTTGCGAGAACCGCAACTTCCTACTGGATTACCCATCGCTAAGGCACCGGCTCATTTAACTTGATTGTATATTATTTCTAAAATTTTTACTAAATCTTTCTTATTAATATTTGATTTAATTATGGTTCCTCACTTTAGTTTAAATATTCTTCCAGACGTTCTAGCTGTCTAGACTAACACTAGTCACCGGAACAGTGGAATGCACAGAGTTGCTACAGGGAGGGTGTTACAACTCTTCCCCTCTAATTTAAATTTTGTCCTCGAAATTTACCTGATGCAAACAGTTGAGGGAACTGTTGCCTCATCGTCTCTTCACTTTCCCAAGTTGCCTCCTCGATGTTGTGGTGCCTCCAAAGCACTTTCACTAGTGGAATCTGCTTATTCCTCAACTCTTTCACTTCCCGAGCCAGGATTTGTATGGGTTCTTCTTCATATGTCAAATCCGGTTGTACTTCAATTTCTTCAATGGAGATGACATGTGAAGGATCTGAGCGGTATCTTCTTAGCATAGATACATGGAACACATTGTGGATTTTGTCCAGCTTCGGTGGTAAAGCTAGCTTGTAGGCCACTGGACCCACACGTTCAATGACTTCATATGGGCCAATGAACCTAGGGCTTAACTTACCTTTTCTTCCAAACCTCAGTACCTTCTTCCACGGTGACACCTTGAGGAACACTTTGTCGCCAACCGCATATTCTATTTCTTTCCTCTTCAGGTCGGCATAAGATTTCTGTCTGTCTGAGGCAACCTTCAGATTGGCTTTGATTAGTTTTACTTTATCCTAAGTTTGTTTCACCAGGTCTGGCCCTACCAGTTTATCTTTACCCAATTCAGTCCAGCACACTGGAGTTCTACATTTTCTCTCATACAGTGCTTCATACGGGGCCATTTGGATGCTAACTTAGTAGCTATTGTTGTATGCAAATTCTGCCAGTGGGAGGTATCTATCTCAACTTCCCTCAAACTCAATGACACAACTCCTCAGCATATCCTCAACGACCTGACATATATTTCATGTTATTATTATCATTTCAGTTCAATATTTGTATTAGTTCAATTGGTTTCAATTGTTTACCTGGATTACTCTTTCTAATTTCCCATTCATCTGAGGATGGAAAGCTGTGCGAAAGTGGAGTTGTATACCCAAGGATTCATGCAACTTCTTCCAAAATCTCAATGTAAACCTTGGGTCTTGATCAGATATGATGGAAAGTGGAATTCCATGCAGTCTAACTATCTTACTGGTATACAATTCTGCTAACTTCTCCAGCGAGTAATCAGTTCTAACTGGCAGAAAGTGTGCTGACTTTGTCAATCTATCTACTATCACCCATACTGCATCATGCTTCTTCTGGGTGAGAGGTAGACTACTTACAAAATCCATGGTGACCCGATCCCATTTCCATTTAGGTATGCGCATAGGCTGTAGCAAACCCGATGGAACTTGATGTTCTGCCTTGACTTGCTGACATGTCAAGCATTTAGTCACATAGTCAGCTATGTCCTTCTTCATACCATGCCACCAATACTGAAGCTTCAGATCATGATACATTTTTGTACTTCCTGGATGCATAGCATAAACACTAGTATGTGCCTCTTTCAGAATATTGGCTTTCAATTCCCCATTATTTAGTACACACACTCTTCCTTTATAGTACAGACACCCATCTGTTTTTACCCCATAGTCAGTTGTCTTCCCTTCTGAGATTTTATTCAAAATAACCTTTAGCTTCTCATCTGCCTTTTGCCCATCTAAAATCTGCTGTAGCAAGTTTGGCCTCACTTGCAACTCAGCCAAAATAGCTCTATCTCGAGCCAAAGATAGACGAGCATTCAATGATCTCAAAGCTGTGATGGATTTTTTGCTCAAAGCATCAGCAACTACATTTGCCTTACCAGGATGGTAGTCAATCACACAATCATAGTCCTTCAGGAACTCAATCCATCTCCTCTGTCTGAGGTTGAACACCTTCTGGGTTGGCAAGTATTTCAGACTTTTGTGGTTTGTGTAAATGTAGCACTTTACACCATACAAGTAGTACCTCCATATCTTCAATGCGAAGATAATTGCTGCAAGTTCTAGATCATGGGTGGGGTAATTCTGTTCATGTGGCCTTAGCTGCCTGGAAGCATAAGCGACCACCTTCCCCTCTTGCATCAATACACACCCTAACCCATTATGAGAGGCATCACTGTAGACCACAAAGTCCTTTCCCGATACTGGCTGTGTTAACATTGGTGCCTCAGTCAACATAGCCTTCAACTTCTCAAAACTGGTCTGACACTGGTCATTCCAGTCAAATCTGCATTCTTGTGTAACAACTTGGTCATTGGAGCAGCTATTAAAGAAAATGCCTTCACAAATCTTCTGTAATACCGAGCTAGCCCCAAGAAACTTCTGACCTCAGTTGTATTTCTAGGAGGCTTCCATTCCATCACTACTTCTATTTTCTTGGGATCCACTCTAATCCCATCATCTGACACTATGTGTCCAAGGAATGCAATCTCATTCAACCAGAAGTCACACTTGGACAACTTAGCATACAGCTTTTTTTCTCTCAGGGTTTGCAGAACAATCCTTAAATGCTCATCATGTTCTTCCCTGGTCTTGGAATACACCAAAATATCATCAATAAAGACCACTACGAACCGATCTAAGTATGGATGAAAGATACAGTTCATAAGGTCCATAAATATCGCTGGTGCATTTGTTAGGCCAAAGGGCATCACCAGGAACTCATAATGCCCATACCGGCTCCTGAATGCAGTCTTTGGCACATCTTCATCCTTCACCCTCAATTGATGATACCCTGATCTGAGATCAATTTTTGAAAATACTCCAGCTCCCTTCAACTGATCAAACAGATCATCAATTCTAGGCAACGGATATTTGTTCTTCACTGTCACTTTATTCAACTGCCGGTAATCGATGCACAACCTCTAAATCCCATCCTTCTTTTTCACAAATAGCACTGGAGCTCCCCATGGTGACACACTGGGGTGTATGAACCCCTTATCCAGTAACTCCTGTAACTAGATTTTCAGTTCCTTCAAGTCTATGGGTGCCATCCTATAAGGAGCAATAGAGATTGGTGCTGTACCCGGCAGTATCTCAATAGCTTCGACTTCCCTTTCTGGTGGCAAGCCAAGCAATTCTTCAGGAAACACATCAGGGAAGTCTCTTACTGTGGGTATGTCACACAGATTTAGCTTAGCCTGCCTAGTATCCACCACATGTGCTAGGTAGGCTTCACAGCCTTTTCTCATCAGTTTTCTTGCAACTGTGGCTAAGATGACATTAGACAAGAAATTTGTCCTTTCCCCCACAACTGTAATCTCATTAACCTCAGGAGTTTTTAAAGAAATCCTCTTCAGTTTACAATCAACCATTGCTTGATGACATGACAACCAGTCCATTCCCAAAATCACGTCAAACTCATGGAAAAGCAACTCAATCAGGTCTGCCAATAATTCATACCCCTGAATCCTTAACGGGCAACCCTTGTACACTTTGTTGACCACTACACTGTGGCCCAATGGATTAGTGACAGAATGTCTTAGTCACTCTCTCCTACTAGTATCCCCCTTTCTATGGGTAGGTTGATGCAGATGTATGAATGAGTAGATCTTGGATCTACCAATACATGCACAGATATATTATAGAGGGAGAACGTACCCCTGATAACGTCTGGGGCATCTTGCTCCTCTTGAGCTCTCATGGCATAGGCTCTGGCAGGTGGTCTGCCCTAAGGCCTCTCTACTGGCTCAGATGCAGGCCTCTGTGATGGTCCCACTACCTCAGATTTACCAGATTTCCTACCCCTTTGTGGTACAGGAGTAGGTCTGTCTGCTTGTGTTGGAGCAGTTGTAGCAGTTTTGCGTGGATAGTTCCTCAATTGATGCTCTGTCGACCCACACCTTAAATAGGCACCCGTCACTCTCCAACACTCCCCCTTATGCCACTTCAGGCAATGTGGACATGCAAAAGATGCTGGGGCTGGTCCCCTGAACCCCGTTCCTGGAGAGCTGCCCACTGATGGTGTGGACTGACCTCTCCTAGGGGTGAACTGTGGCCTGGGCCCCTAGGACTGACCCTGACCTTGAGGTTGACCTGAAATCTATGCAGGTAGACCTTTGAACTTCTTTCCTGGTGCAGGAGATGAGCTAGACTGACCCGGGCCCCTCTTCTACTGTCTCTCTCTTCTGGTCTGCTCACTTATTCTAACCTTTTCAACTTTTATAGTAGCTTCCACTAACTTGGTGAAGTCTGTGATTTCCAAGGCAGTGATCATGATCTTTATATTATCATTTAATCCCTCTTCAAATCTCTTACACCTTTCAGCCTCATTAGGGACTAGCTCCCTTCCGTAGTGGTTCAGTCTGACAAATTCCTTTTCATACTTTGCCACTGTCAGCTGTCTCTACCTCAGGTTAATAAACCCTCTTCTTCTCTCTTCCAGGTATACATTACCCACATATTTCTTCTTGAATTCTGAGAGGAAGAAGTCCCATTTTATTACTTCTGGCTGGAATTCACTAGACACTGTATCCCGCCATTGATAGGCATCATTTTGCAATAGAGATACAGCAGCTTCTAGATTTTGTTCTGGAGTGCAGTGGAGTTGTTTTAGAACTCTCCCTGTTCTGTTCAACCAATTTTCGACTGCAATAGAATCATCTTCTCTCTTGCCAAAGAAATCCACTACTCCAAATTTTCTCAGTCTTTCCAGGTGTGATTTCTGCTGTGGAGGTGGTGGTGGTGGTGGCATTACCCCAGCCATTTGTCTGAAGAATTTGGCCATTTGTTAGAACATGGCTTACGGAGGCTGAGCAGGCTCTGCTAGAGCAGGTTCTCCCCTACCCCCAGTCTCAACTGCTGCAGGTGGAGCATGACTCTCCACTTCCTCCTCAACTGCCCTCTAAGATGTGGGGTCCATATCCTATTCAAAATAACAAAGACAAACATATCTGCATTAGTGTCACCTCGACTCTTACAAATGCAATGCATGGTATAGACTCGATCTAGGCCCAGAAATGCCTAAACCGTGCTTTGATACCATTAAATATGACACCCCTTACCCGTCTACAGTATAGCCGAGTAAGATATGTCACACAGTGTACCGGAACACCCTATTTTATCTCAATCATTTTATTCTTCCTTAATTTATTTTTATCATAGTTATGAAGTATAATTTGTGAAATATAATTCATTTAAGTCATTTATTGAAATTATAACTTATTTGAGGTTCCGCAAATTTTATAGAAAATTCGGCAGAGTGCCGGCTAAAAATGGAGAAAACAGTTCTTCGGAACCTGAGAAAAACACTTCCAAAAATTCTCACTCAATCCCAAACTCCATTTCATCATCAAAATCTCAATTTTTCTCAAATATACTCCATTTTCTCATTCATTCATTTCATATGAAATTCATATAAAAGTCATAAATAAAAATTCACTTGTTCATTCATAAACACAATTTCCATTATTTACATCAATACCAAAATACATTACATAAGTCTTGATTACACATGAGAAAATAAAAGTTAATTACAAAATACTAAAATAAAACCTAGTGTCCTACCAATGCACTGATGACGGTGAGGTGACACGGATACTATGCAGAGCTGCAGATGATTTCACCCAGTCTGTGGTCTACTGGACTCTCTATCGGTCTCTCCAGAACCTACGTGTGGCAAAAGCAACGCGCTAAGCAATAATGCTTAGTGGTGCCAATAATAGAATAAAAAGAAATAACAGAAAATAAATATGCAGTGCATGTTCTGATGTCTTATGCAAACAATTTTTTGATCATTATTGATAATCTTATTTATTATGTACTTATTATATTCATAATTTCATTAAATTTATTCACCTTCATTTTTTGGTTGCCCAAGTAACCTATACTGGACGACTGGACTGGATAAACGGGTAAACTGGCACTGGGCATCTAGTACCTCGGGCCGTCACACCATTGGTCACATATGCATCTCTCGGTGTGCAACAGTACAGCTAATAAGCTGTAATAACATTAGGCATAAGGCCAAGTATCAACACAATGTCAGAATGGCTAAAAACTATGAAATCACAAAATGACATAATGCCATGTGCAGTACTGCTAACTAAACCCTATTGGCATGCCAACCTATCCAAACCAATCTTGCTAGGTATACTAGGGCATGTTACACTTTTAAATTATACAATTCTTGAAATTTAAGTTTAAGTGTTACTATTTATTTCATTAGTCAACTAAAATGTTGACTTTTGCATAGACAATAGGTACATTGGTTTTAATACTCCCAACATACCACATTTTTCATTCTAAAATTATTGGTATTGGTTGCCAATACCATTTCTAAGCTTAGTGTTAATTATTCAAAATTTTCAGATTTCAAGCCTTATATTTACTGTTCCATTGGTCATTTGTATAATAGGAATTTGGCAAAATTATCTTCATGAAAGTTGTTCCTTATTTTGTCTAGTTATATTTCCTTTTTTGAATTACTCTATTTGGAGTTTTGTAACTCAAGTTATGGCCTAAACACTATAACTGGCCGGATTGGACAGAATCCAAAATTCTAGGCAAAACTGATTCTGCCAGATTTGGTAACCTAAGTTTGGTTGGCAATTTGACTAGGTTATGGTCAGAATTTGGATTTGTGTTCTTCATGAAAGTTGTAGGTATATGTCTCAGCTTTCTGCTGGTAACATTTCAGATCAATTGGACCTTTATACACTAATTTATGACCAAATGAATAAATACTGTTCATTTGTTCATTTTGCCCAGGCAGAATACAAGTCACCCGGATTAGGGCAATTTTAAGGCCAATTTGGTTTGGTTTTCTGGGCAGAGTTTTTCACCAAAGTGGTGCCATTATGTGTCTAGTTTCATGTCCAATTGGCCTTGCACCAATTGACCTCTACAATTCCATTTATAACTGCCCAAACTTGCTGGACTCATGCTCAGTCCTGCAGGTCAGCCAAGGCAGCTCACCCATACACAAATGCCAAGCCTCAACTCACTTCATTTCCTCATCATACACATTCAAATGGTCACAAATTGACCATTACAAGGTTAATGAACCATCACATGAGCAAACCCTAGAATTGTTCAAGTGTCCAATTTTTTTTCATTTCATACATGCACAATTCTTGCATTTCACTTACTTAATTATGTTCAATACCCCATCCACTACCAAAGGCTACTCATAACCATTTTTCTACCAAGAAAAATCATCAAACCCTAGCTAACCCTAGCTGCCAAAAATTGTAAGTTGCACACACACACTTGTTTGCTTTATTTCCTTATATTTCCTACACAATTCATGCCATTGAACATGAATTAAAGCAAAAGGAGTAAGAGTTGGACACTAACCTTGATTTAGCTAATTCCCAAAGCTTGAGAACTCTTCTTTTTCTCTTTCTTTTTGCTGCCCAAGACTTGCTCTAGGTGTAAGGGTAAATATTTGTGAAGGAAAGCTAGGGTTTTGGGGTGATTTGGGTGGTAAACTCAAGCTTGGTGAAGCTTTAATAGTGGAAGGGAGAAGGGAGGGCTACGGATGGAAGAAGAAAGGAAAAAGAAATCTGATTTTTTTTTTCTTTTATTTCTGCCCATTTAACTCATTTTAAGTGAGTTATAGCCATGTGTCACCATGTGATTGGGTGGAGGCACACTAATGACATCATGTGATGTCATAATATCTTATTTAATTCATTTTCTTTTTTTCTACTCAATTTTAATTTAATTTGTAGCGATATTTATTCATATTTTATGTCACATTAATTATTTACTTAACTGGACAAGTTGGCAAAAAATCATCTCTGAAGACAAAATGACCAAAATGCCCTCCGTTTAGCTTATTGAGCCAAAATCATCTGTACCGATTGAAAAATTTTTCTAAGTATTTTCTTGGCATTCTAATACCATAGGAACCTCAATGACCCTTCTCTTGTCACACCCCTGCTTAGGGGGCCCCAGCTCAAGCCCCTCTAGTGAGCCTTCTTGCCAGCGTACCCTTCTAGAGGCCGGACCTGCGACTCACAAGATACTGTCCGCTTTGTGGAATTAAATCCCTTCGCTTCTGCAGAGCTAGGATTCGAACCCTTATCACTCACGGGTTTGCTTCGCCTCTCACCAATTGAGCTACAACTCAATTGGTGAGAGGCGAAGCAAACCCGTGAGTGATAAGGGTTCGAATCCTAGCTCTGCAGAAGCGAAGGGATTTAATTCCACAAAGCGGACAGAGGATTCGAACCCTTATCACTCACGGGTTTGCTTCGCCTCTCACCAATTGAGCTACAGCTCAATTGGTGAGAGGCAGAACTCAAGTGATAAGGGTTCAATCTAACTCGCAGAGCGAAGGGATTTAATTCCACAGCGGAATGCCTTGTGAGTCGCAGTCCGGCCTCTGAAGTACGCTGGCAAGAAGGCTCACTAGAGGCTTGAGTCGCCCTGCCGGGTGTGACAATAAAAGGCGCCTTTATTGTCACACCCGGCAGGGCCCCACTCAAGCCCTCTATGGGTGGCCTTCTTGCGCGCATTCTTCAGAGGCCTGACTGCGACACACAAGGTCCTGTCCGCTTTGTGGAATTAAATCCCTTCGCTTCTGCAGAGCTAGGATTCGAACCCTTATCACTCACGGTTTTGCTTCGCCTCTCACCAATTGAGGACTGACTCACAATTGTCGCTTTGTGGAATTAATCCTGCAGCTAGGATTCGAACCCTTATCACTCACGGTTTTGCTGCTCTCACCAATTGAGGCACCTCAATTGGTGAGAGGCTACAAAACCGTGAGTGATAAGGGTTCGAATCCTAGCTCGCAGGCAAGGGATTTAATTCCACAAAGCGGACAGTACCTTGTGAGTCGCAGGTCCGGCCTCTAGAAGGGTACGCTGGCAAGAAGGCCACCCATAGAGGGGCTTGAGCTGAGGCCCCCTAAGCCGGGGTGTGACATGAGTTCTTTCTTAGCTTCTTACTGCTCAACACAAGAGTATGCTCTAAGCATAGGAAAGGGTAAGGGCATTAGGTCAACAAAGATAAATCATAGGATATTAGTAGATAGAAAAAGTGTAAAAAGGAAGGTTAAAATAGTGGGTCCAAAAGTAACAAGAGAGATAGCCTGAATGTTAGTGGAAGCACTAGTTAGAGTGGTATAAAAACCAATTCTAAGTAACATCGAGGTGTAGATGACTTGGTAGAGACAATAAAAAGATACATTTCCGATATTACAATCAGGTCAAGAAAGAGAATAGAGTTAAAAAGTAAAATGGTCAAAGTTCAAATTTGGGTAAGATAAAAAGGAGTTAGCTCAAAAACAAACTGAAAGGTTCAAATTATAATAAGATTAGGAAGAGTAGAGTCAAGATACAGAGAAGGCAAAATGCAGTTCTAGGAAAGTTAAACAAGGTAAATAAAAAAGTAAGGATAGAGAGCTTAGAAAAGGACAACATTAGGGAAAACCTTTGTCAAGGTATGGAACTCAGAAGTGCATAACTCCTAGCAGGTTATAATTGATGCAATGTTAGGAGCTTGAACCTAGAGCTCAGAGTTGTAGGATTTGGATTAGACTTCATCTGTTTTCTGTCCCTAAAGTAGAATAAGGGGCAATGGGATAAGAACCCTTTAGATTATTGACAATATGAGGAAAGTTAAGTAAAGTATGCAACCAAAGCAAGTAGTAGTTATAGGGTGTGCAATGGTAGCTTGAACTATCCTATTAGGCAGAGAAGTAAAGTCAGTAGGTAGTAAATTGAATAAAAGTCAACCTAATGGATTCAATTATGCCTGATGAGAAAAGAATAAGGGATAATGACACATAGGCTTTAGGTGGACTATTGAGATAATGAGAAGGTTGTTAAAGATTTGTTATGAATGTTAGGGGAATGTCTTTAGTGTGATCAACAGGGTCACTTTTCAATAAAGCAATAATGACAGAACAACAGTAGGGTTAGAAAGGGAAGTGACGGGTATAGGTGGTTGTAAGTCATTAGGAAGTTCAATGATCAAAATAATGATTATAGGTAAGGGTGGAGTTTGTGTTGGAAGGATCTAGTAGTGAGAGATATCTTTCAGAATATAGTAAAAGTTAGGGGCACAATATGAATGATGATAGGTATAAAATATAGATCGAGTATAAGCAAAGTTAATAAATTATAAAATGTTTTTTTAGGTAGGAGGGTGGTACAATAGAGGGCTGGTGCAACTGATACCTTATGGGTAGAGCACAATTTTTGCAATGAGATGATAAAATTTGAAGAAAAAGACCAAGAGACATGGGTTAAACATTATTATATGAAATCATATGTAGTTCACTGTAGGAGGATATTTCTCCTTCTCTTCAAGTTTAGTAAGTGCTTTTGGCTTTAGAGGGTTGTGTAAGGAACAGAGGCTGGGTCGAGGTGACCCAGTTATTTGAGAGTTTGGTAAGCACCAGTTCATACATGATCTCTTGATATAAGAATGACGGTAAGTGCATACCTAATGTTAAGGATGGATGGACGATTAGGGTAATTATCGGAGTTAGACGAAATTAGTTATCAGGGCTTGTAGCCCTTTTGAACTATAAGCTGGAGGGAGTGCTATCTATGGATGAGATTCAATGGATGAAACTTTCACTGATGGATAAATTTAAGGCTAAAATTTGAAAAGTTGTGGGCAATAAATGTGGCTATATCAAGGAGAGTGAACACATGAAATATCTTGTATAGGATTGTAGTACAACACATATTTCCCACTGTCATGTTAGTTTTGATGGAACTTATAGGTTAAGGAGCCCCTAACTAACAATAATGAGTAATTTTCTACAAAGGATAGTAGGGAATAATAATGTTCAAATGGTCAAGTAGGGGAAGGAGGAACAATTGGAACTTTTCATGGTGAATTGCATGTGTTGTAGAGCACAAGTAATAGGTCAACACTACAGTGTTATATAACATGAATGATGTATTTGTAGGAACAAATCGTAGTGCTAAATTTTTAAAAGTAGTGAAGCTAGTAATCATGTTAGACTAAGATATAAATAAAGGCTCAAATTTGATAATGGGACGGACATCTTCAAAGGAAGAGGCACAAAGGTGAAAAAGGAGAACTTATGGAAAATGATAGGTTGAGAGAGTAGTGGAGCCTTAATCTAAGTGCCAATGTGTTGCAAAGTATGTAAAATAGTAAGGAGATTTCAGGTTGAAGTTAAAAAAAAGAAAACTCATTCTAGAGGAATAGAAAATGATAAAGTCATGCTAACTAAGTTATTCTGGAATACATAGACTTTTGTTAGGTTAGAGAAAAGACCCAGTCCACTTTCCAATATTGATAGATTGCATATGGATGTTCGGCATTTGGATGGAGTTCTATGCAGCTGATTACATAAGACAGGCAGGAGTTGGTACATTGACCTCTTTGTAAAAAGTAGACTAGAAGCTCATAATATCACAGAACTAAGAAGTACAGGTGCTTTTATCATGGAGAAAAGTCTTGCTAATACTTCAATGGCCAAATAGGATCAACAATGACTTTCGATAAGGTGCATGTAATGGTAGTTATTTCAGAAGGGCACTTTATGAGGCATTATATAGTAGGAAGTGTAGATCCCCTCTATGTTAGATAAAAGTTGGAGATGTGAGAGTATATGATTTAGATTTGGTGCAGTATACTTCAGATATGGTTCCTTTGATTGGGGAACGTTTAAAGACAGTTTTCAGTAGGCAAAAGAGTTATGCAGATCTAAGGTGGAAAGATGTAGAATTTGCAATGGGTGACTATGTGTTCCTAAAGGTCTCCCTTATGAAGGGAGTCATGAGGTTTCGAAAGAAAGGCAAACTGGCACCCCAATACATAGGGCCTTTTGAGATCACAGACAGAGTAGGAGCAGTTGCCTACTGGCTAGAGTTACCACCGAGCCTTTCTCATGTCCACTCAATGTTCCACATCTCCATGCTTAGAAAGTACATTCCTGATCCTTCTCATGTGCTGTAGCCAAATACGGTGGAGTTGGATGAGGACTTGATGTTCGAGGAGCAACATATTGCCATAGTGGATTATCAGATAAGACAACTTCGATCATAGCAGATCCCTATGGTTAAGGTTCTGTGAAGGAGTCAGTTAGTGGAAGAATGTGAAAGAACGGAAGCGTGAAAAATACAAGTTTATACCATTGAATTCAAAAAATTTTCACCTAGGGTCACATGCATCATGCAAGATTTATTTTTAATTTCAAAATCAAGTAATTTAGTCCTTGAGATTTGACAAATCTACAATTTAGTCCCTGCCATTAGAATTTCAATTAAGTTACTGTTAATTCTAGAAAAAATGATCAAAATACCTGTAACTCTATTTTCAATCTGAAAAAAATTTAGTCCTTAAGATTTTATTTTATTGAAAATTTAATCCCTAAAATTTGGTTAAACGTACAAATTAGTCCCAATAGACCAATCAATTTAGTCCTTGACATTTTAATAAATCTATAAGTTAGTCCCTACCATTACAATTATGGTTAATTCCCCATTAAATTTTGCAAAAATATCAAGATGCTTTTAACACTATTTTTAATCTAAAAACAATTTAGTACTTGAAGATTTATTTTAATAATTGCATCCATATTCATTTTTTTCTTTTATATATATATATATATATATATATATATATATATATATATATATATATATATATATATATATATATAAATTATTAAAATAATAATGACAAATAGAATTTTACAAATTTAATAGGTCTAATTTATAAATAGTTATAATATTTAAGGATAAATTTGTAAGTTATGTGGATGATTTTTCAATTAACCAAAATTTTTAAGAATCTTAAAGTAATTAATTCATATTTTAATAATTTAAGTTTAAAATTTTTTAATTTAATGGGACCCATATTTTAAAAATATAAGGACTAAATTGTTAATAAATTAAAACCTCAAGGACTAAATTATTAAGAAAATAAAACCTTAGAGAATAAATTATTTTCGAATTAAAAATAAAGATAAATGTATTTTGGTTATTTTTGCTAAAACCAAGGGTAACTTTACAGAATTCTATTAGCAAGGATTAAATTATAAGTTTTGTCAAATCTCAAATGCTAAATTGATTAGTTTTTAAAATATAGAGACTAAGTTGTAAGTTTTATCAAATCTCAAAAATTAAATTATTGTTTACTCTATAAAATTTTGTTAATGATAAAATTTTTAATTAATTATATTTTTATTTCAAATGTTAATAAATAGATAGGTTGAATAATATATTATTTTTTAAATGATGAAAAATAAAATAGAAAAAATGTCACGTGATGATATTTGAATTACCGTTATTAAAATTCTTTTATATATATATATATTAAAAAATAATTCACTCTTTTATAATATGACAAAAATTTGGTTGAAAAAATTATTATTAGTAATGTTTTATAATTTTTAAAATTGTAAAAGAATTGTATCTATATCATGAGGTGTGACGAAATTTTTACGCTGGTTGCTTAAACTATAGGGGAATTAAACTCATGAGCCATACTATGAAGTTGTGGGAGAGAGTTGTGGAACATCGACTACGTCATGACACTTCTATCTCTCTCAATCAATTTGGTTTCATGCCAGGTCGTTCAACTATGGAAGCGATCTTTCTCATTAGAAGCTTAATGGAGATATATAAAGATGTGAAAAAAGATCTACACATGGTTTTTATCGATTTGGAGAAGGTTTATGATAGTGTTTCAAGAGATGTCTTATGGTGTAACACCCCAAAATTTTATTATTTATGAGTATTTTTGGTATTTTAATTTTATTTGAATTTTAGGAATTTTTCTTGAGATTTTTCGGATTTTAAAAATCGGGTTCGATTTTCCGAAAATATAAACTTTGATGATTTTTAAAAATCAATTTAAAGACCACGTGGCAAAACTAAAAATATATTTGGAGTCTACGTATTTTTCTGAGTTTTACGGAATTTTTTCAGAATTTTTGGACCTCGTTTTCGGTCCCGAGGCAAAGTAAAAATTCAAAATTTTATATTTGAATCGAACCGGCCGAATCGAACCGGACCGGATCGGACCGGTCGAATCGGACCGGTCTCTTCTCTTTTTCTTCCTCCCGCGCGCGACGCCTCTCTCTCTCTCTCGCTTTCTCTCTCTCCGCCCTAGTCATTCACCAACCAGACAGCGCCGCCTACCAGCCCAAATGGCCGGCCACGCTAAACGGCCGGAACGCCGCGAACGTCCCTCGCTGCGCCGCTTCGACTTCCTCGGCCAAATCCGGCCGATCCGGCCACCAATTGGACCGGGTCTTGTGTCCAAAATCATCTACTCGGCGAGAGCTTTCCATAGACACCAAGAACGCCGAAATCCATCGAGCGGATTGTCCGATTTTTGCTCGGGAAGATTTTAGCCCATTTCGACTTTTGGGCTAGATTTCTCGAAAACCGTGAATCCCACGAGGAAACCGAGGCCACCAGCACGCTCCATTCGTCGAGAGCTTCGCAACGACATAAATTTCAAATTTTTTCGACACCGTTTTTCGGTGGGTCCCACGGAACTTCGCAGTGTATTTTCGAGCATTAAATGAGCTTAGAAAATTCTGAAAAATTTATGTACTAACCCCCGTGTTATGGGCTTCGTGTAGGTATCCTCGATTCGCGGAAATTCGACAGTTGATCGGGTCTGCAAAATTCCGGCCAGACAGACCCGTTACCGGAAAAGTCTCCGAATTGGGCCGAGGTTTTGGCTAGCCCCCCATTGTCAGACGTCCCGAGCGCGTCCCCGAAGTCGGAATCGGCAAAGGTAAACCCGAACCTAGTTTTTACGTAATTTTCTAGTGCTTAAATAGGATTAAAAATCCATAAAATATTTGTGGTAGCTTAGAAAATTACGATTCTTTTTGCAATAGTTTAATAATATTGCTAAGGACCGCAGGGCAAAGTTTTAGAATTTTTAGAGCTTGTTTGGTCGGGCTTTTGCAAAATGATCAATAATAAGGACTAAATTGAAATTTTGCGTATTGTGATGGATGATTGATTTGATGGGCCCAGGAGGGGCTGTGTGATATGATTGAACTGTTGATATATGGATTGTGAATATAGAAGTGCGTTTTTAGCCCTTTTGCAGGTTGGGTAGGTCCTAGGTATAGGGAGACTCACGATTTTCTGCACGACTTAGGACGACTTGATATTTTTCTTTGTTTGTATTGAGTCAAATTTATTAAATAGATGTAATGTAATTGTCGTGAGCCTGACCTTTCTTCCTCCGCCACCACACAGAATTTGTCGTCAAGTTTGTGAGTAGAATATTAATTTTAATTGTAATTTAGATATGTTTATATGTTCAGGATGCCCATGAATCACTTATATGCATTTAATTATGTAGTTATACTCTAGGAACGATTTATGATGAATTGATAAATGTTAAAGTGCCATGTATGTTTTTGTGGTAATTTGGAGCAGTGTACGTGCGTTGGCGTGCGTGTGATGTGGTGTGGACTATGGATAGGACGGGTAGACACGGCTTGAGTTCTTCGCTGGGACCCGGTCCTTCGGGGTAGACACGGCTTGAGTTCTTCACTGGGACCCCGATTTGGTATTTAAGTGGAAGTCCGAAATGAGTTCTTCACGCACAAAGTTGGATTTAAGAGAGTTGTATAGGGATCACCCCATATATTATGATTGATGTTACAGGGTGCGTGAGTGCTCCAAATTACCTTTTTGATGTTATGATGTGAAAATGATGTGGATGTTGCATTTCACTCTACAGGGTGCATTAGTTTTAGATAGTTATAGAGATTATGGTTAAAATTGATATTTTACTCTCTGAGTCGAACGCTCACTCCTGTTCAAAAATTTTTACAGGCCACAGGAGGATATTTTGTTCTGGGTTAACCTGCTTTTCTACTTCGCAGGTTGTTTATTAATATTTGTGTAATTTTAATTACTCCTAGAATTTCCGCATGTGTTAGCAGTAATTATTTGAATTTGGTCTGTAATATTATTATCATGATGGACCTGTAAACTTAATATTCTATGTCTGTTTTGATGGATTGGATGAGGGAGCTGAGCTCCCGTTTATTATTATGTTGATGAGTATGTGGAGGGTGAGCTGAGCTCCCCAATTGACTATATATTGTGTTTACAGGTCGGGTGAGTCGAAAACTCCCCGTTGGAAAGTCCATTTTATGGCCTGACTGGCCCATTTGTTTTCTTGATATTGGGCCCAAATGGGCCTTAGAGTTGGGTTAATGAACAGTTAGGCTTACTACGGGCCTCGGGGGCTTTAAGCTGGCCCAGGTCCTAGTGCCGGTCCGGCCCATAGGTTGGGTCGTGACAAATGTGGTATCAGAGCTTAGGCTCCAGATTCCTAGGGAAAAGTTGTCTAAGTGTTGGGAAGAGTCTACTAGGAGTCACATGCGGAAAAATAGGGTTCACCTTCGTCTTGCATTGTCGTCTTTGCTTCTAGTTTCTGCTTCATATATTGTGTGTAAATATGAGTCTATAGAGCTGTGTAATGTACAGTTTTGAATTTTGTGGGCTAATGTCATGAATTTCGTGAAAATGCGTAGAAGGTGAGAGCCGCCATCGCACTGTAACTGCATGTGCCCGACGAGGTGTCGGCACAGATGAGGCGCCGCCCAGGAGGCGGGTAGGAGGCCTAGAGTCGCTCAAGTAGAGGAGCACCAACCCCAAAGACAGAATGGGCCTTTATGGCACAGGGTCCCATGGACCCAATGGCAGCTACTCTAGCTGGTCTGCAGAGAACCATCGACATGATGGCTCAGTATATGGTCCATCCTCCACAGCAGCAGCAGTCCACCGCACCAAGAGAGGAATCTTACAAACAGATCATAAATTTCAAGAAGTTGGTGCCTGGTACCTATGATGTGTCAGACGATGCATATCGGTTTTTGGATTCCTGCAGACAGGCAGGAACAGAATTACAGTTGACTGATAGAAGATTGATAGAGTGTATGCAGCACGTCATGGGGCCCATGCCTAGACAATGGATGAATGACTACGTGTTACCCCGGATGGAGGGTTTGACATGGGCTCAGTTTGTGGAACTGTTCATCAATCGGTTTGTGCCAGAAAGCTTCAGAGATCAGAAACAGTGGGCCTTTGAGGCCCTAAGACAGAATGGCAGGTCTGTAGATGAATATGCTACAGAATTTCTGGAATTGAGCAGATATGCCCCTACAGCAGTAGCTACAGAAACTATGAAGGTGAAGAGGTTCCTAAAGGGGCTTGACAGGAGATATGCAAACCTGGCCATGATGTCTGATCAGTCTTTTGATGTGGTGGTTGATCGAGCCAGACAGATTGAGATTAGCTATGCTGTGGATGACAGCGGGAGAGCAAAGAAAAACAGAGCAGAGGGTTCTTCAGGTGTTCCCCACATGGGTACTACGGATAGTGGTGGCCAAACTACTTACAGAGGAAGAAGCAGGAATAAGAGGAGTGGTTTTAGACACAAATCCCGAGGGTTCAGACCAGGGTACGGATCCAGCAGTGGTAACAGTTCAGGGTACGGCAGTTCTGGCTCTGGTTCAGGATCCTCTTTAGCACCGTGTGCACAGTGTGGAAGAGCACATTCAGGACCTTGTTTGATGGGGTCAGGAGTATGCTTCAGGTGTGGCCAACCAGGTCACTTTGCTAGAGAATGCCCCGTTTTCAGTGAGCCACAGATGGGGTCACAGGGTTCTGTTGCTAATGTTCCTCGCCAGTTGTATCCGGGTACTTCCAACATGGCAGGCAGTCAGTTCAGTGGCCAACAGGGCCGAGGATAAGGGGGACGTGGATTTGGAGGCAGATCAGGAGGTAGAAGTCAGTATCAAGGTTCTGCCACTCAGGGTAGGGGTCAAGCTCGGGTTTTCACCCTGACCCACCAGGATGCTCAGGCTTCCAATGCAGTTGTGGCAGGTATTCTTCTGGTCTGTTCTTATGAGGCTCGTGTTTTGATAGATCCGGGTGCTACGCACTCATTTGTCTCCCCTGTGTTTGCCATGAGGTTGGGTAGAAACCCTACAACTTTAGTGCCCTTTGTCAGTAGCTACCCCACTTAGTGACAACATAGATGTAGACATGGTATTTCCGGGTAGCCCAGTGGTAGTGGATGGAAAGATCCTCCCAGCAGACTTGGTTCCTCTACCAGTAATGGATTTCGATGTAATCTTGGGGATGGATTGGTTGGCAACTCATTATGCCACCTTAGACTGCAGGAACAAAAAGGTATACTTCCACATACCTGGTGTGGAAGAGTTTAGCTTTGATGGTGACAGGAGCGTGGCTCCATATAATTTGGTGTCAGCAATTAGTGCCAGAAAAATGTTGAGGCGTGGATGCCAAGGGTATTTGGCATTGGTGAGAGATACATCTGTAGAAGGTGTCAGCATGGAAAACGTTCCTGTTGTCAGAGAATTCATGGATGTCTTCTCGAGGAGCTTCGGGGTTGCCACCAGGAAGGGAAATAGAGTTTTGCATTGATGTTGTGCCGGGTACAAACCCCATATCGATGCCACCTTACAGGATGGCACCAGCAGAATTGAAAGAGCTGAAGGAGCAACTACAGGAGCTTTTGGACAAGGGTTTCGTACGTCCGAGCACTTCACCCTGGGGTTTTCCTGTTCTATTTGTGAGAAAGAAGGATGGGTCATTGAGGTTGTGTATCGACTACAGACAGCTGAACAAGGTGACTGTGAAGAACAAGTATCCACTTCCTCGGATCGATGATCTGTTTGATCAGCTCCAAGGAGCTAGATTCTTTTCCAAGATAGACCTGCGGTCAGGCTACCATCAATTGAGAATCAGGAATGAGGACGTGTCCAAAACGGCTTTCAGAACAAGATATGGTCATTATGAGTTCTTGGTGATGTCTTTTGGACTCACTAATGCACCAGCAGCCTTCATGGACTTGATGAACAGGGTGTTCAAGCCATTTTTGGACCGTTTTGTCATCGTATTCATAGATGACATTCTGGTATACTCTCGGACCGAGGAAGAACACGTGTGGCACTTGAGGATGGTGTTGCAGACCTTGAGGGAGCACCAGCTATACGCCAAATTTTCGAAATGTGAATTTTGGCTAGAAAGCATCTCATTCTTGGGACACGTGGTTTCTAGTGACGGTATTCAAGTGGATCCCAAGAAAATTGAAGCTGTAACTGATTGGCTTAGGCCTACAACAGTCACAGAGGTGCGAAGTTTTCTAGGTTTAGCTGGCTACTATAGGCGTTTTGTGCAAGATTTCTCTAGGATAGCGGCTCCCCTAACTAAGTTGACCAGGAAGAATGTTCCATTCATTTGGACAGATGACTGTGAGGTGAGTTTCCAGAAGCTTAAGGAGTGTCTAACCACTGCCCCTGTGTTGACACTACCTGTGAGTGGTGAAGGATACACCGTGTATTGTGACGCCTCTAGAGTTGGCCTAGGGTGTGTTTTGATGCAGAATGGAAAGGTAGTGGCTTATGCTTCAAGGCAGCTGAAGAGGCATGAGCAGAACTACCCCACCCATGATTTGGAAATGGCGGCTGTAGTCTTTGCACTAAAAATCTGGAGACACTACCTGTATGGTGAAGTGTGCGAGATATACACCGACCACAAGAGTTTAAAGTACATCTTCCAACAGAGGGACTTGAACTTGAGACAGAGAAGATGGATGGAGCTTCTGAAAGACTATGATTGCACCATCCAGTACCACCCTGGAAAGGCCAATGTTGTGGCAGATGCCTTGAGCAGAAAATCTTCCGCGCTTGGCGCACATTTCAAAGAGAGAATAGACCATTGATTCAGAGGTACATGAGCCGATGGATCAAGGTTTAATCCTAGATCTTTCGGATGAGGGAGTATTGTTGGCTCACTTTTCGTGAGGCCGACTTGAGGGACAGAGTTAGAGTTTCCCAGCACAGAGACCAACAAATGAAGAAGATTATAGAAAGATTACAGCAATATGAAGGTGGTGAGTTTGGATTTGCCAATGATGACGCCCTAGTGCAAGGTTCTAGGATATGTGTGCCGATGTGGACAACCTCAGGAATGAAATCATGCGAGAGGCACACTACACACTGTACAGTGTCCATACAGTTTCCACCAAGATGTACCATGATGTGAAAGATAGCTAGTGGTGGAATGGCATGAAGAGGGACATCGCAGACTTTGTGTCCATGTGCTTGACTTGTCAGAAGGTGAAGTTTGAACACTGAGACCGTCGTGAAGCTGCAAGAGCTCCCTATCCCGTAATGGAAGTGGGAAATGATCACTATGGATTTTGTGGTGGGTTGCCTCGTACCACTTGAGGATATGATTCGATATGGGTAATTGTAGACCGCTTGACCAAATCGGCTCACTTCTTACTCAGAAGACTACATACTGTGGCACAGTATGCCGGCTCTACATTCGAGAAATAGTCGATTGCATGGAGTTCCGCCCATAATATCCGATGAGGGCCCCATTCACTTCTCGGTTTTGGAGAAAGTTGCAGGAGGCACTTGGCACACAATTGAACTTCAAGATGCCTTTCCACCCTCGCATGCATTGACGATGCGAAAGGACAATCAAACATCGAAGACATGCTTCGCATGAGTGTCTTGGATTTTGGAGGTCAATGGGATGAGCAGCTAGCTTTGGTGGAGTTTGCCTATAACAACAGTTATCACTCCAGCATAGGGATGGCACCCTATGAGGCATTATATGGAAGAAAGTGTAGGTCTCCTCTGTGTTGGACAGAAATGGGGGAAGCAAGGGTGCATGATGTAGACCTAGTGCAGTACACTTCAGAGGTAGTTCCTTTAATCGAGAACGATCGAGGCGGCTTTCGAGAGATAGAAGAGTTACGCAGACCCCAGACGGAGGGATGTGGAGTTTGCAGTGGGCGACTATGTATTCCTGAAGGTATCTCCAATGAAGGGAGTCATGAGATTCGAAAAGAAGGGCAAGTTGGCACCTCGGTATATTAGACCTTTTGAGGTTACGGATAGAGTTGGAGCAGTTGCCTACCGGTTGGAGCTACCACCCAACCTTTCTCACGTTCATCCCGTGTTTCACATCTCCATGCTCAGGAAATACATTCCCGATCCTTCTCATGTACTGCAGCCGGATGTGATAGAGCTAAAGGAGAATTTAACATTTGAGGAGCAACCTGTAGCCATAGTGGACTACCAAGTAAGACAGCTAAGATCCAAACAGATCCCTATGGTTAAGGTTTTGTGGAGGAGTCAGTCGGTGGAAGAGTGCACCTGGGAATCAGAACGGGACATGCGTAGCAAGTACCCTTACTTGTTCAATGTATAATCATGTACTTTATTCTGCCTTGTGTAAAAATTCGAGGACGAATTTTCTGTAAGGGGGGAAGAATGTAACACCCCAAAATTTTATTATTTATGAGTATTTTTGGTATTTTAATTTTATTTGAATTTTAGGAATTTTTCTTGAGATTTTTCGGATTTTAAAAATCGGGTTCGATTTTCCGAAAACATAAACTTTGATGATTTTTAAAAATCAATTTAAAGACCACGTGGCAAAACTAAAAATATATTTGGAGTCTACGTATTTTTCTGAGTTTTACGAAATTTTTTCGGAATTTTTGGACCTCGTTTTCGGTCCCGAGGCAGAGTAAAAATTCAAAATTTTGTATTTCGAATCGAACCGGCCGAATCGAACCGGACCGGATCGGACCGGTCGAACCAGACCGGTCTCTTCTCTTTTTCTTCCTCCCGCGCGCGACGCCCTCTCCTCTCTTCTCTCTCGTTTCTCTCTCCTCTCCACCTAGCGCCCGCCAATGCAGCCAATGACCAGCGGCCACGCGCCAATGGCGGCCACGCCACCCAACGGCGGAAACGCCCGCGAACGCCCTCACGCGCGCGCTGCGACTTCGGCAACCTCGGCCGATCCGGCCACCAATTGGACCGGGTCTTGTGTCCAAAATCATCTACTCGGCGAGAGCTTTCCATAGACACCAAGAACGCCGAAATCCATCGAGCGGATTGTCCAATTTTTGCTCGGGAAGATTTTAGCCCATTTCGACTTTTGGGCTAGATTTCTCGAAAACCGTGAATCCCACGAGGAAACTGAGGCCACCAGCACGCTCCATTCGTCGAGAGCTTCGCAACGACATAAATTTCGAATTTTTTCGACACCGTTTTTCGGTGGGTCCCACGGAACTTCGCAGTGTATTTTCGAGCATTAAATGAGCTTAGAAAATTCTGAAAAATTTATGTACTAACCCCCGTGTTATGGGCTTCGTGTAGGTATCCTCGATTCGCGGAAATTCGGCGATTGATCGGTGCAAAATTTCGGCGAGCACTGGACGTTCTGGAAAAGTCTCCGAATTGGGCCGAGGTTTTGGCTAGCCCCCCATTGTCAGACGTCCCGAGCGCGTCCCCGAAGTCGGAATCGGCAAAGGTAAACCCGAACCTAGTTTTTACGTAATTTTCTAGTGCTTAAATAGGATTAAAAATCCATAAAATATTCGTGGTAGCTTAGAAAATTACGATTCTTTTTGCAATAGCTTAGTAATATTGCTAAGGACCGCGGGGCAAAGTTTTATAATTTTTAGAGCTTGTTTGGGCAGTTTTTGCAAAAATGATCAATAATAAGGACTAAATTGAAATTTTGCGTATTGTGATGGATGATTGATTTGATGGGCCCAGGAGGGGCTGTGTGATATGATTGAACTGTTGATATATGGATTGTGAATATAGAAGTGCGTTTTTAGCCCTTTTGCAGGTTGGGTAGGTCCTAGGAATAGGGGAGACTCTGCCGGATTTTCGGCACGACTTAGGACGTACTTGATATTTTTCTTTGTTTGTATTGAGTCAAATTTATTAAATAGATGTAATGTAATTGTCAGGTGAGCAGATGACCTTCTTCCTCCGCCACCGCCACAGTAATTTGTCGTCAAGTTTGTGAGTAGAATATTAATTTTAATTGTAATTTCGATATTATTATATGTTCAGCATGCCCATGCATCACTTATATGCATATATTTATGTAGTTAAACTCTAGGCACAATTTTTGATGCATTGATAAATGTTAAAGTGCCATGTATGTTTTTGTGGTAATTTGGAGCAGTGTGCGTGCGTTGGAGTGCGTGTGATGTGGTGTGGACTATGGATAGGACGGGTAGACACGGCTTGAGTTCTTCGCTGGGACCCGGTCCTTCGGGGTAGACACGGCTTGAGTTCTTCGCTGGGACCACGATTTGGTATTTAAGTGGAATTCCGAGCTGAGTTCTTGGCACGCACTGGTTGGATTTAAGAGAGTCAGATAGGATCACTCCCATATATTATGATTGATGTTACAGGGTGCGTGAGTGCTCCAAATTACCTTTTTGATGTTATGATATGAAAATGATGTGGATGTTGCATTTCACTCTACAGGGTACATTAGTTTTAGATAGTTATAGAGATTATGGTTAAAATTGATATTTTACTCTCTGAGTCGAACGCTCACTCCTGTTCAAAAATTTTTACAGGCCACAGGAGGATATTTTGTTCTGGGTTAACCTGCTTTTCTACTTCGCAGGTTGTTTATTAATATTTGTGTAATTTTAATTACTCCTAGAATTTCCGCATGTGTTAGCAGTAATTATTTGAATTTGGTCTGTAATATTATTATCATGATGGACCTGTAAACTTAATATTCTATGTCTGTTTTGATGGATTGGATGAGGGAGCTGAGCTCCCGTTTATTATTATGTTGATGAGTATGTGGAGGGTGAGCTGAGCTCCCCAATTGACTATATATTGTGTTTACAGGTCGGGTGAGTCGAAAACTCCCCGTTGGAAAGTCCATTTTATGGCCGGACTCTGTCCGTTTGTTTTCTTGATATTGGGCCCAAATGGGCCTTAGAGTTGGGTTAATGAACAGTTAGGCTTACTACGGGCCTCGGGGGCTTTAAGCTGGCCCAGGTCCTAGTGCCGGTCCGGCCCATAGGTTGGGTCGTGACATATGGAGAGTGTTAGAACAAAAAAATGTATCTATTAGGTACATACAAGTGTTGACAGATATGTATGAAGGAGCAACTACTATTGTGCGTACAGTGGGAGGGGACACAAGAGATTTTCCTATCTCAATTGGATTACTCCAAGGTTCAGCTATAAGCCCTTACTTTTTACATTAATTTTAGATGAATTAACAAAACATATACAAGAGAGTATCCCTTGGTGCATTATGTTTACAGATTATATAGTTCTGATTGATGAGACGCGAGAAGGAATCAATAGAAAGTTAGAGCTTTGGAGAAGTACTCTAGAGTCAAGGGATTTTAAGTTTAGTAGAATGAAGACAAAATACATGCATTGCAAGTTCAGTGAAGGCCGAACTGGTGATAGGGAAGGAGTTAGTTTGGATGGAGTGGTACTACCCCAAAGTAATCACTTTAAATATCTCGACTCAATCCTTCAACTAGATGAGGGATGTGAGGAGGAAGTTAGTCATTGGATTAAAGCCGGATGGTTGAAGTGGAGAAGTGCCACAGAAGTTTTATGTGACCACAAAATTCTCAATAAGTTGAAAGTAAAATTTTACTGTACAGCCATACGACCGGCCATGTTATATAGTAGTGAGTGTTGAGCACTGAAGGAGTTGTATGTGTCTAAGATAAGAGTTGCGAAGATGAGAATGTTAAGGTGGATGAGTGGTCATACTAGACTAGATAAAGTCCGTAATGAAAGTATTAGAGAAAAGGTAGGAGTGGTGCCAATTGAGGATAAGTTGAGAGTAGGAAGATTGAGGTGGTTTGGTCATGTGAAGCGTAGACATACGGAGGCTTCAGTTAGACAAGTATAACACATTAGGTTAGAGGATTAAAAAAAAAAGGGTAGACATAAATTGACTTGGAGGATAGTAGTACAATATGATCCAGAAGCATTACACATTTCCAAGAATTTAACCCAAAATCGTTTAGAATGGAGAAAGAGAATCTATATACCCGACCCCAAATGAATTTTAGATAATTATTTTTTTAGAAATAATATTTTAGTAGTTAAAATTTAAAAATATTTAAATAAAAAATTAATATTTAATATAAGAAGTTAATTTTTTATAAAAAAAATAAATATAAAAAATAAGTTATATCATGTGGTACTTCTTTTCGCACTCTATTAAGAGAGGTGGCATATTTTTGTAAAGTTATTTTTTTTCCTCAATAAAAAATAAAAATTGAATTAAATTATTATATAATCACATCACATTTATTTTGTTTTTTAAGTTTTTTAAAATAATTTTTTTAGCTAAATATTCACTAACTATATTTACAACATGAGAATATAAAAAAATTAAATTAAATTCATGCAAATTTATATTTTCTAATACATAAGAGTTGCGTCCTTTTGATTTTGACGTATTGTTTAGACCAAAGAGTTTCACTTAATCAACTTTTTTTTTTCTTATTGTAATTTTAATATACAAATTTTTTTTAATACAATTGAAATTAATATTTAGTTAATGATCCTAAATAAATACATATTTTCTTCAGATTTTTATTTTTTATATATATAATATTTTTATTATTTTTCATAAAATCGAATAAACAATTTCACACCTGAATTTTCTTAAAAACATTTTATGACATCCTCAATTTTTAAAATATCTCTTAACATGCCTCAATTTCTATAAAGTGAAATTAAAATACCCTTAAAATGAGTATAAATTCCATTCACGCTTATATCGTAATTTGCTGACTGAAAATGTAAGGGGAATTTTAATTTCATTTTTACACATGAAAACATTTACATTAAACGTTTTAAAAATTTAAAATATAATCAAAATTTTTAGAAAAATTTAAAAATGAACTTATTTATTCAACCTTTTTCATATTAAACTTAGGATATCATGTTCTAATTTAAAAAAATAACTGCATATTATGTTCCAATTTGAAAAATAATTGTATCAATTAATCTTATTTTTTGCTATTAACTAAGTTTTAACTATCCTAACATTGGAAAGTTTTAGAGAATGCTTATAGTTCTCATGTATAATCAAATTTGTTGATTTGATATTATTAATATTAAATTTAATATCCAACTAATAAATTAGAATTCAATTAACAAGAAACAGAGGAAATTTAGTTTAAAAAATATTTTCTTAAAATGAGTTATTTAATCAGAAATTCATAACAAATATTAAATGATATACGCAAGAATACTTCTACATAAATAATCGATAAGGTGATAGATAAGAAATTACTCTAATGGGCAACCTTGGTGATTTCGCTATATCTGCAACTATTCTATTCTAACTTTTAGTTTCAGCATCTCACGATAATCTTTAACTTTTGTAATTCTGCTCATGGTTGAGGGGAAAAAAATGGCAGTCGGGCAACAACCAGCTCTCATTCGACTTTAAACAATAACAGCTTACAATACATCCCATTTGTCAGCCACAGCCTCACAAATCCTTGAGATACACCAGGCAGCGCTCAGCGGATATCCAGAAACTGGTGGGAAAAAAATTAAGCCAGAAATGAACTGGTCGGAATGCAAATAATATATATATATATATATATATATATATATATATATATATATATATATATATATGGATGGTACAATCTTAAGTGAAGTTGATGCTATCAGATAAATATCCCCATGACATGAAAAGCAAATTTCTAATGAAAATAATGAAATCACTGCCCAAATCCCATGCATATTAGTGAACATACCAAACCATGTTAATTAATGGATTCTCAACATGAATTGTATGCCAACATCCAGGACAACTTTGTATAATTGTGCTCCAAAAAGCTACAAAAGATTGTGATGTAGGAAAAGAAAAATAAGCTCAGTTAGTTTTCCTATTTTAAGTTGGTTGGTTTTGGTTTTGGTTTTTTGGTTTCTTATTTTAAAAAGGATTCTTATTCCTCTTAGTTATTTTTTTGTTTAGGGTCTTCACTTCCTTTTCTCAGCAGATTTAGGATTCCACATGAAATATAAAAGCATGTCTTTCTGTTATTTTGTATCAGACTTCAAAATTTTACTAAGAACAGAGAATCAATACCCAGTTTCAGAGTTCCTTATGTTTAGAAAATCAGTGTTTGCTAATTTTCTTTAGCAATTCACTGCATATGTTGGCATCAGAGCAGGAATATCTGATGTGGCAGACGAAGTAGGACACAACCAGCCTATTGCTCAAGAACAAGGGCTGTCACAGCTGCAGGCTATGGAACAGAGATTCAAAGTGACAAATGGAGGAAATCTGCAACAGGCTGGATGCAATTAGGATGGGTGATAATGAGTGCAGAAGATGGAGGAAGAGGAGAACAAGAATATGCTCACAACCCATCTGCTGCTCAACGTAATCCAGCAGGCTGTAGACCAACTGTTAGCAATGATGAATTTGATCAAGAAAATGGTGGCTACGCTCAGGTTGTTGGAACTCGTGGTAATAAGAGACAAAAGACTTGGCGAGAACATGGAGAGAATAGACAAAATCAGTGGGAACCTTAAGAATTCCGTTTGAAAGTTTATATCCCAACTTTTAACGGAAACTTTATCATTGAGCAGTGTTATTGAGGTGAGAGGCAACAAGAAACCGTATGGCCTTAGCTGGGGTCTACAAGAATTTATTGATGATTTTGTAGCTCGCACGGCTCAAGGATCTCCAACCAGTACTATATGGGGTACTTTCTCAACGGATTATGAGAGGACATCCAAGTAAGAATCCGTTCGCATGAAATGGACATCCCAGATGGATGTGGCAATGGACATCCCAGATGGATGTGGCAAGGAAAATAGAACGGGAGCTGAAGCTTCAATCAACAGAGATGTTCTTAACCAGAAACGAGGAAGGAGGAATCATGGTTTTAAATAGCGGACATTACATAACAACCATTATGTAAAGGAAAATTGCCCTGCCATTACTGTTATCGTTGTTAAATAACGGGATTTTAAAATTTGGTGCATAACAGCCGTTACTAAAAGGTAAAGGCTATCACCGACTATTACTTAAAGGCCGTAACAGCCTTTATTCTTGTAAGGCAAGTTTTGATATTCACAATACATACATTGCATTAGGTTGATTAGACATCTTGAATGTGGATCAAGTTCATGAATATTCACAATATCTCTTGGTGCACGATGTTTGCAGATAACATAGTTTTGATAGATGAGACACGAGAAGGAGTCAATAGAAAGCTAGAGCTTTGGAAAAGTACTCTAGAGTCAAAGGGCTTTAAATTAAGTAGAACGAAGACAGAATATATACATTGCAAGTTCAGTGAAGGCCGAATTGATGATAGGGAAGGAGTTCATTTGGATAGAGTGGTACTGTCCCAAAGTAATCACTTTAAATATCTCGGCTCAGTCCTTCAAGTAGATGGGGGATGTGAGAAGAATGTTAAGTCATAGGATTAAAGCTGGATGGTTGAAGTTGAGACATGCCACAAGAGTTTTATGTGATCGCAAAATTCCCAATAAGTTGAAAGGAAAATTTTACCGTACAGCCATACGACTGGCCATGTTATATGGTAGAGAGTGTTGGACACTGAAGGAATCGTATATATGTAAAATGAGAGTTGCGAAGATGAGAATGTTAAGGTCAATGAATTGCCATACTAGACTAAATAAAGTCCGTAATGATTATGAGAGAATTAGAGAAAAGGTAGGAGTGGTGCCAATTGAGGATAAGTTGAGAGAAGAGAGATTGAGGTGGCTTGGTCATGTGAAGCATAGACACACGGAGGCTCTTGTTAGACAAGTAGAGCACATTAGGTTAGAGGATAGAAAGAAAAGAAGGAATAAACCTAAATTGACTTGCAGAAGAGTAATACAACATGACCTAGAAGCATTACACATTTCGGAGGATTTAATCCAAAATCATTTAAAGTGGAGAAAGAGAATCTATGTAGCCGACCCCAAATTTTTGGGATAAAAGCTTAATTGAGTTGAATTGAGTTGTAGTGAACTGTTATGCTAAGACAGATAAGAACCAATCATAATGCATAGGGCTATTAAAAATTTCCCCATCTATGGCCAAGAAATCCTGCAACCTTCTCTCCAATAGATTAAAAGTAAGAATAGTACTAATTGTCCCCTAAAATCAATCTACTTGTTTTGGTAATCCAATTGCTAACATTATCCAATTAGGTTTCCATTGCCCATCTTAGCGATAATCTGCACTTGTTGGAAATGGATTGAAACCATAAAATAGAAGAAAAGCTGAATATAATTCAGAAAGCCAACCAAATTAACTCAAATCTAAGTATAACCAGACTTACGAGTCTAAATTCCAGAAATAAGCAAAAGTATTGACAAGAAGACAGGCATGCATGCTATACATTACTTTTCTTGTTAATCAGATATAAAAGCAAGAAAATACTTGATAAGAAAGTGTTACAATTGCATTAAGTCAGCTTTTGATCCATAGCCTTCAACACAGCCAGATCTTGATGGATAAGACTTGGATCTTTACATGAACTAAAAATTGTGAGCCATCAGCTTATGAGATTTAGACTAAGGAACAGGAAAAGTGGGGAGGGAAAAAGCTATCACAAAAGCACGGGCAAAACAAGAATTTTTTGTTTTAATATAAAATGGAAAAATTCACATGCACAATAAGAAAATGCAAATTTTAATAGAAATATAATTACATAAAAGGAAGTAAGTGATCTAGGAAGAACTTACTTGCTATGAAATCATCTATATAATCACAATCAATTTTTCCATGGGCCATTGCACCAACCTGGAATTATAAGGTGAGAGATCAGGCTACAAGTCTCAATGAGAAAGCAAGTGGTATAAAAGCATTTGTTAGTTTTGAACATACCACAAAAACAATATCCACATCATCACTGACTGCAGCTACATACTTGTTCATTTTAACCAGTTTTTCTGAACTATATGAGAACCCTGATGCAAAATCCAGAAAATCTATCATTGCTAGCAAGTAGTAATTGTCCATTAAAGGGAACAGCCGAAAAACTTGAAGCTTACCTATTTTACGAGAGTTGACAGGCAGGTACTGGGTCACAGGATTCTTGATTACACGCAAAAGCTTCTCACGCTTACCAACAGCAGTTATACTCAGTTGCTGAAGCAGCTGCACTGCAAGATTTAATAAGGTAGTAAACAGTAAGAGCACCTCAAAGCAAACAAAAGATCATGACAATCAGCATTATATTTAAGTGACTGGATCAGATTAGCTTAACTTACACATAATTCCAGCAAATCGTTTATATGTCCTTGGTATACGCACATGTGGTTTAACTTCAAAAAGAACACCCTTATCTGTTTTCACATACACAGCTCGCAACCTCCCAGCCTTATTTACTGGACTATCTAATATTGATAGGAGAGCCTGGCATCATCATCAACAATCATAACATAAGAAACAAAATTAATTTGAAATGAGGTTTTAACATGGCAAAAAAAATTTCCTTGTCATCCCTATTCCAAAATGATTTCTTCCTTTCAGAAATAACATATCATTAACTTTAGCCTCCACCTGGTTTGTTTGCGCTTTCTAAAATGCACTTTTTACTGATTTTGATTTTGCTTAAAAACAAATGTAAGAATAAGAAAGTATAACACTTCATAAGAGAGAGAGAGAGAGAGAGAGAGAGAGAGAATTATTGATTTATATTTCAATAAATTGTTTGCTTTTATTGCATGTTTAACAAATTTCGCTTTTTGGATTTTGCTCAGAAAAAGAAAAGCAAGCTAACCAAAAGAAGCCTCAGTTATTAAGGCAACTCACATCATTGACCAACATTTATACTGTGTCTATAACCAAATAAAACCGAGACCAATAATGGTTCTAAACTGGGACTTAAAGAAAAATCATTGGCGGCAAACAATAGCAATGAATCCTAAAATGCACTAACCTGATAAACAATATCAGGCCTATAATCAGCTGGATTTTTGTTATTTTTCCGCAAGAAATTTGCATGATCGTCAGAATTCAAAATCTGGTAACTCTGCACGAAGAGAACTAATTAGATAGAGTAGAAATCTTGGACAAAAATCTACAATCTTAAGAGCCTAAAGCCATAATTCGACTCCAATTAATGCAATTTACAGTCACACAACTCTAAACATCTATATTCATTTATGCAAAACTTTCATCGACCCAAAAGCATCTATAAGAAAAAAGGACCCCAATGAGCATTACACACCTTTCCAACTTTAGCAACTTCCAAAGAGGCCCTCTCAAGCACAAATATAAGCCCAGGCTTTTTTGTTTTTAAATCACTTGGAACAATTGGGATGCCTGCCATTTCATGTGTTTGCCCTTCTAATTCTTCTTCTTCCTTCCCGCTGGTTTCCATAGCCATTTCTTTTTCTTCAACCATAGCTCTTTTCGCTCTTTCTATGGATTGCTCTTCGGCTTCCACTTCATCTTCCTCTTTATCATATCTCTCCTCTCTCTTCTTCCGCTTCTGCCCCTTTATCCCACATGGCCGTAACATTTCTTCACTTCCCAATAAATTAGCCTTCAACTAGAAAACAAAAAATAATAAATTCAAAGAAATGGGGGAGACCGAGACTACAAGTTCATGAAAACAAATTTTGTGTTCTTTTCTTTTCTTTCTTTGAGTCTCCATCTTGGTATTAAAATTGCAGCAAAATTCACAAGACCAACAAATTAAAACCTCTGTTACTCGCACACAATCTTATGCAAACATAAAGAGAGAGAGAGAGAGAGAGAGAGAGAGAGAGAGAGAATAACCAGATAAGTATGGAGGTTGAACCAAATAGTACAATGGGTAGGGTACCCAGGAATTTCAATTTATCTGAACCCAAACCCGTGAAGAATATAACTACCCATGCCTGTCTCAAACCCAAATGAAATATATATTTCATTACCCCAACCCACACCAAATCCGATAACTAGTAACAGCATACTTCCCTAACCGGCCCAAACCCATTATTTTATTATCCTTTTTGCTGGCAAATAAGGGGGGAAAAAGATAGGAAACCTGAACCTGAAACTATAGAGAAACTTCAATAAAGTGTTGCAAAAGAAAAACTTTTAGAAACAATTAAACATATCACATTAAATATTCACCAAAGTTTATATAATTTAAACAAACATAATACATAAAACATGATAAAAATATTAATCATAGTATATAAATTGTATCAAATATGTCAAATAACAACATATTAAATCACGAATTATAAAACAACAAGTTCATAAATACAACACTAATCTTTTGAAATATTCATGGAAACGTAATCTTTACAACTCTCAGATCGCCGAGAAACAGAGGCAGCCTCACTGTTACCTAATGTTGACATCTCAAAATACCCTAAATTGCAGAAGCCAATGTTAAGCAATTATTACGGAAAAAAATGTTAAGCAATTATAATTATAAGATTATAACTTAAAGAATAAGAAATGGTACTAAATGTTGACATAAATTATCAGCAGCAACCAGCAAGTTCTCAACTTGAAGAAATGATTTGAAGGTGATAGCATCAATCAAGAACAAATGAAATAAAATAAAAAATGGCCTAGCAGAAGAAATGGGTAAAAAAAAAAGTTAGGGAAATAAAAAAGAAAAAATAAACATATTCACAAAAGCAGTATAATTTATAGTTAATAATTTTGAGAAAAATAAAAATGGTTTTTGACAATATAGAACAAAACACATCCCATTTCCGAAATCAATAACCATAGCCTTTGAAGAAAAAAATTTCAATTTCAGGTTTATCTATAAGGTGACTCAAACCCCATGAATCTTGTAATGACCAGAATAACTCAAAATCAGACATGTTTAGACAATATTTAGCAGAAGATATGGAAGATGAACTTACCTCAGCTGAAGAGCAGGGAGGAGCTTGAGATAAGAGGGAGGAGTCGAAGGGACGAGCGGCAAGAAGCAAAGATTTCTGAGCTGCGGCGAGCTTGAGGGTCGTGGGATGGACGAGCTTGATGGGTGAGGAATGACTCGACGAGATTGCGGGGCGATGACAGTGAGGGTATAACCATAGCCTTTGAAGAAAAAAATTTCAATTTCAGGTTTATCTATAAGGTGACTCAAAATTACAAGATTCATGGGGTTCGGAAATGGGATGTGTTTTGTTCTATATTGTCAAAAACCATTTTTATTTTTCTCAAAATTATTAACTATGAATTATACTGCTTTTGTAAATATGTTTATTTTTTCTTTTTTATTTCCCTAACTTTTTTTTTTACCCATTTCTTCTGCTAGGCCATTTTTTATTTTATTTCATTTGTTCTTGATTGGCCGCATGAAGGGACAAAAAAAAAATCTGAGGATTTAGGTTTAGATTTTTTTTGTGAAACGACGTTCTAACGAATGTAGGTTAATTTTTTTTTTTTTTATAATGATTAATATTAATATAGTTTAATTATTTTAATTAATTAAAAAGTTAAATTTTAAATATTTTTTAATTAAATAAAATTAATAATTATAACTTAAATCTATGATATTCTTCCTTAAGCATTTTTCATAATATTAGTTTTATTTTAATTTATTATATATACCTGTAATTTATTTATATATATATAATTTTAAAAAATTTAAATATTAATCAATTAATAAATTTTAAAATATTTATTATTTTGTGTTTTAAGAATATATATTATATAAAAAATTAAAATGACTCTTATAAATTAGTGAAAACTATAAAATGAAGTCATTTATATAATATCAATTTTAGATTGATACTATAAATCTATAATTTATTTATTCTATAATATAATTTTTTTATTTTATTTTTATGTTTTTATATATAAATGTGTGAATGAGTGAATGAATTTTCAAACTAACAAAAAATACCCTTAATCTATATTATTGACATTATTAAAAAAAAATAGGTATTTGTGTGCTGTGAGCGTGTCAGTTTTAGAGAGAAACGAGTATGTCTTCAAATATGGTTTGTGACTAGGTAGGCGGTGGCTGCATGTTGAAGGGACAAAAAAAAATCTGAGGGTTTAGGTTTAGATTTTTCTTGTGAAACGACGTTGTTTTAATGAATGCAGGTCAATTTTATTTTTTTTTTATTTTTATAATGGTTAATATTAATATAGTTTAATTATTTTAATTAATTAAAAAGCTAAATTTTAAATATTTTTTAATTAAACAAAATTAATAATTATAACTTAAATCTATGATATTCTTCATTAAGCATTTTTCATAATATTAGTTTTATTTTAATTTATTGTATATACCCGTAATTTATTTTTATATATATAATTTTAAAAAATTTAAATATTAATCAATTAATAAATTTTAAAATATTTATTATTTTGTGTTTTAAGAATATATATTATATAAAAAATTAAAATGACTCTTATAAATTAGTGAAAACTATAAAATGAAGTCATTTATATAATATCAATTTTAGATTGATACTATAAATCTATAATTTATTTATTCTATAATATAATTTTTTTATATATAAATGTGTGAATGAGTGAATGAATTTTCAAACTAACAAAAAATACCCTTAATCTATATTATTTACATTATTAAAAAAAAATATCAATTACGTTCATATATTTACAAAGACCAATAAATGATAAAATTATATATATAAATTCTAATTAAATGAAATTATGTTTATATAAATAATCAATTTACTAGATCGCAATAAGTTTCTCATTCCTATTACTATAATATCTTCTTTGTTCCGGTCCATGAGTAGAAGAGATCTTTTTTCTTCCATTCCATCTGAATCTTTAACCATCAAGAGTTTGATATATTAGATTCTGATATTGTTAAAATTGAAAATCAATTATATAATTGGAACATCCCAAAAAGAGATTATGCAACCCACACAAATTATTCTACAATTAAAAAAGAAGTTTTATCTATTGTTTTATATATTACAAAATTTCAAGATGATTTAGTAAACAAAAAATTTTTATTATGCATTGATTGTTCAGTTGCTGAAGATGTTTTACAAAAATATGTTAGAAATTTGATTTCGAAATAAGTTTTTGCAAGATGACAAACTCTTTTAGGATGTTTTGATTTTATAATTGAATATATCAAAGGATCTTCTAGCTCTTTACTTGATTTTCTTACACATGAATTTTTACAGGGAAAAGCTTAAGATCAAAATTAATGAGCACTCCTATTAAAAAGAAAATTACAGTTGACGATTATATAAAAAATACTTATGTACCATTACAGCCTTCACCTCCTCCAATTAATTCAAGATTAATTAGACCCACTTCTCCTTCCAATACATCTCTTAAAGAATCCTTTACATTAGTACACAAAGCCTCCAGCTCTAAAGCCTCTTCCTCCTCCCCACAAACAAAATTTGCCTCTAATTACACTGAAGCATTATTAAAAAGCCTAACCTTTAACCCAACCAAGTTTTATACTAAACCTATTGCAAAACACATTACAATCCTAGAACTCAAAATTTTTAATGGAAACTTTAATAACCCAAATTATCCAAACATCATCCAAAACTTATTTCAACCAAACCATTATTTTATCCAAGAAAACCCTTACAAAAATAGAAAATTTTATGAATTAATACTTGTAGATTCCTGCTCTATCAAACCCTTACAAAAGGGCCCATTTTCCCTTTTTCTTCCTCCCTCCTGTGTCGCACTAGGCACCTCCCCTTCCCTCTTCATTTTCTCTCTCCTCTCTCCTCCCCACCACCGACCACTACCTCCCCCTCCTCCCCAGCTCACCGGAACACCACCAGCAACCATCCCCACCGCTGGCTGCAGCCCTAGGAAGCCGAAAAATCGAGTTGAAGTCCCTCCTATGAGCAGCACGACTCTTCAACTTGTAAGGTCGATTATGGTCGATCTGGTCACCAATCGGATTGGGTCCAGTCCCAATCAACCTCTACACTTTGAGAGCTTTCCAAAGACACTAAGAACATAAATTTTTGTCAAGTTATTTGTCCAATTCAAGCCTGGAAAGTTTTAGCCTATTTCCACTTTTGGGCTAGATTTCTCCTAGACTAGGAACTCCACGGAGATTCTGAGATCACCGGCGTGCTCTACTTGGCAAGAGCTTTGCGGTGATATAAATTTCAAAATTTTCTGACATAAAAAATTTGATGGGTCCCATCAACTTCGTAGTATTTTTTTCGAGCCTTTAATAAGTATTATGAGGGTGAGCTGAGCTCCCCAAATGGATATATTTTGTGATTACAGGTCGAGTGAGTCAAGAACTCCTAGTTGGATAATCCAGGTTAAGGTCAGACTCTGTCCGGTTAGTTTCTTGAATTGAGACTTAGAATATGGGCTTCATGGTTGGGCTAAAATAGTTAGGCTTACTATGGGCTTTGGGGGCCTTATACTGACCCAAGTCCTAATGCTGGTCCAACCCATAATTTAGGTCGTGACAAAGTTGGTATCAGAGCTTAGGCTTTAGATTCATGGGAAAGTGTGTAACTAGAGTTGTCATATGTAGAGTATGGGATTCTATTTCGTCTTTTTTTATAATTCCTTGTTTTTAGATTTTGCATTATTCCTTGGAGAGTGTAAGAGTGCTTTAGTTTAGTGGTTCAATTTTTGTGGAGTACATGGTGATGTGAGTTAAAGTTAGCAAATGCGTTAAAGTTTGCCTTAGGAATATGTACTCCAAAAAAATGTTGCGTTTCTATCATAGTAGGGCTAAATGATGTGCCGATCTAATGCAAGGAATGAGTACATAAAGGCGAGCTATGGTAGTATAGTTGCCTTAAATAGGGGTGAGGCTATCACTACTGGCAGTCATCAGTGGATAGCCCCGTCACATTAAGTTTATGCTATTAGTGAGTTTAAGAGAGACAAGAGATTAGGAAACCTAGTCTGTTGAAATGCACCGTAGTAACTATGTAATGTTCTCAATGTTTGTGTTGTAAGCTGCAGATTACAGTATTGACATAGGATTATTGTATAGAACTACGTAGCATCCCTAATGTGTTTCCTAAGGGTGTTTGCAGACAGCCTCTATTTTGATACAGTTATGCCAGAACAGAGTTCTAATTCTACAAAGGAGTTTGGAACTCCTAAATAGGGGTTTAAAACCCTTCAGCTAGAATGTTAAAAGATTATAGTTGGATGGTAACCAGAGTTAATGACTCGGTCACTCTCACATGAGCTAGAGTTATATGAGGAGTTGCTTTAAGATTAGAGGTTTCAGTATAGTCATAAAGTAAAGGTAGCATTCACAGAGTGGGACCATTTGGTCTCAGGTATGGGATCTTAGTTTTGTCATTACAGTGTACTTTTACCTAGAGTTTGATAAAGATAGTACTCTTTGTGTGACAGTGAAATGTAGAGTGTGGTTCTAATTCCTAAAGTAGATTGAAGGTTACGAATACTGTTATAGCCTATGAAAAGATGTTTTAGAAAAGTCTATAGTATAATAAGAAAGCTGATAGCCTTATGTAGTTGTGGCAATGTAGTAGATATGGTACCTCTTTTACCATCAGTTGTGCTGCAGAGTATGGTAATATCCTTCAAGAGAGATAGCAGATTACTACCAATGTTGGTGACCTACAGAATGGCATCCTAGGTGGGATTATAGTATGTGATAGAGAGTTGTTGGCTCTAATGTCCTAGAGGGGTACAAGTTTCACTGTAGGAAACATAAATCATCAAATCATGATGGACATAAAGTCTTTGAATTTAATGATGGGTTTAGGTACCCAGTATCTTAAGTTTTGGCTAATTGAGTGGAAATGGGAAAATAGTATCTTTGTAGATCTCCTCCTCGAGGTAGTAGAGCGTAGCCTGTAGTCTAATAGACAAGAACAAAGATTGCGTAGTGAATGTGTGACTACTAATCCCTAAGTTCTTTCTTAGCTTCTTACTGCTCAACACAAGAGTATGCTCTAAGCATAGGAAAGGGTAAGGGCATTTGGTCAACAAATATAAATCATAGGATATTAGTAGATAGAAAAAGTGTAAAAAGGAAGGTTAAAATAGTGGGTCCAAATGTAACAGGAGAGATAGCCTGAATGTTAGTGGAAGCACTAGTTAGAGTGGTAAAAAAACCAATTCTAAGTAACATCGAGGTGTAGATGACTTGGTAGAGACAATAAAAAGATACATTTCCAATATTACAATCAGGTCAAGAAAGAGAATAGAGTTAAAAAGTAAAATGGTCAAAGTTCAAATTTGGGTAAGATAAAAAGGAGTTAGCTCAAAAACAAACTGAAAGGTTCAAATTATAATAAGATTAGGAAGAGTAGAGTCAAGATACAAAGGAGGCAAAATGCAGTTCTAGGAAAGTTAAACAAGGTAAACAAAAAAGTAAGGATAGAGAGCTTAGAAAAGGACAACATTAGGGAAAACCTTTGTCAAGGTATGGAACCCAGAAGTGCATAACTCCTAGCAGGTTATAATTGATGCAATGTTAGGAGCTTGAACCTAGAGCTCAGAGTTGTAGGATTTGGATTAGACTTCATCTGTTTTCTGTCCCTAAAGTAGAATAAGGGGCAATGGGATAAGAACCCTTTAGATTATTGACAATATGAGGAAAGTTAAGTAAAGTATGCAACCAAAGCAAGTAGTAGTTATAGGGTGTGCAATGGTAGCTTGAACTATCCTATTAGGCAGAGAAGTAAAGTCAGTAGGTAGTAAATTGAATAAAAGTCAACCTAATGGATTCAATTATGCCTGATGAGAAAAGAATAAGGGATAATGACACATAGGCTTTAGGTAGACTATTGAGATAATGAGAAGGTTGTTAAAGATTTGTTATGAATGTTAGGGGAATGTCTTTAGTGTGATCAACAGGGTCACTTTTCAATAAAGCAATAATGACAGAACAACAGTAGGGTTAGAAAGGGAAGTGACGGGTATAGGTGGTTGTAAGTCATTAGGAAGTTCAATGATCAAAATAATGATTATAGGTAAGGGTGGAGTTTGTATTGGAAGGATCTAGTAGTGAGAGATATCTTTCAGAATATAGTAAAAGTTAGGGGCACGATATGAATGATGATAGGTATAAAATATAGATCGAGTATAAGCAAAGTTAATAAATTATAAAATGTTTTTTCAGGTAGGAGGGTGGTACAATAGATGGCTGGTGCAACTGATACCTTATGGGTAGAGCACAATTTTTGCAATGAGATGATAAAATTTGAAGAAAAAGACCAAGAGACATGGGTTAAACATTATTATATGAAATCATATGTAGTTCACTGTAGGAGGATATTTCTCCTTCTCTTCAAGTTTAGTAAGTGCTTTTGGCTTTAGAGGGTTGTGTAAGGAACAGAGGCTGGGTCGAGGTGACCCAGTTATTTGAGAGTTTGGTAAGCACCAGTTCATACACAATCTCTTGATATAAGAATGACGGTAAGTGCATACCTAATGTTAAGGATGGATGGACGATTAGGGTAATTATCGGAGTTAGATGAAATTAGTTACCAGGGCTTGTAGCCCTTTTGAACTATAAGCTGGAGGGAGTGCTATCTATGGATGAGATTCAATGGATGAAACTTTCACTGATGGATAAATTTAAGGCTAAAATTTGAAAAGCTGTGGGCAATAAATGTGGCTATATCAAGGAGAGTGAACACGTGAAATATCTTGTATAGGATTGTAGTACAACACATATTTCCCACTGCCATGTTAGTTTTGATGGAACTTATAGGTTAAGGAGCCCCTAACTAACAATAATGAGTAATTTTCTACAAAGGATAGTAGGGAATAATAATGTTCAAATGGTCAAGTAGGGGAAGGAGGAACAATTGGAACTTTTCATGGTGAATTGCATGTGTTGTAGAGCACAAGTAGTAGGTCAACACTACAGTGTTATATAACATGAATGATGTATTTGTAGGAACAAATCGTAGTGCTAAAATTTTAAAAGTAGTGAAGCTAGTAATCATGTTAGACTAAGATATAAATAAAGGCTCAAATTTGATAATGGGACGGACATCTTCAAAGGAAGAGGCACAAAGGTGAAAAAGGAGAACTTATGGAAAATGATAGGTTAAGAGAGTAGTGGAGCCTTAATCTAAGTGCCAATGTGTTGAAAAGTATGTCAAATAGTAAGGAGATTTCAGGTTGAAGTTAAAAAAAAGAAAACTCATTCTAGAGGAATAGAAAATGATAAAGTCATGCTAACTAAGTTATTCTGGAATACATAGACTTTTGTTAGGTTAGAGAAAAGACCCAGTCCACTTTCCAATATTGATAGATTGCATATGGATGTTCGGCATTTGGATGGAGTTCTATGCAGCTGATTACATAAGACAGGCAGGAGTTGGTACATTGACCTCTTTGTAAAAAGTAGACTAGAAGCTCATAATATCACAGAACTAAGAAGTACAGGTGCTTTTATCATGGAGAAAAGTCTTGCTAATACTTCAATGGCCAAATAGGATCAACAATGACTTTCGATAAGGTGCATGTAATGGTAGTTATTTCAGAAGGGCACTTTATGAGGCATTATATAGTAGGAAGTGTAGATCCCCTCTATGTTAGATAAAAGTTGGAGATGTGAGAGTATATGATTTAGATTTGGTGCAGTCTACTTCAGATATGGTTCCTTTGATTGGGGAACGTTTAAAGACAGTTTTCAGTAGGCAAAAGAGTTATGCAGATCCAAGGTGGAAAGATGTAGAATTTGCAATGGGTGACTATGTGTTCCTAAATGTCTCCCTTATGAAGGGAGTCATGAGGTTTCGAAAGAAAGGCAAACTGGCATCCTAATACATAAGGCCTTTTGAGATCACAGACAGAGTAGGAGCAGTTGCCTACTGGCTAGAGTTACCACCAAGCCTTTCTCATGTCCACTCAATGTTCCACATCTCCATGCTTAGAAAGTACATTCCTGATCCTTCTCATGTGCTGTAGCCAGATACGGTGGAGTTGATGAGGACTTGATGTTCGAGGAGCAACATATTGCCATAGTGGATTATCAGATAAGACAACTTCGATCAAAGCAGATCCCTATGGTTAAGGTTCTGTGAAGGAGTCAGTTAGTGGAAGAATGTGAAAGAACGGAAGCGTGAAAAACACAAGTTTATACCATTGAATTCAAAAATTTTTCACCTAGGGTCACATGCATCATGCAAGATTTATTTTTATCTATTTGATTTCAATGATAAACAACATATTAAAACTCTTTTAATATGTTTTTGGATCTGTATTTGCCATTTAAGATTTTAAAATTAATCAGATTAATTTTAGAACTCTAGATTAAATCAAGAACAAACACACTAACCTCTTGATGCACTGCAGTGTGTTTGCGCCTTTGAGATTCGTCTTCAGGACACCAAATGTTATCCCTCTAGCTTGTCCACACCAAGAACACCTATGGCAGCCCTTGAATAGCTTCTAAAGCTTTTTTTATGAATTAGAAAATCAAGTTCTGCCTTTTAAGAGATTAAAGATGTAAACAGGACACTAGAAACAATTTCTAGCATTTTTAATTCAAGAGATTGATGGCTAATCCGAATTTGGTCATTTTTCAAGTTACCTTACAAGCAGAATTTTGATAAGCTTCCTTCATGAAAGTTGGCACATTTTGTGCCTAGTTTCACCTCCAATTGGTCTCATACCAATTAGAGCCGCACACTTAAGGTTTTAAGCCCAAAACACAAACTGCCCTATTGTATTTTGTTCATACTCATCAAAGGTCACCTTTAACACTTACCAAACTTCACATTCATGCCCATTCTGGTTTGTACCATAATCTAAACATATTTTACCACATATTGTTGATCGTTTTGGAAGCTTACAATCACATTCAACATACACCAATAAGTGCAGAATTTGTCAAACTCAATTACAACAATTTAATCATCTATTCATGCTCATTTACATGTCCAACCTTACACCACCATACATATACCCAAGCTGCCTTAACAACTACTGCAATTCAACATTAATATTCCATAAACCAAACATGAAACAACATCCTTATGGTTCACCAAACCAGGCTGCCGATTCATGCATTTACATTCTATTAATTTCCAAGCTTCAAATTTCAAATACACATTCACATATACTAAGTATACATTACCCAAATAATTTCCTACACACATAAACATTTAATCAATCCTTTAATCTACCATTTACAAGCAAAATAAACTGTCCTCAAAGAATTTCCATGGCTGCCAAAAATAAACATCTCCCCTAGAACATCAAACTCCAAAATTCTTTCTACAATTCAAGTACCCATAACCTCCTTACTAACTTTAATGAAGCACTAACCAAAAACACAAACTTACCACTTTGGAAACTCTTCAAAATCTCTCCAAAACTTGGTATTCTTGCTGCCAATCTACTGCCCAAGGTGTATGGACAACTTTTAGTGAAGAAAGGTGCCAAAAACGAAGCTTAAATCAAGCTTGCATGAAGCTTTCAAGTGGACGACTATGGTGGATCTTCTTTTCACCATTTTCGGCTGAATTTGGGAGCTTGAAGATGAAGTTCAATCTGCTGTCTAAAGGGTGAGTTAGTGGTCCACTTAAATGAGTTAGTGGAGCACTATGTCAAAATTAACTATTAGTTTAATCTTAACTTTCATTTTCCCACATTTAACTCTCCATTTTTACTATTTACATTAGGTACCACTAATTTAATTTTTCATTATATTTTCCAAGTGTAATATCATGTATTTTTAATGGACATTTAGGTCAAAAGACAACTCAGGATGTCAAATGACCACAATGCCCCTGTTCGGGTTGCATTCCCGATTTTTCGGTAACACCGGGTTTTGTCCGTTTTTCGATTTCTCACTTTTCTTTGTACTAATTAATTAATTTTTATTTGATATTTCTAATAGTATTTATACTTCAATAGGTGTTTATTTAAGTCCTAAAAATATTTTTCAGGGTTCGTCGCGGTTCAGGGCTAGTCAACGGTCCACGCCGTGACTTCCCGGTGCGGTCACCCATCGCTAGGGTTCTCGGCTCGTTTAACTTGGTTACATTTCATTGCTATTATTTTTCCTTTATTTTTCTTGTCTTTCCTTTTCTTGTATTTCATTATTCTATGTCTCCTCATCCATATCTAAGTGTAGTTCTAGGCATCCTAGCTGTCCGGACAACACTGGTCACTGGAACAGTAGAACGCACTACCGAACATAGGGGTGTTACAATTCTGACCTCTATTTTAGAAACCTGGTGGCGGTGGCCTATATCCCTGCTATTTATTTATTGGATGATTTTGCAGATTTTGTGAATTGGACCATGAAAATGGGGGTGGTTCCTTCATCCAGGGTTATAAGTATTTAAATAAGGGTTATTGACCTGTCTCTAGTTGAAGTTCCCTCTATTGTTCACATAGTTCAGCTGCTCTATTGAAGGCTCATTGTAATGACTACATTCTAAAGTTGCATAACCTCCCCCACAGCTTTTGCAGTATTGATTGCTTGATCCCACTACGTTGGCCTACATCCTATCAAGTCTTTTGTGAAATTTGGTCAAACTAGGCATTAATCATCTTTGAAGGCATCCAATTCTAGGATCCCTGCTATCTTTCTTACATCTCCCCTCTCGTTTAACCACTTGAAGTTATGGTATGCAACCTTTCCAGTAATTCTAAAGCTTTAGTCATTGTTTTCTCCATGAGGTCCCCTCCTACTGCTGAGTCGACTGAACTCCTTGTGGATGGTAGCGATCCATTATAGAAATTTTGAACAATGAGCCAATCTTTTAGGCCATGGTGTGGACATTCCCTTTGAAGGTCTTTGTATCTCTCCCATGCATCATAGAGTGACTCTCCTTCCTTTTATCTGAAAGTGTTCAGTTCTAGCCTCAATTTTACAGTATTCGCAGGTGGGAAATACCTTGCTACGAAGGCTTGTGAAAGATCCTCCCAAGTGGTGAATGTTCCAGCTGATTGAGAAAGTAGCCACTTTCTTGCCTTATCTTGAAGTGAGAATGGGAATGCTCAGAGTCTAATAGCTTGATCAGTGACCCCATTCATTTTCAAAGTGTCACACAAAGTGAGAAAGCACTGTAGGTGATAATGTGGATCTTCCATGGGTAAGCCTCCAAATTTAGTTTGCTGAATCATTTAAAGCAATGCTAGTTTGAGTTCAAAATTGTTGGCCTCAACTGTAGGCCTAGTAACACTAGATTGGAATCCTTAGATAGTCAGAACTCCATAGTGCCTCAAGGGTCTTGGTCTATTGTTGTTGTTAGCCATGACTAGAGTTTCAAGAATTTCAGGTTCTGGTGCTGGCTCTTGGTTTCTCTTTTCTCTCCTGATGGTTCTTAAAGTTTTGTCTATTTTAGGATCCAATTCAAGCAATTCTTCTTTAGGTTTAGTTGTTCTGGTCATAAATTGAATTTAACAACTTGAAAAAGAAACAAAAGATAAAATCAAATTAACTAATCTAAAATAATGAAAATAAATGTTTAAATCAGCCAAATTGCCTATCGCTTAATATTACTAAATTTCCTAACAACGGTGCCAAAAACATATTTGCTGGTTATACAACCCCACAAGTGCACGAATCGCTAATAAGTAATAAAGTGATAAGTATAGTATCATTTTCATGAGGAATTTATAAGCATAAGTACTAAGCTAGATAGCAATTTTGACTGTTTAAACTATCAAAAGTTATGAGGGAATGAAATTTAAACTAGTGCTGAATAACTATTAGAAACAAAGGAAAATAAATCCGAGAACTTAAAGAGAATTCTTCTTGGGTAGACAATTCCAGAATTAAGATTTCACACCTTAACCCTGTTATGATTTTAACTTTGTTTTATCAATGGAATGAGTGTTGTTACTTTGATGGAAATTAATCCTAAAGTATCCTAGATCCTCTCTCAAGGTATCTAAGGTGTATTTTAATTAATCTGATCAGTCCTAATTAGAATCCCTTAAGGTCTGTGATTAATTATGGAGATTCACAAAGGTCATCGGCCTATCTCTAGATCAGATTTCATAGGTTCAAAATCTTGATTTTCTGATATTAATCTTCTCCTTTTAATTCTTCAATTAATATATTAGATCATAGCTAAGTGGGTACCAACACATAGCATGCATTAAGAACATAAGAAATTGAATCAAAGCTCAAAACTCAATTCCATAAAACTCAATATATATCCATAATAAAAATTAAGAATGCTACTCTCCTAATTCCAGAATTAAAGGAACTACTCACTCATGGTGAGTTTAACAAACATAATGTAATGAAAATAAGAGAGCACAAAACCAATATGAAGAATTAGAACAAAAGAACCGAGAGAAAGATTCTACAACTTTGAACTTGTGGAACTTTGGCTAAAAAATCTCTTCCTTGGTGCGGATGCAATCCTCCTTCAAGACGGCTTGGGAACTAGGGTTTTCTGGAAGTCTTCTCTTAAAGGTTTTCCCTTTTCTCTTTTTTCCTCTCTTCCTTTTCAAAAGAAAATTAATCCCCCCCCCCCCCCTCCTCTCTTATGCTCTTTACTTGCTCTTATTTATATTAGGTGTCCTAGGGTTAAGTTTTAAAATCCTAAGGGCAGTAGAAGTCTGAATGGCATGCCAAAATAAGAGCTAGAATCGAATTAGGAAGCTAGCTACTGCATAGTATATGGCCTGTGTGTCACTACACGGCCTAGGGTATGTAAGTTTCTGGAGTGACTTTGGCTTTTTTTCAAATGGGAGGCAAAAGGTTACATGGGGTATGTGACTTTACACGGGTTAAAGTACATGATCCGTGTACTATCTCCTTCCCTTTAGTTCTTCAAGCTTCGTTAATCAGAAGGTTGCATGGGTCCTTGGATGGTACACGGGGTGATTTACATGACCCGTGTACCGAAGCTTTCTTATGATTTCTTCAATTCTCCCCTGGCAGAAGGTTACACAGGGTCATGGTTGTGTTTACACGACTCGTGTAAATTATATCAGTAACTTACCTTGCTTTCAAGTCCTTCCAAGCTTTTCTTCTTCACTCTTATGCCTTGGATTTCTTTTAGAACACCTGAAAAGGTGTAGAAAATATGAAATTTAGTGAAGATTAGCTAAATTATCAAAAACTAATGAATCTAACAAATATGTATGCAATTATCTACCTAAATGCCATGCAATATAGTACAATTGTGCCCAAAAACATCTATATAATACAAGTGTATCATCTCAATGCATAAAGCTTCTCAATACATGCATTCACCGTCTAAGAAATATTGGGTAGTTGTCAAAAGGATTCTTCATTATCTTCAGGCTATAAAAACTCATGGTTTGCTTATCTGTCCTTCCAGTAACTTCGAACTCCATGCCCATTCAGATGCTGATTTGGCATCCAATGTTGATGATAGAAAGTCTACCAATGGGTATGTGATAAATATGGGCACCATCTTAGTCTTGTGGCTATCTAAAAAGCAAAATACCACAGCAAAGTCCCCTATAGAGTCTGAATGTCATGCCATTAGCACAACCACTACTGAAGTCACTTGGATTCAATCATTAATAAAAGATGTCGGCATATTACCGCCCCAAAACTCTAACACTATATTGTGATAATATTGGCACAACATATCTCACTACTAAGCCCTTTTTCACTCTTTCATGAAACACATTGAAGTAGACTATCACTGTGTTCAAGATCAAGTCACACAAGGCCAACTACAAATCCACAAAGGATCAGCTTGTCGACATTCTAACCAAACCTCTGCCTCATCCACGTCATGAGATTCTATGAGCTAAATTAACAATTATACCCATCCCTGGTTAGAATTGCAAGAGGGTGATCAGGTTTATCATTGTATAATAGTTTTTGTATTTGTATATCTGATTATGTAATAAACGTTAGCTGTTGTATCTTGTAAATATCCTTATGAGTTTAAGTATATCTCAAGCACTGTCAACTATATGCACATAAGTCTATCTTTAGTAATACAAAAACTATCTTTAGATCCATGTCATCACAAAACTCATCAAAATAATTACAATAAGAATAGCCACACTCACGAGTAATTATATGGTAAATCCATGATTCTATGCAGACAGTTTACATGGAATAACAAACCAATTAGATATTGACAAATATTTAAAACGGTTGAGTAATTATTTTTTTTGAAAATACACCATCTGATAGTTTTATTTGATGGGACCCCTTTATATACACTTGTCTATATTCTATTGGCTTGCCATTCCATGTAGAGCATCCTACGTGGAATCACTATTTTATTTTATAATTTCTCCACACTCACACATATAACATACTGATCATAGTAAATATTATAGCTAAAAAATAGAATTTAAGAAAGGTGAATTGAGCTATTTTTTTAATTTTTTGTCCATTGCTTACATGAAAAATCAAGGTTAGACAATCTAAAGTCTATGTAACAAAGATGATTTATGTGCAGCAAATGATCATAGCATTTAGTTCAAATGAGTGTCGCAGTAACAAAGCAATGTCCTCTGTTTTGGCTCTTAAATATAGTAGAATATAATTCTTAAATGCATAGCCAAAGAAATAGAAAATCAAGCTATTTGAAGTATAAAATCAATAAACCAACCATATAAAATATTCACATATCATAATTGCGCATTCCTTAACACAAAGTCTACATTTAACTCAAGGTAAAAGTGTTGAAAATAAAAATGCAAGGGAAGAGAATATCAAACACTTGGATTTATGGATTTATGATGGTTCCATGTCCATTCCTTAAAGATACACTTCAAGAGTTCCTCTCCACTATTCAAATTCTTTTCATGAGTAAGAGTCAAGCTAAATACATTCATAACCTTTCCCTTCGTACTTATCAATAATAAAAAGAATAGTCATTCACTCTTAAGTTTCACTATCGATACTTGACAACCTTTATAAGAACAATTTATATGTTTTGGTTGGTGTTTGAGATATCTCTCATATATTAGAGATCCAAGGAGCACAAAATGCATTGGGAGAATCCTTATTGATAGACCTTGTGAAAGAACCACATTGATACACTTGACACTACATCCAACCAAAAACCTTAAGGTAATAGGTGTATGGGTTATTTCTATTTATATGTTCTCTACTCATCTCATCTCATCTCTTTTTCAAAGGAGGAATTATAACTCACTCACACTTACATTTTTCCCAAAAAATTTCTTCCTTAAATGTAGTCTCTTTTACACTAGGCTTGCTCCCCTTGAAAAGAAGCCTTTTTCTTAAACTAAGTATTTGAGGCATCACAAATAACTCAATTTCTCCACCAAGCCCATCAAGAGCTAGCCATGCTACTATCACTTATGTAAGCATGCGCCTAATAGCCACTTTAAAGCCATCATGTGTACCGAAACCAAAAGTCTTCAATCCATCAATATGCACTTCTCTAGGAGAGTGTCTTACTGCTCAACTAGCCTTCCTTTTACCAAGAGTCAGCAGTTTATAGACTTAACAAAAGTATCCTTTCAACAGTAACCTTTTTATTTTCTCTGATCTTGTGCATCCTTTTGAATTTTTGCACAACCAAGGGATTGACTTACTTTTCTTTATCATGACCCAACCCAATGGGTCGTGACCAGCACTAAGAATTGGATAGGCTTAAGGCCATCAAACAGTAAACTTTAATGTATCCAAAGCCGATAACTAAGCCTAATATAAGGCCTACATAAGCATAAAATACTACAATATAAACTAAGGCAGTCTAGCTCCGCACATACACATATTCATAACCAAATATATAAATGAAGTTGCTAAATCGTTGCTAATTAAATTGTGCTATTTTTTTTTATTGCTAAAATTAGCAATGAAATTATGTCCATTACTAAACTCCATTGTTATTATGTTACTAAATTGTGCGCTAACCATTTACCATAAAAATTAGCAATGAAATTTGTTTATTACTAATCCATTACTAATTTTAATATATGAATTTTATTTCTATTCCGTTACTAATTAGCGATAGATTAAGTTCGTTATTAATTTTTGTTACTAAATTGTATATTTAAATAATAACTTTTATTTAAATATTCTCAAATATCAACTACTAAAATCTTATAAAAAAAAGGTTAATTGCCAAAAAAAAAGTTTGTTAATTTTACAATTAAAACCTAAAGTTTGCATAATTGCCAATTAAACCATCTTGTTTGATTGATTTCTCAAATTGACTCGACCATCAATAAACCGTTAGTATGTAGTGCTTGGGAGGTAATTGTAATAGCTTTTATTTTGACTATTTTAGTTAGGGGCTACACTTTATAAGCTTGTTAATAACTGATATTAATGGACAATTATTAAGGAGAATCATTGTACTTTGTTCCAGTGGTTTAATCCACTGTCCGGAGAATGAGCTACTGATACATTTGCTTAAACAAAGAAATATTCTTCAGGAGAAAGTTATAGAATTAGCAACAAAATTATTGAAAAAGATGCAACTCAGTGAATATTGTGATTAAAATGATACATTAATTAATGATTTGCAGAGCAAAGTTAAATTATTAATAAAGACAAAAAAAAAATATAACAGAATTTGATTTATAATTTCTTATTTGTTGAAATATACTAATAGTTTATTGACAGTTAAGTCAATTTGAGACATTAATCAAACATAAGAGAGTAACAATTATACAAATTTTAAGATTTAATTACAAAAATTGAAAAACTTTTTTTTTTTGCAGTTAACCCTTTTTTTTGTAAGATTTTAGTAGTTTAAATTTAAGATTATTTAAATAAAAGTTATTATTTAATATTAATTTTTATATGAAAAATATAAAAATAAACATAAAAAAGTGGCGTGCCACAAGTAAACTTTTTAAACCCTCTCATTATACTAATTGGAACACTCTTACAAAACTATTTTTAATGCTTAGCTTTAATATGCGAATGTATTATATTTTATATATCATATTTTCATAATCATATTACAAAATTGGATAAAGTACAATTTAGCCACTGAGATCTAATAAAACTTACAACTTAGTCCATTTAATTTCAAAATCAAGTAATTTAGTCCTTGAGATTTGACAAATCTACAATTTAGTCCCTGCCATTAGAATTTCAATTAAGTTACTGTTAATTCTAGAAAAAATGATCAAAATACCTATAACTCTATTTTCAATCTGAAAAAAATTTAGTCCTTAAGATTTTATTTTATTGAAAATTTAATCCCTAAAATTTGGTTAAACGTACAAATTAGTCCCAATAGACCAATCAATTTAGTCCTTGACATTTTAATAAATCTATAAGTTAGTCCCTACCATTACAATTATGGTTAATTCCCCATTAAATTTTGCAAAAATATCAAGATGCTTTTAACACTATTTTTAATCTAAAAACAATTTAGTACTTGAAGATTTATTTTAATAATTGCATCCATATTCATTTTTTTCTTTTATATATATATATATATATATATATATATATATATATATATATATATATATATATATATATTATTAAAATAATAATGACAAATAGAATTTTACAAATTTAATAGGTCTAATTTATTAATAGTTATAATATTTAAGGATAAATTTGTAAGTTATGTGGATAATTTTTCAATTAACCAAAATTTTTAAGAATCTTAAAGTAATTAATTCATATTTTAATAATTTAAATTTAAAATTTTTTAATTTAATGGGACCCATATTTTAAAAATATAAGGACTAAATTGTTAATAAATTAAAACCTCAAGGACTAAATTATTAAGAAAATAAAACCTTAGAGAATAAATTATTTTCGAATTAAAAATAAAGATAAATGTATTTTGGTTATTTTTGCTAAAACCAAGGGTAACTTTACAGAATTCTATTAGCAAGGATTAAATTATAAGTTTTGTCAAATCTCAAATGCTAAATTGATTAGTTTTTAAAATATAGAGACTAAGTTGTAAGTTTTATCAAATCTCAAGAATTAAATTATTGTTTACTCTATAAAATTTTGTTAATGATAAAATTTTTAATTAATTATATTTTTATTTCAAATGTTAATAAATAGATAGGTTGAATAATATATTATTTTTTAAATGATGAAAAATAAAATAGAAAAAATGTCACGTGATGATATTTGAATTACTGTTATTAAAATTCTTTTATATATATATATATATATTAAAAAATAATTCACTCTTTTATAATATGACAAAAATTTGGTTGAAAAAATTATTATTAGTAATGTTTTATAATTTTTAAAATTGTAAAAGAATTGTATCTATATCATAAGGTGTGACGAAATTTTTACGCTGGTTGCTTAAACTATAGGGGAATTAAACTCATGAGCCATACTATGAAGTTGTGGGAGAGAGTTGTGGAACATCGACTACGTCATGACACTTCTATCTCTCTCAATCAATTTGGTTTCATGCCAGGTCGTTCAACTATGGAAGCGATCTTTCTCATTAGAAGCTTAATGGAGAAATATAAAGATGTGAAGAAAGATCTACACATGGTTTTTATCGATTTGGAGAAGGTTTATGATAGTGTTTCAAGAGATGTCTTATGGAGAGTGTTAGAACAAAAAAATGTATCTATTAGGTACATACAAGTGTTTAAAGATATGTATGAAGGAGCAACTACTATTGTGCGTACAGTGGGAGGGGACACAAGAGATTTTCCTATCTCAATTGGATTACTCCAAGGTTCAGCTATAAGCCCTTACTTTTTACATTAATTTTAGATGAATTAACAAAACATATACAAGAGAGTATCCCTTGGTGCATTATGTTTACAGATTATATAGTTCCGATAGATGAGACGCGAGAATGAGTCAATAGAAAGTTAGAGCCTTAGAGAAGTACTCTAGAGTCAAAGGATTTTAAGTTAAGTAGAATGAAGACAGAATACATGAATTGCAAGTTCAGTGAAGGCCGAACTGGTGATAGGGAAGGAGTTAGTTTGGATGGAGTGGTACTGCCCCAAAGTAATCACTTTAAATATCTCGATTCAATCCTTCAACTAGATGAGGGATGTGAGGAGGAAGTTAGTCATAGGATTAAAGCCGGATGGTTGAAGTGGAGAAGTGCCACAGAAGTTTTATGTGACCACAAAATTCTCAATAAGTTGAAAGTAAAATTTTACTGTACAGCCATACGACCGGCCATGTTATATGGTAGTGAGTGTTGAGCACTGAAGGAGTCGTATGTGTCTAAGATAAGAGTTGCGAAGATGAGAATGTTAAGGTGGATGAGTGGTCATACTAGACTAGATAAAGTCCGTAATGAAAGTATTAAAGAAAAGGTAGGAGTGGTGCCAATTGAGGATAAGTTGAGAGTAGGAAGATTGAGGTGGTTTGGTCATGTGAAGCGTAGACATACGGAGGCTTCAGTTAGACAAGTATAACACATTAGGTTAGAGGATTAAAAAAAAAAGGGTAGACCTAAATTGACTTGGAGGATAGTAGTACAATATGACCCAGAAGCATTACACATTTCCAAGAATTTAACCCAAAATCATTTAGAATGGAGAAAGAGAATCTACATACCCGACCCCAAATGAATTTTAGATAATTATTTTTTTAGAAATAATATTTTAGTAGTTAAAATTTAAAAATATTTAAATAAAAAATTAATATTTAATATAAGAAGTTAATTTTTTATAAAAAAAATAAATATAAAAAATAAGTTATATCATGTGGTACTTCTTTTCGCACTCTATTAAGAGAGGTGGCATATTTTTGTAAAGTTATTTTTATGCCTCAGTAAAAAATAAAAATTGAATTGAATTATTATATAATCACATTACTTTTATTTTGTTTTTTAAGTTTTTTAAAATAATTTTTTTAGCTAAATATTCACTAACTATATTTACAACATGGGAATATAAAAAAAATTAAATTAAATTCATGCAAATTTATATTTTCTAATACATAAGAGTTCCGTCCTTTTGATTTTGGCATATTGTTTAGACCAAAGAGTTTCACTTAATCAACTTTTTTTTTTCTTATTGTAATTTTAATATACAAATTTTTTTTAATACAATTGAAATTAATATTTAGTTAATGATCCTAAATAAATACATATTTTCTTCAGATTTTTATTTTTTATATATAAATATTTTTATTATTTTTCATAAGATCGAATACACAATTTCACACCTGAATTTTCATAAAAAAATTTTATGACATCCTCAATTTTTAAAATATCTCTTAACATGCCTCAATTTCTATAAAGTGAAATTAAAATACCCTTAAAATGAGTATAAATTCCATTCACGCTTATATCATAATTTGCTGACTGAAAATGTAAAGGAAATTTTAATTTCATTTTTATACATGAAAACATTTACATTAAACGTTTTAAAAATTTAAAATATAACCAAAATTTTTAGTAAAATTTAAAAATGAACTTATTTATTCAACCTTTTTCATATTAAACTTAGGATATCATGTTCTAATTTAAAAAAATAACTGCATAATATGTTCCAATTTGAAAAATAATTGTATCAATTAATCTTATTTTTTGCTATTAACTAAGTTTTAACTATCCTAACATGGGAAAGTTTTAGAGAATGCTTATAGTTCTCATGTATAATCAAATTTGTTGATTTGATATTATTGATATTAAATTTAATATCCAACTAATAAATTAGAATTCAATTAACAAGAAACAGAGGAAATTTAGTTTAAAAAATATTTTCTTAAAATGAGTTATTTAATCAGAAATTCATAACAAATATTAAATGATATACGCAAGAATACTTCTACATAAATAATCGATAAGGTGATAGATAAGAAATTACTCTAATGGGCAACCTTGGTGATTTCGCTATATCTGCAACTATTCTATTCTAACTTTTAGTTTCAGCATCTCACGATAATCTTCAACTTTTGTAATTCTGCTCATGGTTGAGGGGAAAAAAATGGCAGCTCTCATTCGACTTTAAACAATAACAGCTTACAATACATCCCATTTGTCAGCCACAGCCTCACAAATCCTTGAGATACACCAGGCAGCGCTCAGCGGATATCCAGAAACTGGTGGGAAAAAAATTAAGCCAGAAATGAACTGGTCAGAATGCAAATAATATATATATATATGGATGGTACAATCTTAAGTGAAGTTGATGCTATCAGATAAATATCCCCATGACATGAAAAGCAAATTTCTAATGAAAATAATGAAATCACTGCCCAAATCCCATGCATATTAGTGAACATACCAAACCATGTTAATTAATGGATTCTCAACATGAATTGTATGCCAACATCCAGGACAACTTTGTATAATTGTGCTCCAAAAAGCTACAAAAGATTGTGATGTAGGAAAAGAAAAATAAGCTCAGTTAGTTTTCCTATTTTAAGTTGGTTTTGGTTTTGGTTTTTTGGTTTCTTATTTTAAAAAGGATTCTTATTCCTCTTAGTTATTTTTTTGTTTAGGGTCTTCACTTCCTTTTCTCAGCAGATTTAGGATTCCACATGAAATATAAAAGCATGTCTTTCTGTTATTTTGTATCAGACTTCAAAATTTTACTAAGAACAGAGAATCAATACCCAGTTTCAGAGTTCCTTATGTTTAGAAAATCAGTGTTTGCTAATTTTCTTTAGCAATTCACTGCATATGTTGGCATCAGAGCAGGAATATCTGATGTGGCAGGCAGTAGGACACAACCAGCCTATTGCTCAAGAACAAGGGCTGTCACAGCTGCAGGCTATGGAACAGAGATTCAAAGTGACAAATGGAGGAAATCTGCAACAGGCTGGATGCAATTAGGATGGGTGATAATGAGTGCAGAAGATGGAGGAAGAGGAGAACAAGAATATGCTCACAACCCATCTGCTGCTCAACGTAATCCAGCAGGCTGTAGACCAACTGTTAGCAATGATGAATTTGATCAAGAAAATGGTGGCTACGCTCAGGTTGTTGGAACTCGTGGTAATAAGAGACAAAAGACTTGGCAAGAACATGGAGAGAATAGACAAAATCAGTGGGAACCTTAAGAATTCCGTTTGAAAGTTTATATCCCAACTTTTAACGGAAACTTTATCATTGAGCAGTGTTATTGAGGTGAGAGGCAACAAGAAACCGTATGGCCTTAGCTGGGGTCTACAAGAATTTATTGATGATTTTGTAGCTCATGCGGCTCAAGGATCTCCAACCAGTACCATATGGGGTACTTTCTCAACGGATTATGAGAGGACATCCAAGTAAGAATCCGTTCGCATGAAATGGACATCCCAGATGGATGTGGCAATGGACATCCCAGATGGATGTGGCAAGGAAAATAGAGCGGAGCTTAAGCTTCAATCAACAGAGATGTTCTTAACCAGAAACGAGGAAGGAGGAATCATGGTTTTAAATAGCGGACATTACATAACAACCATTATGTAAAGGAAAATTGCCCTGCCATTACTGTTATCGTTGTTAAATAACGGGATTTTAAAATTTGGTGCATAACAGCCGTTACTAAAAGGTAAAGGCTATCACCGACTATTACTTAAAGGCCGTAACAGCCTTTATTCTTGTAAGGCAAGTTTTGATATTCACAATACATACATTGCATTAGGTTGATTAGACATCTTGAATGTGGATCAAGTTCATGAATATTCACAATATCTCTTGGTGCACGATGTTTGCAGATAACATAGTTTTGATAGATGAGACACGAGAAGGAGTCAATAGAAAGCTAGAGCTTTGGAAAAGTACTCTAGAGTCAAAGGGCTTTAAATTAAGTAGAACGAAGACAGAATATATACATTGCAAGTTCAGTGAAGGCCGAACTGATGATAGGGAAGGAGTTCATTTGGATAGAGTGGTACTGTCCCAAAGTAATCACTTTAAATATCTCGGCTCAGTCCTTCAAGTAGATGGGGGATGTGAGAAGAATGTTAAGTCATAGGATTAAAGCTGGATGGTTGAAGTGGAGACATGCCACAAGAGTTTTATGTGATCGCAAAATTCCCAATAAGTTGAAAGGAAAATTTTACCGTACAGCCATACGACTGGCCATGTTATATGGTAGAGAGTGTTGGACACTGAAGGAATCGTATATATGTAAAATGAGAGTTGCGAAGATGAGAATGTTAAGGTGAATGAATGGCCAAACTAGACTAGATAAAGTCCGTAATGATTATGGGAGAATTAGAGAAAAGGTAGGAGTGGTGCCAATTGAGGATAAGTTGAGAGAAGAGAGATTGAGGTGGTTTGGTCATGTGAAGCATAGACACACGGAGGCTCCAGTTAGACAAGTAGAGCACATTAGGTTAGAGGATAGAAAGAAAAGAAGGAATAAACCTAAATTGACTTGGAGAAGAGTAATACAACATGACCTAGAAGCATTACACATTTCGGAGGATTTAACCCAAAATCATTTAAAGTGGAGAAAGAGAATCTATGTAGCCGACCCCAAATTTTTGGGATAAAAGCTTAATTGAGTTGAATTGAGTTGTAGTGAACTGTTATGCTAAGACAGATAAGAACCAATCATAATGCATAGGGCTATTAAAAATTTCCCCATCTATGGCCAAGAAATCCTGCAACCTTCTCTCCAATAGATTAAAAGTAAGAATAGTACTAATTGTCCCCTAAAATCAATCTACTTGTTTTGGTAATCCAATTGCTAACATTATCCAATTAGGTTTCCATTGCCCATCTTAGCGATAATCTGCACTTGTTGGAAATGGATTCAAACCATAAAATAGAAGAAAAGCTGAATATAATTCAGAAAGCCAACCAAATTAACTCAAATCTAAGTATAACCAGACTTACGAGTCTAAATTCCAGAAATAAGCAAAAGTATTGACAAGAAGACAGGCATGCATGCTATACATTACTTTTCTTGTTAATCAGATATAAACGCAAGAAAATACTTAATAAGAAAGTGTTACAATTGCATTAAGTCAGCTTTTGATCCATAGCCTTCAACACAGCCAGATCTTGATGGATAAGACTTGGATCTTTACATGAACTAAAAATTGTGAGCCATCAGCTTATAAGATTTAGACTAAGGAACAGGAAAAGTGGGGAGGAAAAAGCTATCACAAAAGCACGGGCAAAACAAGAATTTTTTGTTTTAATATAAAATGGAAAAATTCACATGCACAATAAGAAAAATGCAAATTTTAATAGAAATATAATTACATAAAAGGAAGTAAGTGATCTAGGAAGAACTTACTTGCTATGAAATCATCTATATAATCACAATCAATTTTTCCATGGGCCGTTGCACCAACCTGGACTTATAAGGTGAGAGATCAGGCTACAAGTCTCAATGAGAAAGCAAGTGGTATAAAAGCATTTGTTAGTTTTGAACATACCACAAAAACAATATCCACATCATCACTGACTGCAGCTACATACTTGTTCATTTTAACCAGTTTTTCTGAACTATATGAGAACCCTGATGCAAAACCAGAAAATCTATCATTGCTAGCAAGTAGTAATTGTCCATTAAAGGGAACAGCTGAAAAACTTGAAGCTTACCTATTTTACGAGTTGACAGGCAGGTACTGGGTCACAGGATTCTTGATTACACGCAAAAGCTTCTCACGCTTACCAACAGCAGTTATACTCAGTTTCTGAAGCAGCTGCACTGCAAGATTTAATAAGGTAGTAAACAGTAAGAGCACCTCAAAGCAAACAAAAGATCATGACAATCAGCATTATATTTAAGTGACTGGATCAGATTAGCTTAACTTACACATAATTCCAGCAAATCGTTTATATGTCCTTGGTATACGCACATGTGGTTTAACTTCAAAAAGAACACCCTTATCTGTTTTCACATACACAGCTCGCAACCTCCCAGCCTTATTTACTGGACTATCTAATATTGATAGGAGAGCCTGGCATCATCATCAACAATCATAACATAAGAAACAAAATTAATTTGAAATGAGGTTTTAACATGGCAAAAAAAATTTCCATGTCATCCCTATTCCAAAATGATTTCTTCCTTTCAGAAATAACATATCATTAACTTTAGCCTCTACCTGGTTTGTTTGCGCTTTCTAAAATGCACTTTTTACTGATTTTGATTTTGCTTAAAAACAAATGTAAGAATAAGAAAGTATAACACTTCATAAGAGAGAGAGAGAGAGAGAGAATTATTTATTTATATTTCAATAAATTGTTTGCTTTTATTGCATGTTTAACAAATTTCGCTTTTTGATTTTTGCTCAGAAAAAGAAAAGCAAGCTAACCAAAAGAAGCCTCAGTTATTAAGGCAACTCACATCATTGACCAACATTTATACTGTGTCTATAACCAAATAAAACCGAGACCAATAATGGTTCTAAACTGGGACTTAAAGAAAAATAATTGGCGGCAAACAATAGCAATGAATCCTAAAATGCACTAACCTGATAAACAATATCAGGCCTATAATCAGCTGGATTTTTGTTATTTTTCCGCAAGAAATTTGCATGATCGTCAGAATTCAAAATCTGGTAACTCTGCACGAAGAGAACTAATTAGATAGAGTAGAAATCTTGGACAAACTGATAAAACAAAATCTACAATCTTAAGAGCCTAAAGCCATAATTCGACTCCAATTAATGCAATTTACAGTCACACAACTAACATCTATATTCATTTATGCAAAACTTTCATCGACCCAAAAGCATCTATAAGAAAAAAGGACCCCAATGAGCATTACACACCTTTCCAACTTTAGCAACTTCCAAAGAGGCCCTCTCAAGCACAAATATAAGCCCAGGCTTTTTTGTTTTTAAATCACTGGGAACAATTGGGATGCCTGCCATTTCATGTGTTTGCCCTTCTAATTCTTCTTCTTCCTTCCCGCTGGTTTCCATAGCCATTTCTTTTTCTTCAACCATAGCTCTTTTCGCTTTTTCTATGGATTGCTCTTCGGCTTCCACTTCATCTTCCTCTTTATCATATCTCTCCTCTCTCTTCTTCCGCTTCTGCCCCTTTATCCCACATGGCCGTAACATTTCTTCACTTCCCAATAAATTAGCCTTCAACTAGAAAACAAAATATAATAAATTCAAAGAAATGGGGAAGACCGAGACTACAAGTTCATGAAAACAAATTTTGTGTTCTTTTCTTTTCTTTCTTTGAGTCTCCATCTTGGTATTAAAATTGCAGCAAAATTCACAAGACCAACAAATTAAAACCTCTGTTACTCGCACACAATCTTATGCAAACATAAAGAGAGAGAGAGAGAGAGAGAGAGAGAGAGAGAGAGAGAGAATAACCAGATAAGTATAGAGGTTGAACCAAATAGTACAATGGGTAGGGTACCCAGGAATTTCAATTTATCTGAACCCAAACCCGTGAAGAATATAACTACCCATGCCTGTCTCAAACCCAAATGAAATATATATTTCATTACCCCAACCCACACCAAATCCGATAACTAGTAACAGCATACTTCCCTAACCGGCCCAAACCCATTATTTTATTATCCTTTTTGCTGGCAAATAAGGGGGGAAAAAGATAGGAAACCTGAACCTGAAACTATAGAGAAACTTCAATAAAGTGTTGCAAAAGAAAAACTTTTAGAAACAATTAAACATATCACATTAAATATTCACCAAAGTTTATATAATTTAAACAAACATAATACATAAAACATGATAAAAATATTAATCATAGTATATAAATTGTATCAAACATGTCAAATAACAACATATTAAATCACGAATTATAAAACAACAAGTTCATAAATACAACACTAATCTTTTGAAATATTCATGGAAACGTAATCTTTACAACTCTCAGATGGCCGAGAAACAGAGGCAGCCTCACTGTTACCTAATGTTGACATCTCAAAATACCCTAAATTGCAGAAGCCAATGTTAAGCAATTATTACGGAAAAAAATGTTAAGCAATTATAATTATAAGATTATAACTTAAAGAATAAGAAATGGTACTAAATGTTGACATAAATTATCAGCAGCAGCCAGCAAGTTCTCAACTTGAAGAAATGATTTGAAGGTGATAGCATCAATCAAGAACAAATGAAATAAAATAAAAAATGGCCTAGCAGAAGAAATGGGTAAAAAAAAAGTTAGGGAAATAAAAAAGAAAAAATAAACATATTCACAAAAGCAGTATAATTTATAGTTAATAATTTTGAGAAAAATAAAAATGGTTTTTGACAATATAGAACAAAACACATCCCATTTCCGAAATCAATAACCATAGCCTTTGAAGAAAAAAATTTCAATTTCAGGTTTATCTATAAGGTGACTCAAACCCCATGAATCTTGTAATGACCAGAATAACTCAAAATCAGACATGTTTAGACAATATTTAGCAGAAGATATGGAAGATGAACTTACCTCAGCTGAAGAGCAGGGAGGAGCTTGAGATAAGAGGGAGGAGTCGAAGGGACGAGCGGCAAGAAGCAAAGATTTCTGAGCTGCGGCGAGCTTGAGGGTCGTGGGATGGACGGGCTTGATGGGTGAGGAATGACTCTACGAGATTGCGGGGCGATGACAGTGAGGGTCGGCGGCCGGACGTTGAAGGGATAAAAAAAAATCTGGGGGTTTAGGTTTAGATTTTTATTGTGAAAAGGAGTTGTTTTAAGGAATGCAGGTCAATTTTATTTTTTTTTTATTTTTATAATAATTAATATTATTATAGTTTAATTATTTAATTAATTAAAAAGTTATTTTTAAATATTTTTAATTAAATAAAATTAATAATTATAACTTAAATCTATGATATTTTTTATTAAGTATTTTTTATAATATTAGTTTTATTTTAATTTATTGTATATATCTATAATTTATTTTTATATATATAATTTTAAAAAATTTAAATATTAATCAATTAATAAATTTTAAAATATTTATTATTTTGTGTTTTAAGAATATATATTATATAAAAAATTAAAATGACTCTTATAAATTAGTGAAAACTATAAAATGAAGTCATTTATATAATATCAATTTTAGATTGATACTATAAATCTATAATTTATTTATTCTATAATATAATTTTTTTATTTTATTTTTATTTTTTTATATATAAATGTGTGAATGAGTGAATGAATTTTCAAACTAACAAAAAATATCCTTAATCTATATTATTTACGTTATTAAAAAAAAATATCAATTACGTTCATATATTTACAAAGACCAATAAATGATAAAATTATATATATAAATTCTAATTAAATGAAATTTTGTTTATATAAATAATCAATTTACTAGATCGCAATAAGTTTCTCATTCCTATTACTATAATATCTTCGTTGTTTTAATGAATAGAAGAGATCTTTCTTTTTTATTTTTATAATTGTTAATATTAATATAGTTTAATTATTTAATTAATTTAAAAGCTATTTTTAAATATTTTTAATTAAACAAAATTAATAATTATAACTTAAATCTATGATATTCTTCATTAAGCATTTTTTATAATATTAGTTTTATTTTAATTTATTGTATATACCCGTAATTTATTTTTATATATATAATTTTAAAAAATTTAAATATTAATCAATTAATAAATTTTAAAATATTTATTATTTTGTGTTTTAAGAATATATATTATATAAAAAATTAAAATGACTCTTATAAATTAGTGAAAACTATAAAATGAAGTCATTTATATAATATCAATTTTAAATTGATACTATAAATCTATAATTTATTTATTCTATAATATAATTTTTTATTTTATTTTTATTTTTTTATATATAAATGTGTGAATGAGTGAATGAATTTTCAAACTAACAAAAAATACCCTTAATCTATATTATTTACGTTATTAAAAAAAAATATCAATTACGTTCATATATTTACAAAGACCAATAAATGATAAAATTATATATATAAATTCTAATTAAATGAAATTTTGTTTATATAAATAATCAATTTACTAGATCGCAATAAGTTTCTCATTCCTATTACTATAATATCTTCTTTGTTAGGTCCATGAGTAGAAGAGATCTTTCTTCTTCCATTCCATCCGAATCTTTAACCATCAAGAGTTTGATATATTAGATTCGATATTGTTAAATTGAAAATCAATTATATAATTGGAACATCCCAAAAAGAGATTATGCAACCCACACAAATTATTCTACAATTAAAAAAGAAGTTTTATCTATTGTTTTATATATTACAAAATTTCAAGATGATTTAGTAAACAAAAAATTTTTATTACGCATTGATGTTCAGTTGCTGAAGATGTTTTACAAAAATATGTTAGAAATTTGGTTTCGAAATAAGTTTTTGCAAGATGACAAACTCTTTTAGGATGTTTTGATTTTATAATTGAATATATCAAAGGATCTTCTAACTCTTTACTTGATTTTCTTACACATGAATTTTTACAGGGAAAAGCTTAAGATCAAAATTAATGAGCACTCCTATTAAAAAGAAAATTACAGTTGACGATTATATAAAGATAGTACTCTTTGTGTGACAGTGAAATGTAGAGTGTGGTTCTAATTCCTAAAGTAGATTGAAGGTTACAAATACTGTTATAGCCTATGAAAAGATGTTTTAGAAAAGTCTATAGTATAATAAGAAAGTCGATAGCCTTATGTAGTTGTGGCAATGTAGTAGATATGGTACCTCTTTACCATCAGTTGTCTTTGAGTATGGTAATAGCCTTCAAGAGAGATAGCGATTACTACCAATGTTGGTGACCTCTGAATGGCATCCTATGTGGGATTATAGTATGTGATAGAGAGTTGTTGGCTCTAGTGTCCTAGAGGGGTACAAGTTTCATCAGAGGAAACATAAATCATCAAATCATGATGGACATAAAGTCTTTGAATTTAATGATGGGTTTAGGTACCCAGTATCTTAAGTTTTGGCTAATTGAGTGGAAATGGGAAAATAGTATCTTTGTAGATCTCCTCCTCGAGGTAGTAGAGCATAGCCTGTAGTTTAATAGACAAGAACAAAGATTGCGTAGTGAATGTGTGACTACTAATCCCTGAGTTCTTTCTACTGCTCAACACAAGAATATGCTCTAAGCATAGGAAAGGGTAAGGGCATTAGGTCAACAAAGATAAATCATAGGATATTATTAGATAGAAAAAGTGTAAAAAGGAAGGTTAAAATAGTGGGTCCAAATGTAACAGAGATAGCCCGAATGTTAGTGGAAGCACTAGTT